>NW_004955494.1:2528593-2566796 GCF_000276665.1 Chinchilla lanigera
AAAAAAAAAAAAAAAAAAAAAAAAAAAAAAAAAAAAAGAGAGAGAGAGAAAATACTTGCAAGGAATCTTGAATTACAGAGTATGAGATATGCTATGATTACAACTGGATAAAAATGTGGATGTGCCCAGTTAAAATCTAAAAAAAAAAATCAAACCAAAGCTAACTATATCACAATAGGTGTGGGATTTCTTTGTTTGTTTGTTTTTGTTTTGTTTTTTGTTTTTTTTCCGGTACCGGGGATCGAACTCACGACCATGTGCTTGTTGGGCAGGCGCTGTGCCGCTGAGCTAAATCCCCAGCCCCAGGTGTGGGATTTCTTTATGTGGAGATGAAAATGTGCTAAAGTTAGGTCATAGCAATGGATGAACTCTGTCAACAAACAAAAAGCACCAAGCTGTAGAGGTGTGAATTTTATGGCAATTGGGTTATATTTCAACAAAGCTGGTGTCTTAGTTACTTTCCTCGTTGCTGAGATGAAATATCCAACACCCAAAGTTAAAGGAGGAAAGGTTTATTTAACGCACAGTTTATAGAGGTTTCAGTCCATCACTGGCTGGCTCCAAGGCAGGGTGGCCTGGCAGACAGGGATTTCAGAGGAGAAACAGTTCATGGCAGGCAGAAGGCAGCAAAGCAATCAAGCAAGGTACAAGACAAGCCTCTTTCTGTCTCTTATACTGCATCTAGGTTACTGGGACTAAGGCAGTGCCAAAGGAATCAGTGGACTGATTTAGCAATTGCCCACCCTTGATCCCAGCGCCCTCAGTCCCAGCACTGCACCATGAATCAATCACACACCCTAGATCCAGCTACCTCTGAAAAGCTCTACCTATGATCACATGAGGTTTGGGGGACATCCGGACACAGCCATGACAGCTGGTTTTTAAATAAGGTACAGTACTTACATAGAAAATTTTATTTTGTCAGTGAGTAGGGTTATACAGCTTCATCCACCTCCACAGTCCCACAACTTCATCCACACCCTGCACAACTGGCTTGGGGGGCCAAAGATGCAATGGGATGAGTGGGAAACAGATAAACTCTGATATTATGCTAATGGGGATAACGAGCAAATAAGAAGCACTGGGCGTGGTGGCACACACTTATAATCTCGGCACTCAGGTGGCTGAGGGAGGAAGTTCCATGAGTTCAGGAGTTTGAGGCCAGCCTGGGCTCCATAGTGAGTGCAAAGCCAGCCTGAACTGCATAGTGAGACACTGTCTCAAAAGACCAAAAAGAAGGAGGAGGAGGGGAAAAAGGGGAGGGGGAGGGGAAGGGGAGGAGAAAGGGAGGGGAGGGGGAGGAGAAAGGGAGGGGAGGAAAGGAGAGGCAGTAGCACCAGCAGCAAGTCCCCTCTCTTTTCTCCAGATTTCAGTCATCTCTAGTGTTCCTTATTGGTAAAACCTAACAGAATGTCAGCTGGAAAAGGAGAATATGGTTTGCCTCAGCATCACAGAGCAAAGAAGAGGGTGGACTCTGGATTAAAAGGTAGTAATTTAAGAAATCACTATAGATGCCCTTCAGCAAAAACAAGGGGAACCATAGGAGGAAGTCATGGGATCAATACATAGGGGCAATCCTGGAAATTGATAAGGTTTACTTTTAAAAAGTGAATAAATTTAAATACTAACTATAATTTGAAAATAGCAAGGAAATCAAGAGATGGGTGGACAGGGTAGGGAGGGAAAGGAAAGTGGATGAAAAAAGGAATTAAGGCCGGGCATGGCGGTGCACACTTGTAATCCCAGCACTCAGGAGGCTGAGGCAGGATTGCCATGACTTTGAAGCCAGCCTAGACTACATAGTGAGACCCTACCTCGCAACAAACAAAGAATTAAGATGTGTTATGTACATGTACCAACTTTCTACAAGAAAATGTAAACTCTATGTACTACACACATGTACTAATATAGTACAAATTTTTAAAAAGGAGCCCGGTGCAGTGGTGCATGCCTACAATCCCAGTACCTTGGGAGGCTGAGGCAGAAGGATCACTTGTTTGAATCCTACCTAGGCAATGAAATCCTGTCTCAAAATAAAAAATAAAAAGGGCTGGGTGTGAACTCAGTAGTAGCACACCCCTGCATTCAATCCCCAGTACTAGAACAAAAAAGATCAAAATCTTCTGTACATCAAAGGACACAATCAATAGAGTAAAAATTCAACCCACTGAATAGGAGAAAATATTTGCAAGTCATATATCTGATAAAGGAATAAAATCTAAAATATACAAAGAATCGGTATAACTCAACATTTTCAAAAGCCCAAGATGATTTTTAAAATAGGCAAAGGTCTTGGACAGACATTCCTCCAAAGAACATACATCAATGGCCAATAAGCACATGACAAGATGGTCAGCATTAGTAATCATTAGGGAAATACAAGTCAAAACAATAATGAGATTATCACCTCATACCTACTAGGGCAATGACTATCAAAAAAGGCAGAAGACGACAGACACTGAGAAGGACGTGGAGAAATTACAATTCTTGTGGACTGTTGGTGGGACTGTAACATGCTGCCACCACTATGGAAAACATCAAGCTGTTTGCTCAAAAATCAAACATAGTACTGCATATTATCTAGCAATTCCACTTATGAGTGTACACGGAAATGCACTGAAAGCGTGGTCTTTCAGAGGCAGCTGTACACCCACCCTCACAGCCAGTGTAACCCAAGTGTTCACTGATGGATGAATAGGTAAAGAAAATTCAGTAAATATATAAATAGAATATTTTTCTTTTTTATAACTTAGTCTTTTTGTTTGTTTGTTTGTTTTGAGATGGCATCTAGCCATTGTTTCCCAGCCTGGCACCAAACTCCTGGTATTAAAGTCCTCCCTCAGTCTTCTGAGTAGCTGCAGTTATCAGTATTACCCCTGTGCCTGGCAATAGGGTATTTTTCAACCTTAAGAAGGAAGGAAATTCTGACATGCAACATAGATAAATCTTGAGGACATTATGCTGAGTAAGTCAGTCACAAAAAGGCAAATACTATACATAGTGTGTGTTTCACCTATATGAGATATTTAAAGTGGTCAAATCCATGGGGATAAAATATAGAACGGTAGTTGTCAGAGGCTGGCAGGAGAAGCAATAGAAACAGTGTACAGTTTCAATTTTGCAAAAAGACAAGCGTTCTGGAGACTGCACCACAATATGAGTGCATTGAACAAAACTGAACTGTACATTTAAAAATGGCTAAAATGAGCAGGCATGGTGGGGTACGCCTGTGATCCCAGCACTGAGGAGGCTGAGGCAGGAGGATCATTGCAACTTCGAGACCAGTTTGGGCTACAAAGTGAGCTCAAGGCCAGCCTGAACTGCATAGCAAGACCCTGTCTCAAAAAGACAAAAAAAAAATGGCTAAGATAATAAAGTTTTTATATATTTTACAATTTAAAAATAAGAAACACAAACCATCTACCAAAAATTGTTCTAATTCTCTAAAGGAATGTAATTTCCAAAAAAAAAAAAAAAAAAAAAACAGAAGAAAAAGAAAGGATGTAGAAAATTTTATAAATCAGAAAGAAGGCAATAAGAGAAAGAAAATAAGAAGAGAAACAAAAAGATTACAAGTAGAAAATGAAAAATAACAGGAGAAATAAATTCGTTCTAAATCTTGCTGTTAGTCACTTTCCCATTGCCAAGCAAGACACCTGACACTTGCAATTTAAAGAAGATTCTTTTGGCTCACAGTTCCTGCAGGTTCAGTCAGCAGCTCCAAGGCAGAAGTGGCATGGCCGAACAACAGGGTGGAGAAAAGCTGTTCACCACACGGCAGCCGGGAAATAGAGAGAAGGGAGGAGCTGGGGACAAGAATTCACTTTTCCAGGTCACAACCCCAGCGACCCACCTCCAATCAGCCCACAGCCTCCAACAGGCCCCAGCTCCTATCAACACATTCAACTCGTGCATCCGCTGATGGATATAAAGCCCACCTGAGCTAAACACCTAACCACATGAGACTTTGGGGGACATTTTAGATCTAAACCCCAATGGTTACAAAATAAAAGTAAATAGGTTAAGCATATCCATTAAGAGGTAGAAAATTTGAGCTTGGACACAAAAGCTTGGTTTATACTTTTAACCAGAGAGAACATGTAAAACAAAACCACACAAAAGGCTAAATGAGTGGATAAAGGTATATAGTGAATCTATATTAATAGCATACATAATAGAATTTAAATCAAAAAGCCTTAATGAAGATAAAGAGATGCTCCATAACAGAAAATAAATCTTCAAAGAACATTTAATCATTGTAAACTCTATATTGCTAAAGACCTACTCTCCAAACCATATAAGACAAAACATTAATTAAGTTTTTAGAAAATCTTAATCTTACTTTTTAACAATCTTAATTGAGCATTCTAATTTCTATTAGATGGCTAGATTAAGTAGGAAAAATTAGTTAAAAATAAAAATGTTGATCAGTAATGGGTACAATCAAATGGAGATCAATATCCTCCCTAAATATAGACAAAGGGATCAATAGTACACTTATTAAAAACTTTCTTTGTTGCTTTGTTTGAGATAGGTCTTCACTATGTAGGTCAGGCTGGCCTTAAACTCACTAAGTAACCCAGATTGTCTCAAACTTGTGCGGATCCTCCTGTCTCAGTCTCCTGAGTGCTGGGATTACAGGCATGGACTGCCACACCTGGTGGTCCACTTGCAAAAATTGATCAGATAGGAGTCACACAGGAAATCTGGAGAAAAATAACCAAAAATGTTATAGTTTGTTGTGTGTTAATACTGTTAGAGAAATATAAAAGTGAATGACACAGTTTAATATATCGTAAGGCTAACTGCCCAAAGCCACGTAGCTGTAATTTAAGTCATCCTTTTCCCCTTAGATGCTAGTTGTAATCATAAATTACTAGAGATTTATATCAGTATAATTCACTGACATAGCCAAATCAGCTTAATCCTGCCCTGGTTTCCTTAAAGAGATTGTTAATGTATAACTCAAAAAAATCATGAAAAAAGGTAAAATACTCCCTCCTTGAAGATTTATAAGCTTCAGTGCTGCAATGGCTATTGAGCAGGATTTTTCACCACTTTCCAAATAATGTCTCCTACTTTGCAAAGTGTCCTCTTCTCTGCACAATAAACTGCATGTGTGTGTCGCTAGAGATCAAACCCATGGCCTTTCACATGTTAGCCAAGTATTCTGCCACTGAGATAATCCCCAGCCTATGAACAAGTTTTTAAAAATTTATCAATTTGTCTGATTTTTTGGTGTCAGAAGAGGGATTCAGTGAACAAGCCTTAAAGCCCTGGTGGATAATCAGGTGTCAGCACCACAGATTCCACTGCACTCAGACCTTGCAGTGAGGCCTAGGATAAGTCTCTCTTGGACCTGAGCACCATTCTGCACTTTGAGCTCTCCAACTTATTGTATGTATCTGCACAGTATTTATTTGTTGGAGCTTCCCAGTACATTACACTTCCTTTTTCTACAGTGAAGATGGGGACTATGTATGGGCTGGACTCCCAAGGCTTACTTGGCATGCGAGGGAAAGCAAAGGCAAAGACGGGTTCCATTTGGTCTAATAGATCAGGATCTGGTGCCCTGCTGGAAAAATGAGTGAATTTACAGTAGTAATTTGGAATTGCAGTGGTTATTCTGTAGAACACTCAATTTAAGACAAAGGCATCTGTCTCAGGAGAGCGCCTGAATAAAGAGGATCCTGGACGTCTCAAAAACAAGGGAATGCTTTCTTTTTGTCTTTTGGAGGGGTTTTGTTGCTGTTGTTGTTTTTGGTTTTCTGAGACAGGGTCTCACTATGTAGCTCAGGCTGGCCTTAAACTCACTATGCAGCCCAGGCTGGCCTTGAACTCACACCGATCCTCCTGAGTGCTGGGATTACAGATGTGTACCACCACGCCGGGCGGAAAATGCTTTCTTTGATTGTTACACATAGGTTTCCAAAACACAGAATGGAGACAGAAAGGTGCGGCACCGATAAAACTGGCTGGGAAAGGAGGTGTTTGAAGATCCCGGAAGACATGCACAGAACAGTTCCGAAAGCCCTGCACTAGGACTTCTCGCGAGAACTCGAGCAGATTTTTGATAGGATGCCTAGACCTGTCCTCAGCCCGATTCAAAAAGAACGTACACATTGCGTTTTTGCCACTGTGTTCGCTCTTGCATGGTGGCCCACCCTCACGCTATAGGGTATGCTCCTTTTCCTACTTTTAGTCGGCCCAAACTCACTCTGCAGAGCCTGTTTCTTTTCCTAGCCTGCACAAGATCCAGGGTTTGATCACCAGGACTGCGGGGGTAAAAGGCTCAGACTTGGGTAGGGTAACCATCTGGGTGAGGCTCAAGGAACATTTGAGGTGAAGAAAATGCTTCATCTTTATTGTGGAAGCAGTTATGTGTGCATTAATTTGTCAAAGCATATTTAAGTGTACGCTTAAAGTAAATACATGCTGTTATATCTAATTTATCTCAGTATAGTTGATGTCAGAAAATCAGCAACGACAAAAAAGACTCAGACTCGATTAGGTCTCCCCAAAGCAAATGCCTAAGGGTGAAAAAAGCAAAAGGCTAAGTGGAAAGGGTCCAAGTATCTTATCCACTCTGATGGGCTCTTAAGACATTGGACAATTACAGAGGGTACCACAATCAATTCACCTCAAATTTTGTCCATAGCATCCATAAGATCGCCTCCAATAACAGGCACATGGTCCCCAAAGCTCATTTTCATCCTTTCTGTGCTTTCAGCTAAAAATGGTCTACCCTGGCTTCTCTAGGACCCAAAGCCATGTCTTCGAAATGCAAACTTCAGAAAAAATGACTCATCGGAAGGAAGATGAAGGCTAAGTATGGTGGTGCGCGTCTGTAATCCCAGCACTCGGGAGGCTGAGGCAGGAGGACTGCTGCAAGTTCAAGGCCAGCCTGGGCTACAACGTGAGTTCAAGGCCAGCCTGAACCGCAGGATGAAACCTTGTCTCAAAAAGACAAAAAATATATAAATAAATAAAAATTGAAAAAAATAAGGGAGGTGAAGAAGGCTTATTTAGAAACAAATTGGCAGATTAAAAAAAATAAAATTTAAATGTTTTCCACATCAATAGAAAAAGCTTTGACTATGTTTGCAAGTAGTCTTAACTCCCAGAAACGGAATTTGAATACAGTTGTTTTCATAAGTTAGTAATAGCCAGGCATGGTGGTACAGATCTGTAATGCCAGCACTTGGGAGGCTGAGGCAGGTGGATTGCCACAAGTTTGAGGCTAACCTGGGCTATATAGTGAGTTCAAAGCCAGCCTGAAGTACATAGTGAGACCCTGTCTCAAAAAAAAATTAGTGAGTTTTGTATTATTGTACCTGGCACTTGGCAAAAGTTCTAGAACACAAGCCATAAGCTCTCTTTTTACTTATCCATATGTTTATATCTGTCTGCCTACATGTATTTTCTGTATAGGTGATATTTTTCTACCTCTGTATAATACTGTTAAGATTAATCTGTAAAAGAGTATTTCTAAAAAATTTTATTTATTTATTTATTTTTGTTTTTTGAGTCAGGGTCTCACTATGTAATTCAGACTGGCCTTGAACATACTATGTAGCCCAGGCTGGCCTTGAACTCACTGTGTAGCCCAGGCTGGCCTTGAACTCACTATGTAGCCTAGGCTGGCCTTGAACTCACTATGTAGCCCAGGCTGGCCCCAAACTCATGGCAATCCTCCTGCCTCAGCCTCCTAAGTGCTGGGATTATAGGCATGTTCCATGCTGTTTTTTCAAATAAGTGCTTTTATACTTCAGGTATTCCTAAGAATTCAAGAAAAATAGAAACCAACTCAAATGTTTTTCAAATTCACATGACTGGGGTAATCTTTGGTGAATAAACATATTGTTGGTTTAGGGAAGAAAAAATATCTTCAGAATGGTCTGCATTAATATAGACACATGAATTTTCCTTTCTTGCCTAGGTTTATTGTTACCTGGTGTACTGCCCATGTGACCTGGGTGAATCTCTACCCCTCCTGCCCACCTCAGTAATCTTGTCTATGTTTGACAGTGGGTGGCTGAGTGACAGGCATCCCTCTTCAGGTAGGCTAGCCCAAACCAGCTGAATCTAGGACAGCTGCCAGAGTGACCGCCAGACAACCTCTAAATTCATTATCCCATCTGCCTGATAAGTGACTGCATAACCTCCAGCTCACAATTACCAAGACTTGTTGATGGCCCACAATCCCTGCACTCTGGGAGGCTGAGGCAGGAAAAGCCTACATTAGAGCCCAACCGTGGCAATTTAGCAGCTTAGTGAGACCCTGACTCAGAATTTAAAAAGGCCTGGGAATGTAGCCCAGGGCAAAGGCCCTGGGTTCAATCTCCAGTACTGGAGGAAAACAGAATACAAAACAACCAACTCAGAACTATAAAAGGAGCAAAAACAGCTGCAACCTAAATTCTTGGAAAATTTCCACCCATTCTCAGAATGGACACAAGTTTATTAACCTATATCTCTTTATTAACCTTTATCTCCTCATTTCTTTTGCCCCACATCTGTAACCTCCCAACCCCCCAAGAGGTTGAGTTTCTGATTTACGAGCCCCATCTCCCTGCTTTGCCTATTCTTTAGCTAAGAATAAGCTTTCATCCATTGCTCACATGGTGCTCAGATTCATTTACTGGCTTCATGATTTTGAGAAATAAAAAGGACCCAGTTTGGGTAAAAAATTGGTAACATTACTAGTAAAAAAAAGTTTATCATATCTCTATGCTACAAAACTTGTCAAAAAGAAAGATAAATTGGTGGTTAGCTGCTTAATATATCACAATGTTATTTTTTTGAGACAAGGTTTTCTTATGTAGCTCAGACTGACCTTGAACTCACTATGCAGCCCAGGCTGACCTCCAACTCTCGGCAATCCTCCTGTCTCAGCCTCCCAAGTGCTGGGATACAGATGTGTACCACCATACAAGGCTGTCACAAAATTTTTATAAGCAGCCCAACACAGCTGTTTAAAAACAAGCAAATTAAATAGATATGGGTAAGATAAAAGCTTATAAGTAAATTCTGAAAAATAGTTTCAGAACTTCCTTGGTAACTTACAGTTTTAAGATATACTAACTCTAACTAAATGATGACTATTCATTGGATATCTAGATCATTTCCAAGGAAGATAAAATACTGAAATGTTAATTGCTGAATATAAGCTTATTTACCTTAGCTTTGAAAGATTGCAGAACATGCTGCCAACCTGAAGAGTGCCTCTCTAGCATATTGACTATTTTGAGTTAAAGGTACTTTAAAAATAGCAGATCCAAAAAACAAAGTAACAACAAAAAGCCACTCTGAACTTCCATTTTTTTTTTCTTAAAAACAGGAGATAAAATTCCCATCTGAAAGATTTCCTCCCTGTGCCAGAACACAGTCATAGTCTTTCAGCAAGGACTGAGAGTTTAGGTCAAGAAAATCTGTACAAAGTAACCCTTTTCTGTTAAGCCAACCTTTATCTCCCTAGTAATTTCTCCATTCAGTTAACCAGTCTAAGTCATTCTTAAGACTTTCAAGATTTGTTATTATTTCTCTAATTCAACCCTTACTACATATCTGGGTCATTTCTTTGCAAGGGCTCCCATGTCATATATTAAATAAATATATATGTTTTTAGTAATAGTCTCATTTATGTCAACTTAATTCTCAGATCCAGTCAAAAATCCTAAAAGGACAGGTATAAAATTTTTTTTTAATTTTTTTTTTTTTCCAGTACCAGGAATTGAACTCACGACCTTGCACTTGCCAGGCAGGCGCTGTGCCACTGAGCTAAATCCCCAGCCCCAATATAAAATTTTTTCCTTTCCTACAGCTTCTTATTGACAAAGACAGCTGATCCTATTAATAGGCTCTGTTTGCCAGAGTGAGAATTTATACTTAAGGAAAGCATATACCTATGAAAGTAAAAGATGATATATTCATAAAATTTACTAACATGCTCATACAGAATGCTGATGTGATAGTTCACAACTGTACATTTCCTACTTTTCTCTATAAAAGAAATTCCACTGATGGTTAAAAATTATAATCAGAGCCAGGGATATAGCTCAATGGCACAGTGCCTGCCTGGCAAGCACAAGATCATGAGTTCGATTTCCAGTACAAAAAAAAAAAATTATAATCAGAATATGTTACTAAAACTACAATAAGATGTGGTTTGTTTGTTTTGGTTTGGTTTGGTTCCGGGAATTGAACTCAGGACCTCACACGTGCCTGGCAGGCATTGTGCCACTGAGCTATATCCTCAGCCCAAGATGTGTTTTAATAATGAAAAGTATACAGGCATGAAGAAAGTATTTTCATTAAGGAAAAATATTCTTGTCTTATAGATTAACTGATTATTGCAGAAAGAGACATAGGAAAAGTGTAAGATAAAACCTAAAGAGACACAGAAAGGTAGGGAAGAGAGAGAGAGAGAAAATGGGACTCTCTTGTGTGGTCAAGCTACTTGTAATTGAGTGAATTTACTATAAGGATTTATTGATGAGTCATAATATCAAAATATATTAATGTAAAAAATTGAATTTTGCCCTCTCTCTGCTAAAATGACAAGGTTTCCTTAGGTTATTGGTATGCTTTTCATAAAAGATTATGAAGCTTTTGGGTTTTGGTTTTCTCCTTTAAAGTAATTTACCTAGAAAACAAAGATTCTGTTTTGTCAAAATAATTTGTGTTTCTTCTGTAGGTCTTTGATACTTACGAGAATAGTCTTCCCCTGTAAGCAGCTGAGGCTTTTTTGCTTGCTTTTGTTGTTTTTAACAACTATGAAACTCTGTAGTTGCCTTTGAAGTCTTAATTCTCATATTAGTTAAATGGATAACTGAACATCATTTCACAATGGTTGTGATCATATTTAACCAATTGTTTTAATCGTTTGAACTTTTTGACGGTTTTCCCAAAATTCAACTCTAAATTATAGTAAGCCTTCCCTTCTCACACTAACTTGAGGATTTTCTAGAGCTCCTGAGAAGTCTGAAAACTGTTTTCTCTCCTCAAAGAGAGGGACAGAGACAAAGACATAGAAATAGAGAGACAGAGATTAAATTTATTTAATTTGTTCAATTACATGAAAAACTTTTTCAAGTAAAAAGTAATACTAACCAGCCACAATGGAACATGCCTGTCATCCCAGCTACTTGGGAGGCCGGGCCAGCAGGACTGCAAGTTTGAGCCCAGCCTGGGCAGTGTTGCTTGGCCCTTTCTCAAAGTAAAACTGAAAAGGTCTTGGGGGTGCAGCTCAGTGGTAGAGCACTTGTATAGCACTCATGAGGCCCTGGGTTCAGTTCCCAGCAAGGCAAAAATAAAAAAAATTTTTAAAAAAGTAATGTTAATCTCCCTTAGGTTATATTTATGGATACCGTATGTGTTAAAATGTATGACAGAAACTACATTAATTTCCTAAAAATTGTCAATCTTGTTACTGTGACATTAAATCAGCTATAATTCTAGTTATTATCTTAACATGTTATCTATCACAGAAATAATCAAATTTTCTTGTCAGTTGCATTAAAGTGAATCCTCATAACCATGTAAGGTCTTTTTTCTTCTTTAAAAGCTTTTGCAAGCAGCTTGATACAAAATTACAAGAAATTCGTAAAAGCCTGACAAAGACAGGTTTCTCATAACCTTGAACTACAGTTATTCTCAAACTTACAATGCTACAAATGAGGCTAGTAGACCTGACGAAAACTTCAAGGAACTCAGTACAGCCGTTCACATAGGAACAGTCTTTGGGCCTGCTGCTCCCACAGCACAAAAAGGACACTGGACACCTGATGATATCACCAGAGACCCTGAACACAAACCAGGAAAAATCCTTTGATTAAAACTATATTGAGGGGCTGGGGATTTAGCTCAGCGGCAAAAGCGCCTGCCTGGCAAGCGCAAGGTCGTGAGTTCGGTTCCCGGTACCGGAGAAAAACCAAAAAAATAAAAAATAAAACTATATTGAAAAAAATGTTGTTTCTATGTCAGTAAGTCAGGAATTGCAACCCCAAATCTTAAGAGATCTAAAAGATCAAGTGTTTGACCAGAGTAGAGAAACACAATTAATTGATCTATTTAGTTGATTGAATCTTGGCTCCTGTGGACCTTGGTTTTGAGATATTTTTTAAACTCTTGGTATTATTATTATTATCATTATCATTATAGTACTGAAGATTGAATGCAAGACCTTCGCACTGAGCTACATCTATAGCCCTTTTAATTTTTTTTTTTTTGAAACAGGATCTTGCTAAGTTACCAAGTTGCCCAGGCTGGCCTTGAATTTGAAATCCATGTGCCTCAGCTTCCCAGAGTGCTGGGATTACAGGCTTGCACCACCACACCCAGGTGACATTATCTTCTTATTAGCCATATTGATAACCTCCCTGTACACTGTATTCCCTCAAGAGTTCTAAATGCTCGTCAGCAGCCAGTAACTTAACAAATGACCTCAGTGAGGACTAAACAAGACCTATAGGGGAAAAATTATTGAATGAACCTTTTGATAAGGGTTTTTGACAAACGGGTGTCTATGAAAACATGTGATTAACAGCAGCACTGAAGAGCTGGTCACTCAGTTCAAATGAGAGAATGACCAAAATGACTCTTACACCCGTCAATTTAATTGGTTTGAAGCCGCCGAGGGGAGTAGTAACACACACTTCTGGGTGTGCATGGGTGGGTCGTGGGGACATGACCTTAGGTGCTCTATGTGGTCCCTGGACGTGTCTTCAGTGGCACTGTTCCCCTGCTCTGCTTTTTACTGTCATAAACTAAGCAGCTTTGCTCCACCATAACCTTCCTACAGTACTTTTACCTTAGAGCCAGCCAACCATGGACTGAATTCCCTGTAACTATGAGCCAAATTAAATACCTTCTTTAACTGTGAGTGTCAGGTACTGCCTCAGTGCCAGGAACGCTGACCACCACAAGAAGGGAGGGAACTGAAAAAGTGAAATAAAAATGGAGGCCACAGTTTAGATGCACCCAAGACCAACTCCCCATAACCACATAGCTAAAATTTAGCATGATTTCTTGAGGCACTAGCTCTAATCATAAACAAAACATAATTTCCTTTTTACCATAATCCAATGAAATTAAATCATTTGGCTATAGAAAAACAAGCTTATACAGCTCTGCTTTAAAAAAATGTTAACATACATCAAAATCATTCTAAAAAGTCAAAATACTGTCTCTGTTATGCTTTATAAACGGCTTATGTAGGGCTTCTTATCACTTGGTTTGAGGTCTACCTATTTGCAAACTGATCTTCTCCAGATACAATAAACATTTAAAAAATTTTTTAACTTGGGATATAGCCCAGTGGCACAAGTGCCTGCCTGCAAGCGCAAGGTCCTGAGTTCAATTCCCAGTACTGGGAAAAAAATATGAAACATTTTTTAACTTGATCTGATTTTGATAATACAATGCAAATGAATTAGAAATTGACCAAAAATAGATAATTTTTAAACCTCTGCTTTGAAACTTCAAAATATTTTCCTAAATTACTCATGAGTTAGAGATGAAATTATAATATAAACTGAAAAATATTTAGAACTGAGTGAAATAGGATTTCAAGTTCAAGGCCAGCCTGGACAAGATCCCATAATTTAAAAAAACAACAAAATAAAATGAACAATAGTAATGACTCTATGTGTTTAAAACTCGTAAATCTGTATGTTTAGTACTAACAATCATTTGTAATTGAAAACAGTAAGATATCTTTCCATGTTCATCAGATGTGCAGAGATTAGAATATTGTATCTGACTATAGGCAATGTTGTGAAGAAATTGGAGAAACAAAGGGTTTTTGTTTTTGTTTTTTTTTGAAGTGTCAGTGAGCAAACCCAGGGCCTCTTAAATACTAAGCAAGTGCTCTAATACTGAGCTATACCCTCCACCCAAAGATTTTCACACATTGCTGGTGGAAGCGTAAACTTGTGCACCCATTTGGGGAACAAGGTGAGAAAACAGTATAGCTGAATATGAACATAAAAAAATTCCACTTTTAGATATAAGCCATAGGCCCTTGTTATTTAATAAGTGTTCAGTGTGCAGAGCCCACGAACCCATTTTACTTGTGCACAAGGAGACACAGATAAGCATATTCACCGCAGAATTGTTTGTAATAGAATATTTTTCCCCCTTGGGAAGAAAAAAAAAAGTAACAGCCAATCCGAGTTCTCACTTTTCTGTAGCTCTGAACCCTGAACAAGGCAGCCAGCAAGCCCAGATTAACAGTACTGAGCTAATAGTATTCAACACCACCTGGGCTGAACATATGAAATTGTTTTACAAGAAAATGAACCATACAGTTTCTCCTAACACAAAACAATCATCAATACTGGCATTAAGCATCACTAACAAATGGTTTTATGGATGAATCTCCAAGAGTGACCCCAAAATAGACATAGCGGATGATGTCGTAATAGAGTTTTTCAAAAGGGAGAAGACTTAATGTCCATCAACAAAAGGATAAGTAGATAAATGTACTCATTAAAGTTAAATGTTGTTATATTCCATTCAAGTAATAAGGACAACGTAAGATCATTTATATAAACTTTTAAAACTTTCAGAATGATTTTATATCTTTATATATAGAGAGATACACACACATACAAAGTATAAAACACAAGTGAATAATAAACATGAAATTCAGGATGAAGGTTATCTTTGCAGAAGGTACTAGCAGAAAGACTTCAATCATGTCTTTTCTTAATAAAACTTGGAAGAAATAGGTAATATAGTAATGGTTGATAAAGGTTGGTTGTAGATGCCCTGGTGAATTATTATTCTCTCTGTTGTTTTCTGTGTTGTTCACAATATAAAGCAGCAAAAATAAAAAAGATACAAGGCAAATACTAGAACAGGAGCAAGATATCTTCAAAAACAAAAGGAAACACAGAAAAGTTATCAGATGGAGAAAAACTGTACTGATTAGGAAAAAGGCAATCACAGGCATCAAATCCCACTGCTGCCAATGCTCTCAGTACTGAAAACCACTGCCTGCTTTCCAGCCAATTAACCCAGTCTCTTTCTGTGACTTGCTAGATCAGAGAGAAGAATAAAGGCCTTTGATGCTAAACTTTATTTGAGGCCCAGAGTACTCGAGGCAGGAACATGCCCTGGGGAGGTTTTTAGATGCAACAAACTTGATAATAACTAACATTTACTTTGCATTCACTACCCAGCATAAACGTAAGCCACCATGCTAAGAACTTTGTATGGATTATCTCATTCTGCCTTCAAAACAACTCATTTGGTAGATGGTGTTTTTCTATCTTGCAGATGAGACAACCAAGGCTAGTCATAGGCTGGTAAGGTGTGGAGCTATAATGCCAGATAAGCAGTTTGCCTCCAGGAGCCTCATAACCCCTTTCAGTATGCCAGGCACAGTTAGGTGTTGAGGGTCCAGGAACCCCGCACATTTCAAGCAAAAAGCAGCTTTACTGACATGCTCAATTCTATTGCAGACAGTCCTGGTTGTTCAATAGAACAGTCACATAAAGTTTCTAAATATACAAAAGCCCCATACTATTTAATAATGTATATGTAGTGATAAAACAAGTAAATGCAAGGGGCTGGGGATTTAGCTCAGCGGCACCTGGCAAGCGCAAGGTCGTGAGTTCGATTCCTGGTACTGGAAAAAAAACAAAACAAAACAAAAAAACAAGTAAATGCACTAAAATTAACCTCATTAAGTTAAACTTCCTTTCTCCCTCAAGTGATAGATTGCAGCCGGAAAGACAATCTTGGTTAATGTATGTTTCTCCACTTTGTCCTCTTCTTCCTCATTGTTCAGCTAGATTTGATTCCTGGTTCCTGTAAGTTTGAGATGAGAAATGGTGAAACATTGGAAAGATCTTAGAAGTTCTGTAATTATCATCTTAACTTATGATAATCTATTCTGGATTCATAGCAATCTAATTTTAGTCTACCAAAACTTTTTCCTATAAACTGCATTCTCTCCCCGACTCCTTTGTGCAGTTATCATCATTATATACAGTTTATGCGCAATGACACAGATTTCTAACTATTGCTTTACACAACTGTGTTTTAAATCAGATAGACACAGTTACAAACAAAAAACTACATTTACGTTGCCTTTTATATTTACCTATGAAGTTATCTTTACTACTATACTTTATGTTATTTTACTTCAGTCTGAAAGGCTCGTATTATTCGAGGCAGGCAAGAGAGACAGGATCAAAAGGATACAGACATAGGAGAGGGCTTTTATTAGGGGAATTGGCTCACATGATGGCTGGGAAGTACCATCACAGGCCATGTGCAGGCTGGAGACCCATGGGATGCCAAAAGTGTGACTCAAACCAAGCTCAGAGGCCTCAGGGAAAAAGTGATGTAACTCTCAGTACAATGTCAAAGGCCTGAGAACCTGGAGGAGTAAAGGTATAAGTCCTGGCATCTGGAAGCCAGATATCCTGGAGTTCTGATGTCCAAAGCAGAAAAGGAGTGTATCCCACCTCCAGGGAGAGAGATCAATTTGCTTTTCCTCTGTTTTGTTCTATCCAGGCTCCCTCCTAGTCAACTAAATGGTACCTGTCCAGTGCCGAGGGTAGATCTTTCCCATTTAGTTCACTCAGACCCATGTGCCAATCTTCTCTAGAAATACCTTCACAAACACATTCAAAAATGATTTACTAGTTCTCTAGCTATTCCTTAATCCAGTCAAGCTGACACTAAAATTAACCACTGAAATTTACTTTAGTGCTTTTATGGATCAGGCCTGATAGCAACACATTCTCTCCACTTTTATTGAAATAGGAATATTTTATATCTCCTTCATCTTTTAGAGATAGTTTTTAGGATACAGAATTCTTGATAGATGAACTTTTCTTTTAGCATTTGGGAATATGTGATCCCTAGGCCTCCATAGTCTCTGATAAGAATTCATATATTTATTTTATTGAGAATCCTATGTGTGTGATGAGTCATTTCTCTCCCTTCTCTTCCCTTCCTTTCCTTTTCTTTTCTTTCTCTTCCCTTCCTTTTTCTTATGAGAACAGCTCTTGCTATGTTTCTAAGACTGGTCTCAACCTTCTGCACTTAAGCAGTCCTCCTGCCTCAGCCTCCAAGTAACTAGATGTGGCTTATTTTGCAGTTTTCAAGATTCTTTGTCTTTTGATAGTTAGCTTAGATCCAACTCTTTTTAATTTATCCTACTTGGAGCTCACTGAGATTTTTGGATGTGCAGATTAACATCTTCCATCAAATTTGGGATGCCTCTGGCTATTATTTCTCTCTCTCTGCCTTTTCTCCATCTCTTTTTTGGTTGACTTTTTAAATATACACTAGTATTCTTGATGTATCCCACAGGTATCTGGAGTACTGTTCTTTTTTTTCCTCTACCCAAATTTACTGTTGAGCTCTGCAAAGAAAAATTTTCATTTTGATCACTGTCCTTTGCGATTCTACCATTTCTATTTTTCTTTTTAATAATTTATATCACCTTATTGATATTCTATTTTTGGTGCAACGTTATTCTCATATTTTCTCTAAGGTCTCTAGACACAACTTATTTAGTACTCTGAACAAATTTAGATGAACTAATTGAAAGTCTTTATCTAATAAGCCCAATATATGGGGTTCCTTGGGGAAAGTCTCTACTGAATGTTCTTTTTCTTGTGTATGGGCTGTACTCTATTGATTCTTTGCATGTATAACACTTTGTTGTTGTATTAGTCACTTTCCCATCACTGGGACAAAATACTTGACATCTGTAACTTAAAGGAAGAAAGGTTTATTTTGGCTCACGGTTTTCAGGAGAATTTAGTCTATACTTTGTTGGCTCTAAGGCAGATATCATGTTAGCAAGGCATGGCAAAGGAACACCACTCAACCTGTGGCAGCCAAGGAGCAAAGAGAGAAAAGAAAAGCTGGGAACAAGAATAACCTTCCAGGTTATGCTCCCAGTGACCCACCTTCTACCAGGCTCCACCTCCTAGGAGCACGCACAGACACTGAACAGATCAAGGAATGAATCCACTGTTGAGTATAGTGCTACCGTGATCTAATCATCCTCCCAGCACATGAGACTTTTGGGGGAAAGTTTCTATCTAAACTATAATATTGTTGAAATCTGGACATTAAAAAAATAAAATGTGGCACTTCTAGAAATAAAATTCTCCCCTTTTCCCAGAGTAAAATGTTGGGTTTTTGGTTTTAATTTTTTATTTTTTGGTGATTATTGGCTTAGTGAGTTTTCTAAACTGCTTCTATAAAATATTCATGCTTTGTCATATATATCACTGAATACACTGCTCAGCTAGTTTAGGAGTTTTGTGGCTTAATCAGATGGAGATTTCCTCCTATGTCTGGTACAATTAATTCTCCCAGACTTTGCTGCAGGGCTCTAAGTGATAGGGTATGCCTTCAACACTCAGTGAGGCAATGTTAAACTGTTTCTTAGCCTTCAATTCATTCTTTCACAGAACCTCAAGGTTATCCAAAGATGACAGCTTAAGTGCTCTCTTTCTTGAGCATATATTCACTCTGGAGATGTCATCACTCTATGCACGAGTATTCCAGATTCCAAGGAATATGCTAGGGCTCATCAAAGTCACTTAGGGAAACGTCTTTCTACAGTTCCTCCTTTCAAATTTTTTAGTTATCCTATCACATGTTTCAACTACAAGTTATTCACTACTACATGCAGCCCACAGTATGGGACCATTGCTTCTGATTGTTTTCAACAAATGTCCGTTGAAAAAAAGACTGTTCACACTGGATACATACTGAGTTAGGTCAAATAATGACTGCCTTTTGATAGTGTTCTGTAATCACAAGACAGATCAAACAAAGATGGTTATCTGGGAGTGAACATTTAAAGGAGCCCCGACCCAGTTCTTCGCTCTGTAGCAGCTGCCAAGTCACTGGTTTTTACAACTACAAGCTATTTATTTTCAAGGCTATCATGCAACTAGGGCAGGGGAATGAAAATGTGGAAAATTAAAATGTCACAAAATTCACTTTACTTAAGACATTCAGTCATTTTTCTTGAGTAAATTTCTTTGGTTGTTGCAAACTATGGATAATTTCTAGAATTCTAAAAAGTTGATTTTGATAATTTTTGACAATGTTCTAATTGTTTGTATGGAAGATAAAACTTTTGGAGGTCTTTATTGCATAATTTTGGCTGACCTCACTCAAGATTAAAGATAAAACCTTCTAAGAGCCATGTGTTGTTCAAAATAGCAGGAATGTTAACTTACACTTGTGTAATGGTTAAGCTGCTAAGCTGTTGTCAACTTGGGCATGTGAGCCACCTGGAGAATTAGTAAAGTACACTCCTGGTGTGTCTGGGTTGGTCACATATGTGCAGCTCTAAGCACCCGACCTAATCATTGGTCTCTTTGGTACTGTTCCTCTGCTCTGCTTCTGGCAACCATTAACTAGAAGCTTTATTCCATCATGCCTTCCTGTCATGATGTTCCTGCCCTTGAGACAGCTGGCCATGGACTGAACCCTCTGAAATCCTCCAGACAAAATTAAATCTCTCCTCCTTTAAGTGGTGGGTGTCAGCTATTGTGTTCCACTGATGAGAAAGTTGACTAATATACTTTTTAAATATATATGCTAATTTTTTGTGATGCTGGGGATCAAACCCAAGGCCTTGCACGTGTTAGCCAAGCACTTGATCCTTGATCTTTAACCTTAACCCCATATGTTAAAAATTTAAGGGAAATCACTAAAAAAGAAAACTAGGTTCTAGAAATATTGAAGTATTAGGATGAAGGTTGAAAACAAAAGCTTCTTTATTACAAAATAACAGAATAAGAGATAAAAAATAATGCAAAGTATGTCACTAAAATAAAATAAACCAAAAAATATACCCAACATATGAATAATCACAATAAATAAAATGCATTAAAGTCATTAAATAAAAGGCAGACATTCTAAGTTTTCTTCAACAAGAAAGCAACATGCTACTTTGAAGAAAAACCTGAAATATAAGTATACAAAACATTTGAAAACAAAGGGATTAAAAAACAGATATTTTAGCACATATTAATGAGAAAGAACCTAAGTATAGTATCAAACAAAATAGTTATGAGGGTAAAAAAAGGTAAAACAGCATTAGGAGGAATAGAAAGCTCAGTATACTTTAGATCTCTGATATATTTTGAGTTAATTTTTGAATATGGTATGAAGTAGGGATCTAAATTCATTGTTTTACATGTGGCTTTCCAGTTGTCCCAGCACCATTTATTGAAAAAACTATCCTTTACCTACTGGTCTTTTGTCAGCTTTGTACCAAACCATGTGACCATAAATGCACAAGTGTCCCTACACTTTTAATAGGTCACGTGTCCAAAGAATTCTTCCTAATTTCCCACTCTGTAACATATGTCTGGTTCATTATATGGTACACAAATCATTAAGTTCACAAACATATTAGAATTAGAAAGCAAATAAGAAACTATGATGAAAATATAACAGTGAAAGGGAGAAAATACAAAACTGGCAAGAAAGGAATGTATGGCTCATACAAGGCCTGTTAAGTCCAGGTATGTAATTTGGGCTTTATTCTAAAAGCACAGAGAAGTCAATGGGTAATTTTGAACAGGAAAGTAAGGTAAGATGACTTGCAGATTTAGAAAATCATCTGGATGCCGGTGAACTGTGCACTATAAAGTGACAACTGTGAAAGCTGGGAGACCATCAGGATGTAATTGAAATATATAGGTAAGAGATTATGACAATTTAAACAAGAGTGCTAGTGGTGATAAAGGAAGAAGCAGAAAGATTCAGAACATGTTTAGGGGTGATGATTTGGAAGTAGAGGTAATGCCTGTGGTGCTAGGAGAGAGACAAGAGAATTTAACAGTGATCTCTATGTTTATGGCTTGAATAACTGGACAAATGATTGTTTAATTACCTCCCTCCATTTACTGAGATTTGTAAAACAAGGAGAGGAGAGGAACCAGTTTAGTGTGTTGGGTGAGCCTGGAATTGTGCAGAGGATGGCCTAGACCCTGAACTTTAGATGAGAAGTCAGCGCTGGTGTAATTAAGTTGAATGTTCTCTGATGTGTCTTGTATGTTGATAAACATCATATTTGACTGAGGACATAAATACAAGAGAAAGCATGTGAAAAAGGTTAACTGGGGATTGAGGAAGGAGAGGAAGAGGTGGAGAAGAGGAGATTGTACCTGACTGACTGTGCAGTTTAGAAGTCTTTAAAACTGGTTTGCAGCCAGAGTTTAGAAAAATTAGAAACAAAGCCTAAAGAAGCCCTAAAATGTCGTAAGTAGTGCTTGATGTTTTGATATTGGTCCTTCAAAACCAGAATGCTGATAGGAATGCAGACAGTAAAGGTAAGGGTCATTAGGTTTCAGTTAGGAATGAGGACTGTATTATAAACAAAACTACAGACCACATATATATCATTATGGCAGAGAATTTGTCTATATTTTGTCCATGTCCTGAGACTTTGTGTAAGGCTAAATTTAAAAGTGGTGGACTAATTGACCTGTTGGAGAAAATCTCACAGCAGCCCAACGTTCAGTCTATGGCATGGGTACTGTTAGCTGCTCTCAGCCAGATCTATAGAGATAATTAGGGGCAAAAAGCAGTGTGAAAAATCTGCAGTTTCACCAGAAAGTAAGCACCTGCAAACTTGGGGACAGGGACAGCCTCACTGCTGAAAAGGTTAGCAGTAAAATGAAGCCAAAATTTTTCATCAGGACAATAGAAAAAAATGGCTTGAAAGCATCTCAGGAATTGGCCAGACCTTAACCTTCACAGGTTCAGCCATCCAGGTACTGAGAGGTCATGGTCCAAGAGGGCCAGGCTACTGCTAGAGATTGTAGCAGATCTTAGCATCATCCTTATGGGAGAATGCAAGAGTTGTGGAATCACAAAGGTTTCCACCCATATTTCACAAGAAGGCCTTGGAGGCCAGGCAATGTGTCCCTGAGAGGGCAGTACATGAAGCTGTGAAAGTGAATCAAAAGGTGCAGTAGAGACCCCAGACAGTTGGAGATGCCAAGGACATGAAATATCTTCTAAAGAAAATGCAAGCAATGGGAGGGCAATCTCAGGAAAGACCACATGCACTGTAACTAGCAAGATTGTAGGGACAGTGCTGCAGAAGCCCTTTGGATCTCACATCTCACCACACCCTGCCCTGGATGGTGTTGGACATGGAACTATAGGATTTAATGTTTGTCCTGCTAGGTTTCAGTCTTGCCTTTTATCCCATTTCTCTCTCTAGGAGTGGGAATATTTATTCTATGCCATTATATGTTAAAGTATTTAACTTTCTTTTTTTTGGCAGGGTCTCACTATGGTTTTGTTTGTTTGTTTGTTTTGGTATCGAAAATTGACCTCAGGACCTTGTACTTGCCAGGCAGGCACTGTGGCGCTGAGTTGTATACCGGACCCTTAACTTCCTTTTTAACTTTTGCAGGGGCTTGAGGCTGAATTTGGCTTGAAACTCAGAGGAGACTTTGACTTGAACTTTTCAGCAATACTGGAACCATTAAGAATTTGACAGCTCTTAGAGATGGACTCAATACATTTGCATAATGACATGGACATGAGTCTTTTCAAGATCAGGGGCAGAATGTTATGGTTTAGATCTAAAATGTCCCCCTTCTCAAGGTCTCATGTCTTTGAAAGGTATAGGGGCATTTATTCATTAGTGGATTCATCCACTGATGAGTTCAGTAGCTGAATGTGCTCTTAGGAGATATGACCCTGGTTGGAGGTGGGCCTCTGGAGATGTGACCTGGAGAAGTGTATTCTCAATCCCAGCTCCTCCCTGCTCTCTTTGCTTCCTGGTTGCTATGAGTTGAGCACCTTCCCACTGTCATACCCTTCTACCATGTGTTTCTTCCTTGCAGCCGGCTGACTTTGGATTGAACCCACTGGAAGTTATGAGCCAAATAAATCTTTCCTTCTTTAAGTTGTGGGTGTCAGTGTTGAGTCCCTTTGATAGGAAAATGACTAATACAGGCCAGGAGAATGTGTTTAATGTAAAGGAGAAAGTAGGGCTATCTGTATATATGCAGAAAGTATTATGTACTTTTCTCAGTTTTGTACTATAGATATTAAAAAGGCCATTGGATGATCAAGATAGTGTTTGGGAATAAATTTCATATTTTAAATGTGAATAGACACTAAATTGGAGCCACTGATCAATGGACATTATACCTTAGAAATAGGTATACCAATCAGCTATATATTGTCTTAGTTACTTTTCTCTTGTTGCTGAGACAAAACTCAACACCCAAAATTAAGGGAGGAAAGGTTTATTTAGCTCACAGTCTGTAGAGGTTTCAATCCATAGTTGCTTGGCTCCATAGTTGGATAGCACATGGCAAGTAGCAACAGTTCATGGTGGTGGAAGACAACAAAAACAACAAAAGCAAAAGAGGCAAAACAAGGTTCTTTCTGCCCCTTTTATCTTAGCCAGAATGATGGGATTAGGACAGTGCCAATCCAATCAGTGGACTAGCCCAGCAGTCACTCACTGTTAATCCCAGCACCCTTAAATCCAGCACTGCACTATGAATCAATCACAAACTCTAGATTCAGCTGCCTTTGAAAAAGGCCCATCTAAAACTGCATGAGGCTTTGCAGGGGTACATCTAGACACAAACCATAACATATATCTATATATCTCCAGGGCAAGAAACTTATATTTATAGTGTTTCTGGGAAGATTAAATAAATTATCATTTTTATACTGACTGGCATAGCAGGAATGTAGATGGGCATTTAGGCCACTGTAACTTATTTGTGCTTTCAGGGCCTGATATTGATAGCTAGATATACATATAGGTATAGATACCAAGAATCATGGAGGCTGACAAGACATGCAGGTGGCAAGCTGGAGACCTGGGAGTTCTAGGAGTCTAGTTTAATATAGTTCTAGACCAAAGATCATCATGCTGGAGACCCAAGAATATCCAATGTTTCAGGAAAAGAGTAGAGGCCAAAAACCAAATAAGCAAACAAAGAAAAGTGATATACTAGCTCAAAGAAGTCAAACAGGAGGAAATGGCAGCCTTTTTGTTCTATTTGGGCATTCACCTATTTGGACAAGGCCTACCCACATTAGTGACGGCAATCTGCTTTCTCAGTCTGTCAATTCAAATGTCAATCCCATCCAGAAATAAGTTTAACCAAATGTCTGGGCACCCTGTGGTCCATTCAAGTTGATTCATAAAATTAGCCATCATGTGCCTTATAAGTACACTGAATCCTGTCTGGTGGGTGTTACATTTGATATAAAGATCTACGGTTTTGTGCCAACAGTCTAATCTGACTATTCACACACTTCTTCCCTATACTTCCTTATCTCTGATCTGTCAGTGCTTTATGTCTAGAGCCCTCAACATAGACCACTATCCAGGAATTTGCATATATTCTCATGTATGGCCACTTCTCTACACAAAGTGGTTGACCAGTTGTACCATTCACAACTTGCCTATTGGGAAGATTTCTCCTGACCACACTTGCTCAAAACCATCCTTAAAGGTGGATATAATGCAGCCACAAACATATTGTTTGCACTCACATACTCTGTTGACATTTTGGAAACTAAATTTGTTCTTTTCTCTTCTCCTTCAGCATGTTTTATAGGACCTGCCCTAATACAGGCATAGATTTGACCTAATGGAAGAGTACCTGTGCAACTGCAGTAGGTGACATAGGGGTTCATCGTATTGGTCTCTGCATTTTCTTGTGACCTCTGGCCTTTGGTTAAATTTTGTCTTGAATGTAACACTTCAAACTTTTAATAAACAGCTCCTGGGCCCATCTGTCTTTTATGAGTTACTATGTTGGACAAATTCCCTAATGGGCTTTTTGGACCCATGATCAAATATTTTGTCTCAGGGCCCAGACTATGCCAGGATATATTTCTCAAAATTATAGAACACTCTTCTAATTTCATAGCCTTACTGTAGAATACTCTACACTCTGGTTTTCCCACTGGAGGCTGTTATAAGCTCCATGATAAATAGATTTAAATGAATGGCAAATTCTTGCAGATTTTCTTTAAACTCAGTCATGAATAGATGAATAGAAATAGAGAATAATTTGAATGATAGGTATTATACTATTTTGAAAACCTTGACCAATCTACAAGGTACCACAAGCTCCCATGCAAATGAGCCGAAGAAAGCATGATCTACCATTCTTCCAAATACACTTGAATCTGGAACACTGCTTGGACTTCAGCTAGGTCCTGCTCTATGACAATACAACAAGCCATGACAAGAGTGGTTCCCACGTGTTATCAGACCACAGGAATAAAATGAGGTATATTAGCTCAAAACCCAAAATCATAAGGGCTTGAGTTGCTACCAGTTTGATAGTTTGAACCTCAGCAGCTCATAAAAAAGCACCCTGTAATTATTTCTGGGAGTCTGCATAAGGGATGCTTCCCAAGACCAGGCAGCCACATTTCTCAATTCCAGGAGGGCAGGACTGACACTGTATTTTGGGCGAATGTCACTTCCATAGTACAACTGAGTCACACTGAGTACAATGTGCATGGTGCCCCTGGAATGGTATAACATTGGTACTATGCCTTGTGGGTGTTCAGAAACCAGTTCTCATTCAGGATCTATCATGATTTTTCTCTTCTACTTCAGTTGGGCCTGGCCATTGTCTAGTACCTTTGACACTGCTTAAAGGAGCATCACTGATACCAACGCTGAGGGTACCCTCTGTGGGCTACCCACTATTCATGCCATGGGTGAAGCCCCCTGATATTCTCAGAGCCATTGTTTGCACATGTGCAGACTGGGGAGAAAGGCCTGTTCCCCACATCCATAATATTTTGTTTCCTACGTCCTAAAGACTATACCTTACAAAATCTCTCACCAAAGCGTCCTGTCAGTATCTCTTCTCATTCATTCTTCACCTCCTGCCAGCATCTCTCAACACTATCCTTCCACCAACCAGAGAGTATGACTTAGGAACAAAGTGAGCAACTTGTTTTGCTATACTGTCTCAATACCTAATACACCATCATCTCCACATGCCTCCTGTAATCTCCATCCAGAAAGACAAAGAAGCCAGGCATGATGGCTTACATCTGTGATCCCAGGACTGGGGAGGCAGAAAAACTGCCATGAGCTCAAGGCCAGCCTGAACTACATAGCGTGACCCTGTCTCAGAAAAACCCAAACCTAAACAAATAAACAAAAAGCCAAACATATTTAAATTATAACACAGAAGCTCTGCCATTATTTTATAGTGGTGTTATTTTTTGAAGGACAAAAGGGCTGGCTTTTTCTATCTAGATCCAGTCTAGAAACAAAACTGTGTATTGAGTTTAGAAAAATCTTAGTTTACCAAGCATACATCACAGTTCCAAAACAATTTTCCTAGACCAAGTTTCCCATGGAGAGTAATTAAGTAAATCACATCTGAAGGTGTGTAGTTACCTGGATACTGAAAACGTGACAGTGAAGTAAGACCTCAGGGACAAGGAAAGGAAAATTGGTTTTATATGTGTTTCCAACATCGAGCAAGGTCAAATTGCAAGGACAAGTGTCTTAAGGAAAATTTTAACTGTCTTGAAGTAATTGCTCCAGTTCCACATTATCCTAAAAACTTTACATTTTATAATAAACATCAATTCAATGAAGGGAATAGATAACTTCAGACTTTGTTAAAATAATCTAGTTAAGAAGATAGGGGCTGGGGATTTAGCTCAGTGGCACACCGCCTGCCTGGCAAGCACAAGGTCGTGAGTTCGATTCCCAGTACCGGAAAAAAAAAAAAAGATAGATGATCTTCACTTTGAACATTTTAAATAATTAGCCCTGCCCATTCTCGAAGCAAAAGGCTCTTACATACATATTTTTCTTATGCACATTTTGTCTTTAAGTTACTTTTAGCTAGAGATACCTCTAAGCACCCTTTGGCTTAGGGTTGAGTGTTTCAACCTTGATCTACATATTCAAAAATTTCTAAGAGTAGAATAATGTCATAAAGGTGATGATTGCATTTACCAGTATCCTATAAGTGAGTAACAGTAAAATTCATCTTCTAGTTGGGTTCTGCCTGGCTGTCTGCCACCACCCCAGCCCTGCTCCTGCCAATAATTTCCTGCCCATAAATTTTAAGTGGTAGTTTTAGCCATATTTTTCTTCAATATTTCATAATCATTGGGTCTAGTCTCATCTGGACCAACCCACTGCACTAATAATATTTTTGAGATGTATTCAATATGAAATGCAAAACAATAGAGTACTCAGTCTTCTGACTAAAGTAAGAGTGTTCCTGGTTCCTGAATGTCCTAACCTCTAACTTCTTTCACTATTTTAGCAACTAATAACCTTTCCTAAAGAGTGACCAAAGCAGGCAGGGTATATTTTCATTCATAAGTTAATTTCTTATATAAAAAGTGCCATCTATAAAACCATACTAATTCTGAGAGAATTAGGGAGATACATTAACACAATAAATAAAGGGTCTGAATAAATAGGATATTTGCTCCCAGAGCCATTATTTTATAATTTATGTAAAATACATAACTTGTGGCTGGCATATATTAGTAATCTAAATCAATACACTTATAAAAATGTTATACTAACACTTAGCTTAAATTATCTAATATTAAGTTATTAAAATAAAAGTGAAAGGAAGTGACCATGGCAGATGCTAGAACCAGAACTTCAGATATAGGAGCAAAAGAGATAGCTAAAGAATTATCAAAGCTATAAATGAAAAAGTTTTTAAAAGGGAGAAATCCATATTTTCCCTTAAGTGAGGACAATTAATGTGGGAAAATGTGAATATGAAGACACAGACATTTACCAATTTGTTATTTAAAAACTTCTGAACTAGCTGAATTCAATTACTAAAAATTACTACAGGGATTCACTCAAAGGTTTTTGTTATATCTGCAACAGAGAAAGAAGTTAAAAGATAGTGCAAAACATAAATTTTTTAAAAATTTCAGGTTAATCCTGAAACTGCTGCAAGTTTGAGGCCAGCCTGAGCTATATAATGAACTCAAGCCCAACCTGAACTACACAGCAAGATCCTGTCTCAGAAAAAAAAAAAAAAAAAAAAATCAGGTTAAGTACTTCTTGAAGCAGAATGGGAACTGTAGGGCTCAATGTGGGACTTTCTGACTTTGCATTGTTCACGACGTATTCAAGTGCACACATCTAGCTGGATACACAAGTTGAGACCAAGTGGAGATAACCTTCACTGAGACAGATTTCTGAGTCATTAATGTAAATAAAATCAGTGGGATGAATAAGAGAGTAAAAGGAGTTCTGGATTGGACTGTGTTCCCTCCAAATTTACATGTCGAAATCATTACCCTCAATATAACAATATTAGGAGGTGGGGCTTTGAAGAAGGTCCTGTGGGCAGCACCCTCATGAATGGGACTACAGCCCTTATAAAAGGGAATACTAAGAGCTGTTATATTCTCTTTCTGACACACAAGAATATAAGTGATAGTCTATGGTCTAGGTGAGGGTCCTCACCAGAATATGACCATGAGGGCTCTGTTAGTTTCTTTGTATAAGCCTATGATTCTTTGTCACAAAGCCTGAGCTAAGACAAGTTCTGTGATAAAAGAAGTAACCAAACGGTGGAGGGTTACACCAACAATGAAACTGCAAATGGTGAAAACTGACTCCAAAAAGGAATCCAAGAAAGAACTGACCTTTAAGAAGAGAGCCAGAAGTGTGTAGAGTCATGAAATCTACACAGGAGAGATTTTGAGAAAAAAAGAAATAGTCAACAGCATCAAATGCAAAAAGAAAAGCAACACTTCACATGTAATGTAGGAAAGGAGATTAAAAAAAAAAAAAAAAGAAAGAAAGTTGTATCTGGGGGGAGTTAGAATTAAAGATTTCACATCTTAAATACTTTATTTTCTCTGTGAAGCAGGAAGATTGCAAGATATGTGTCTGTATTGAGTCAAAGATAAAAGCAAAACATAGATTTGACATTCAGCATCAGAGACATTAAATAAAAATGGTAACAGAGGTTCTGATATCTATGAAAGTGGACTATCATTAGAGATTTGCTTTTTGCAATGTATTTGAATGTACTTACAGCTTATCCACAGCAATGGTGTAACAAACAGAAAAAATCTAAGACTCTCATTAATGGTATGTTACACAGATGCTTAGCAAGGTGCCTAGCATACAGTAGGTATGCAATCAATATTTGTTGAATGAATAAAAAAATGGAACTAGGGGACATAGGAAGACACTAGGGGTTTCACTGTAATTATTTATAATTTCAAAATGTACATTCTAGATACATACCTACATTGATATGCCAACATTTAACATATGGGATATTTCCTATTTTGATAAATAGAAATACATTACAAGATTTTACCAAACCTGAGGAGGGTCCAACAAGAGTTTTGTCTCATGGACTCTTTGTAGTCTGAAACATGTTGAAAAACAGTAACAGAAAATACTTTAATTTCTGATAATTTAATTTCAAAGTATCAGAAAATAAAAAGTTTAATTTTAAAGTATCAGAGAACATCAAAATAGATTTCTCAGGAGACTTTAGGCAGATAATGCAAGTAGAAGGTGACTTAATACAATAGTAATAAGATGTCATTAATAAGTAATAAGAAGTCATCTATTAAGATGACTAAGAAGTTGTTGTTAATTGCCTGAAATATTCTTTTAGAAAATCATCACAATTATTTATTCCCATAAGTGTAATTATTTTTATGTCACAAAAGGAAAGTTTCTCCCAACTTTTTTTGGGACAAATTTCAAATGTACAGAAATGGTAAAATAATAGAATTACTGATATCATATACTTCATCTAAGTTCCCCAGTTGTTAATATTTATTACCTTTATCTCTATCTCTATTTGCTTTTGTGTTTGTTTGTTTGTTTCCATTTTTTGAGACAGGATCTCACCATGTAGTGCAGGATGGCCTTAAACTCACTATGTAGCCCAAGCTGGCCTCAAACTTGTGGTGAACCTCCTGTCTCAGCCTATCTCCAGTTTTTCCTGAACCATCCTAAAGCTGAAAACATAATATTTTATCCTTAAATGCTCTACCATTTGTTGCATAAGAATATTAACATTAATTCATCATTGTCATTTGCCATACAGCCCATATTTAAATTTTCTCAATTTTCAAAAAAAATAGGACAAAAATGGTCTAATAGTTTCTTACTCAAAATTCAGATAAATTTTATGCATTGCATTTGGTTCTTATATCTCTTCAAACTTTTAATCTAGAATAGTCCCCTACTTTTGACTTTTTTTCATGAGATTTAATTTTTAAAGAGTCATTTATGCATATCTTGTAGAATTTCTACATGCCAGATTTGATTGTTTCCTTATGCTTATATTTAAGTCAAGTTGTTTCAACCAAAATACTACATAGGTGCCCCATCACATGAAGATTTATATTACAGTGGTACGTTGGTTCACGAACTTAATTCTTTCCACAATAATGGTTGGAAACTGAACTGGATGAGAACCAAATCAAATTCAAGGGTAGGTTCAATGTTGACCTTATGGGAAAATTTGATTCAGTTCTCAACCAATTCAGTTTGTAAACAGAATTGTGCAAATAATTCAGTTTGTGAAACGAGGTACCAATGCATATGGAATTATACTATTGTTGGTGATGCTGTTTGTTATCTTGTTTAAGGTGATGACTATCACATTTCTGGTTATAAAGGTGCACTTTTCCTTTTATAATTAATAAAAGGTCTATGTGATGGTAGTATGAAACCATGAAACTGTCCTGTTTCCCCAGTGTCTTTCTCCAAATAATAATTTTAGCAATTACTGATGGTTCTCACCCGGTATAACTATTACACTGGAGGTTGCAATGGTGATTTTTAAAAACCTGCTCTTTCCAGGCATCCTTGTGAGAGTGACATCATCCTTAAATCCTGCGTGGCAATCCCTGACACACCACCATGATGCCTAGGGAAGACAGGGCAACCTGGAAATCCAACTACTTCCTTAAGATCAGCCAACTTTTGGATGATTATCCAAAATGCTTCATTGTGGGAGCAGACAATGTGGGCTCCAAGCAGACGCAGCAGATCCACACGTCCCTCCGAGGGAACGCAGTGGTGCTGATGGGCAAGAATACCATGATGCACAAGGCCATCCGAGGCCATCTGGAGAACAACCCAGCTCTGGAGAAACTGTTGCCTCATATCTGGGGGAATGTGGGCTTTGTGTTCGCCAAGGAGGACCTCACTGAGATCAGGGATATGCTGCTGGCCAATAAGGTGCCAGCCGCTGCCCATGTGGGTGCCACTGCACCATGTGAAGTCACCGTGCCAGTCCAGAACACTGGCCTGGGGCCTAAGAAGACCTCCTTCTTCCAGGCTGTGGGCATTACCATTAAAATCCCCAGCGGTACCACTGAAATCCTGAGTGAGGGCTGGAGATTTAGCTCAGCGGCACAGCGCCTGCCTGGCAAGCATGAGGTCGTGAGTTCGATTTCTGGTACTGGAAAAAAAAAAAGAAATCCTGAGTGATGTACAGCTGATGAAGACTGGAGACAAAGTGGGAGCCAGAGAGGCGACCCTCCTGAACATGTTGAACATCTCCCCATTCTCCTTTGGGCTGATCATGCAGCAAGTGTTTGACAATGGCAGCATCTACAGCCCTGAAGTGCGGGACATTACAGAGGAAACTCTGCATTCTCACTTTCTGGAGGGTGTCCACAATATTGCCAGTGTTTTTCTACAGACTGGTTACCCAACTGTTGCTTCAGTGCCCCATTCTATCATCAGTGGGTACAAGTGGGTCCTGGCTTGTCTGTGGAGACTGACTACACCTTCCCACTTGCTGAAAAGGTCAAGGCCTTCTTGGCTGATCCATCTGCATTTGTGCCTGCTGCCCCTGTCACTGCAGCCACCACTGCTGCTCCTGCTGCTGCAGCTGCCCCAGCCAAGAAAGAGTCGGAGAAGTCAGATGAAGATATGGGATTTGGTCTGTTTGACTGAACGCCAAAAAGTAAACTGCTCAGCCTGATTGGCAAAGCAAAGAATAAAGGCCTAATTCTCTTTCAAAACAAAAATAAAAAACCCCTGTCAATCCTTCTCTACAATCATCTAGAATTCTTCTCTAAAGAAAAACTTTGTTCCCTCGTCACACTCAATACTTTTTCCCTCCCTCTTGGTCTCTCCCTCTCTGTCTTTCTTTTATCACTATGGGCTTATGGATTTTGAAAAATAACTATATTGTAATCCATTAGTGTCATTATTTCTTACCTCCCAATTTTCTTGTATTAGGCCTGTAGGAGTCTTGCAGTTGGTTCTTTTTGACATAACCTAGTCTTTAGTGTCCAGGGCCAGGGATATAGCTCAGTGGCACAAGTGCCTGCCTGGCAAACGCAAGGTCCTGAGTTTGATTTCTAGTACCAAGAAAACAAAATTTTAAAAAATAAAATATATGAAATAAAATAGTGCCCTGTCCTTAGGTTTACCACGGCTCATTCTGTGCAGGCTCAATTTATACATTTCCTGCTTCAGATCTGGAATCACTCTCAAAGGAGTTCTGGTTACTTTTAGTGGAGAATTACATTTTTAAATCAAGATCTAAGAAACAAGTATAATTACTGCCACTTCTAAGTACCTCTTTTACTACAGGGCTAAGAAAACACACACACACACACACACACACACACACACACACACACACACTCCTATCTTCATGCTGCTACCCTAAATTTAAATCCAACTCCACAGAGTTATTCAACTTTCTCATTCCCTATTTGTTTTCCACTTATCCTACAGTAAAAACCCTTACTTTCATACTATAGAAATGATCCATGAAAGTATAGCCTTAAAAAACCCTGATTCTCAATGTCAATATATGCCACCCTTTTCTCTATCGCACAATAAATATTTACTTCTACTTTTCTGTAGTTATATTCTGCTCAGTACTCAGAAGCAGAGGCGCTAGGAAGTGTAAATAATAATATTATAGAGACTTGATCTTAAGCAATTGTGGGATTGTCTGAACAGATTATGTGAGGGTGGTGCTTTTGTATCTGCTGCTGAAATCTGAAATCATCATATCAGATACAGGAAGGAAAGATGGAAGCCAAGTGGGAGAAGTAAGCATAAAGTGAAGTTTGTGAGGTGGCGCTAGAATCTGTAGGAAGGGATGCCAGTCAGACTTGATGCTTCTGACTCCTACCCCAGCTTCTGTGACAAAGGATCCTGCAGGAGAAGCTGGCACCCCAAGCCACAGAATTAGATGTGCATCTCATTGAAATGGCTGCAGCTTGCACTGTCATTTGTGGCTGCTGGAGGAGGACCAATGTGGGTCTGTAAGAGTTGCCTCACAAATACATTTCATACAACCTTGGTGAAGGGAGTTTGCTTTGGATCCTCCCAGAGGATCTATTTAAGGAGTAGCTGAGTAAGTCTTACAGGACAGAAAGGAATTCTGGGAGGCCTTTGCAGTTGAGCTAATTTGACACAGTGTAAAACTAGTCAGAGAACTATGTTCAAAAGATACTGGGATTAATCATTTTCTCTGTGCAATTATCTTATCAATTTGCTATATAGTTAGGTTCATTTGTTTAGGCTTTACTTTTCGCATTTATTTACATGTGTCATAATATTAAAAGATACATTCAGAGAAGTCATACTTCCAGTCTGTCTCCTTGTACCCATCCCTTTCTGTTCTCATTTTCCTGCTATTAAATGCACACACACGCAGAGTAGTTTCCCATGATTCACAGGGATACATTTCAAGGCTCCTAGTGGCTGCTTGAAACCACGGGTAGTACGGACTTTATATATTCTATTTTTCTATACATACACATCAGTGACTAGGTTTTATTTACAAATTAGGCCCAGTAAGAGATGAACAGAAATAACTAGTAACCAAATGAACAATTATAACAATATACTGTAATTAACTACCAGCTTCATTAGTGTTGTGCTTTGGGGACATAAGTACAATAAGGGTTACCTGTCTACAAGCACTGATGTACTACAACAACTGATCTGCTAACTGAGCTGGCTACTAAGTGACTAACAGGTGGGTAGCAGATAGTGTGGATGCATTGGCCAAATAGATCATTTACAACCTCGGTAGGATGGCAAAAGATTTCATCACTCTACTCAATGGCATGCACCTGAAACCTTACAAGTTATCCCTGAAATTTTCCATTTAACATTTTCAGATCACAGATGATCAGAGGTAACTGAAACCATGGGAAGCAAAACCACAGATTTAGGGAATGTTTTAAAACTATATATAGTTTTCCCTTATTTTTTTGCCAGAAGGTAACAGACTGTATACTGTCTTTTGCACCTTGCAATAAAAGCGAACTTTTAAAACATTAACACTGAAAAGTAACAAATCCACAAAGAATATTTCAAAGTATTTTGTACCTTATTAACCCACCCAAGAGTAGTAAAAAGGAGATGTTATAAGGTAAAATAACATTCAGATGGAAATATCCATTGTTAAATGTTAGGAATATAATATCCTAATAAATTTCATGCACCTAAAAGCACGGTCTTCTTTCACGGGCAAACATTAGTCCAAGAAGTGTAACATGGCACTGGAATGTGCTAACTATATTAGTGAGGTCTCGCTCCATAATTAAAGTATTTAGACAAAATCTGGAATTCCACAGGGGAGATTCCAACTGTCTCTCAATGGGAAAGCTGTGCTGAATCAAACTCATGATTCTATTTTTCATTCATACCTAAACAGCTTCTGAGAGTAACCTTCTATTAAATTATACTGGATGTGTTATTCATAAAATGACCTTGATTCATGAAGAAAACACTAAACTGTGATCAGCTGTACAGCACCGAACCTGACTGGAGCTCTAAAAGCTTATAGGAGGCTGTTTGTCTTCGGAGAGTGGGCAATATTAATTTGGAATCTGACCCGGCTGGGCAGGTCTGGCTGACCGACTACCCAGTAACTATTAGAATGCAGGATTTAAGATAGAAATGCTGGCCGGAAATAAACTCATTCCAGGGAAGAAAGGGTCAGACACGGCAGGTAAGTTCCCCATCGTATTTCAGTCAACTGGAGGAATGGTTCTAAGGTTTACCTAGAGTTGCTCTCCAACTTCAAAGGGAAGTTTTCACCCTGTTTCTTCTCAGAACACAATTTGGCTCGGCTCAACACAGGCTCCAGGAACACTTTTTGGGGTAGAGGATTTCAGGACATCAAAACTTCCCATGGTGGGGCTGGGGATTTAGCTCAGCAGCAAAAGCACCTGCCTGGCAAGCGCAAGGTCGTGAGTTCGGTTCCCGGTACCGGAGAAAAACCAAAAAAAAAAAGAAGTTGGAAAAAACTTCCCATGGCAACATTGAGATGGCGGGGGCAGGAAAACACAGGCTGTATCCAATGACGAAGAACCTGCATACATTTCTGCATGCAGAAGAGGCCTCAGAAGCTGCAAACAAGTAGGTAAAGTCTTGTTCATGAGCACACTGAGATACATATTGGTGATTCTGAGTAATAAAGGGTAGAAAATGATTGGGTATACTACATCTCCTTGGAATCAGATAAGGGTGAGAAGTTGGTTCTCCAGAGTAGTCAGTTTGTTATGCTAAACAAGACCTGTAGTGGTTTTTAAACAACTCTGGAAATTCTCTGGCACTTCTTCCATTGAAACTGGCAGATCTCTATCCCCTCTCTTGAAGTAAGAGGCTCAGTGACTTCCTTGTTTCTAATAAAATGTAGCAGAATTGACGCTGTGTGACTTTGGAGGCTGGATCATACATACCATGCAATGCAGCCTTTACCTTGCTTACTAGGACACTAGCATTTGAAGCTCTTAGCTGCCTTGGAAGAAATCTGACCACCCTGAGGCAGTCATGTTAGAAAGAAGTTCAGGCCACACAAAGAAAATATATTTAGGTGGTTTGCATGACTGTCCCAGCTGAGGTCCCAGTTTCAACCACCAGTCATGTCAGTAAAATGCCTCCAGAGTATTCCAGTCCCCAACTACTGAGACGCCCCCAGGCACTGAGTTTTCCTCAGGTGAAGTCCCAGACATGAAGTCCAGATAAGCCATCTTTGCTATGCCTTTTCTGAATTCTGACTGAGAGGGTGACTTTACATTTTGTAAAAGGCAAAACTACAACATTTGAGCCTCACAACAATACAGTTAAGTAAGTTGGACTGGCATTGCTATCACGCTCATTTGATAGATTAAAGGGCAAAACAACAAACTGGAACTTTAGCTTACCTGTTTTCAGCTTATATACCCAAGATGTGGCAGATTGACACTAAAGTCTGATTTCAGACTCCAAGAGTATAATTTCTTTGTTGTTTCTTATACTGTGGCACTGTAGCATGGCCTATGAAAATAGAATATATTCAAACCTTGAAGACAGGATGAGAATATGTTGAACGAATGAAAACTAACAAAAATCCATATTAAATGGATGAGATCAACGATCATGTGGAGAAGTAATCATGTACGATATGGTCAGGGTGCTGTAATCCCAGCGCTTTAGGAAACTGAGGCAGGAGGTTGAGAAATTTGAGCCCAGTCTGGGCAACTTAGCCATTTGTTTTTTCAAAGAAAGGCAAAAGCCAGGATGCAGCTTGGTGCAAAGGCTCTAGGTTCAATCCTTAGTACCAGGAAAAACAAATATGACCTATCTTTATATGCTGATGCTGATAAATAAGCCTGTCATTTAAAATGGAACCAATGGGGGAAAACTTAGAACTTTTCATGTTATATATTTTAGGGGCTAATTTTTAAAAAATCAAATAGGACACTTAGAGAATAAAATAAAAACAACAAGCAAATACACCTCCTGCCACTTATGTTTCTGATAATGGCAACAAAAAAGGGTTCCTTGATTGGCTGAGGGTGGTATTTTAGTCTGCTGAAAAATACGTCATGCTAAAAAAAGAGTGCTTCAGACTAGCATAGCTTCATGACATTGTCCTTAGGATTATCTTCATTTATTGTTTGCCAAAGTACCTTCTGATTTAAATTCAGCTTCTCAAGAAAAGTTTCCTACTTGGAAGAAAACATGTAGTGAAGTTGACAAGGCATAAAATTCTCATTTGATGCGTGGTATTGTTAAATGTAGAAAATATTAGTATTCTGAGTCATCAAGTAGCCACATACACAACTTTAGCCATTAGTATCAGCAATCAGGATCATGGGGACCAGATCATATGAGCATACTACTTCAGAGGTCAGTAGGATAGCTTTCTCGATCTCCAAGCGTGCTAAATAATGTCACTGATGACACTCTCCACCCCTATGAAAAACACAGACAGCCAGAAACCACTCAAGCTTTTGTAACTTCATGTTCAAGTCACTTTGACAATTAACTGCATATCATCAGTAATTTCAGCTATATTTCTGTTTCTCCCTTCCTTAAATTTTTCTGATTATTCACACTTTTTTGAATGTACTTTAACATTTTTATTTTTTAAATTCCATTTTGTAATTAGGCATCTCAAAGAGAATATACCTCTCCTTGCCTGGTTGTTTTGCACACACTTTGCAGAGAACGCCTTGGAATATTTTGTTCACGATAGGCGCAAATATGTATTTTCACTGATTTTCTTCAAAATAAGAATGATTAGTTTTGATGTTTTGGATGTCTAGAATGCTATGTGCTCCGCATGCGCCCTACTACACGGAAAGCACTCGATTGATATTTAAATGAATGAATCTAGAAATCGGATAATACAGCCAAAGAAAACATTCTTATTCTCCTTAGCGATGAGGAGAAAAGAGCTTTTAGATTTAAGTTTAGACTCATTTTAACAGGTCAAGTCCTTCAAGGAAAGGGTACAAACACCATACTGACAATTTAGCTGTTCCTCGCTGTAATGGAAATAACAAGTAGTATGGGCTTCCCCGCCCTCCTCCGTCCAGGATCTCAATTTCTCGAACACCACCCCTGCGCTTCTAGTAAATCCCACATTGCAGAACAGGCTGAGGACCGAGGAGATGAGAAGAAAGTAGGAAATTGGAGCCATGGAAACCGCAGAGCTGAGGGAAAGTGCAAACGCGCGGGCGGCCCGAGGCGAAGGCAGCCCCCCCACCCCACCACGACGGCGCGAGGGCGCTCCGTGGATGACGTCACGCTCCAGGGGTGACGTCACGACCGTGACACGGGGTGACGCCGTTGCCGCGGCGACTTCTCGTCGTCTCCGCCCCCTTCGCCCGCCCCCCCTCCCCGCGTCCTTCCCCCAATCCCCTCAGGCTCGGCTGCGCCGGGGGCCGCGGGCCG
>NW_004955494.1:2566896-2592819 GCF_000276665.1 Chinchilla lanigera
AAGACAAAAGAGTATTCTGTATGGTAAAATAAGAAAAGATCATGTAAAGTTTATTTATATAGCTATATTCCCCCTGAGGTTAACCAACTCTTCCTGAAACTGCAAATTAATTCTGTACTTTTCTGCTGATCTTCTTTTATTAAATCAAGGAGGACTACTTAATAACTTAGGATTAAAGTTTTTATAGTGCCTACAATACCAAAAATATTACAGATGTTCAATGCATGGTTTTATTATTAGTGATATAGTCATAAATATCATTTTTGCTTAAGATGTGAAATAGAAAAATAATTTCTGCTTGGATTTGGGAAACTAGCAATTATTTTATTGAACAAAACAAGCCTTCCCCCTCCCCGCCCAGCGGCGGCCGCTCGGGCCCGGCTCTCGGTTATAAGATGGCGGCGCTGAGCGGCGGCGGCGGCGCGGAGCAGGGCCAGGCTCTGTTCAACGGGGATATGGAGCTCGAGGCCGGCGCCGGCGCCGCGGCCTCTTCGGCTGCAGACCCTGCCATTCCCGAGGAGGTGAGTGCCGGCGCCACCCGCCGCCCCTGCCGGCTCCGCTCGGCCGGCCGGTGTTTATGTGGGGAGAGGCAGCGGCGGGGGCTCCGTGCCCCCGGCCGCAGTCCCCGGCCGCCCCGCGGCGGGGAGCGAGGTGGGCATCGCCCCGGGCCCCCCTCCGCCCAGCGGCTCGTCGCTACGTAAACACACACAGCGGCCCGGGGGGTTCCCCGGCCCCCACCGAGCGCGATCGGGGCCGCGGCGGCGGTGCAGGCGGCTGTCAGTAGGGGGCGAGACGCGGGGCTGTCGGGGAAGGTCACGCCTGGCCGAGGCATCCAGCCCTGCATCCCTGAGATGTTTGCCTCTGGGGGGCGGGGGGCGGGAGGGAGCGGCGGCCGAGTGGGGGATGCGGTCTCCTGGCGGCCGGGACCCCGGCCCGAGGCACTGCCCGAGCGATCACCGCGCGGCCGTGGGTGACGGGCGCATCGCTCGGTCTCCTCTCGCCCTGCCCCCGCTTCAGGCCGCTGCCCCTCCTTCCATTTTTCTACTTTCGGGGGACTTGCTCTCCATCGGTTGTATCCAGCGGGTGGTTTTGATTCAGTCCGGACTTTTCCGCCCCGCTCGGTGGCCGTCCCGGGCTCGGGTCCCCAGTCCTGATCGTCCGTGCTCTGTCGCCGCGGGTAACCCCCATCCCATCCGCGTGCGCCGCCCGCCGGGCTTCCAGTTGTCGGACCTGCCCCCTCCCAGGCTCAGCTTCCACGGGAGAGCATTTCTGCACGTCTCACCCCCGTCCTCTGGAGGCCCTGAGCTCCGTACCCCGCTCCCAGTCAGCAGCATCATCTATTGTTATCTTCACAAGTCCTTCTGGACACGGGCCGCCTCACTTTCTGAACCCTGAAGCTGTCAAGATTCCATCAGGTTTCGCTCACTTCTTTGAACCCTTGCGCTAGGGGCAGTTTTTAGCTAGTCTCTCGGTGTCCCTTCTTAAAGTAGGTTTGATTGCTTTCTCTGTGTGTGGTCCTCCGTTTTGTACTGTGTTCGCCCTTTCAATCTTGCTTTTCTTTAGTACTTGCTTTGTGACCTTTCTTTAGTATTATTCACCTTCTTGTCACCTTGTCAAATAACTTACATATTTTATTCAAGTGGACATTTAATTTTAGTATTTATTACATTAAAAAAATATACACCAGTGTGCTTTACAGATAACTGTGCTTTACAATGAGTGGTTAGGTAATGTGACTTATTCTGTGACTTTACTCAAAGTTCTTTCCTTCCTGCGACATTGTTTTTTGTCTCTCAGTTCTCGGTGTAGTTTTCGGGTTTTTCCCCCAGTTTCATCATCTCTACTTCGAAAATCCATCCAGTACACTTGCTTTATTCAGTAGCAGTTTGTCCCCAATAATATTTGTTTTCCACTCATAGAATCTTCCATCTGTGCCCTAAATGTGTTCTGTAGTTAGTTGATCTAAATTTCTCATATTTTTGTTTCTTAAAATCATTCCATTTTCCAGTGTACATTTCTCCTCAGATCAGTTCCTACTCCCTCAGCTTCCTGGACTCCAAGGCTAGAGCTCTTTCCCTTCATCCATTCCCAGCGTGTTCTGTTTCCCTTGTGCCCAGTCACCATTCATTCTGCCTTGTTTCCTGGCTTTTGGTACTTCATTTGCTGAAGCTTCCTCTTGTCTTCCCTGCACCTCCACATTCCTTCTTATTTATAAACAGTTTTGTTCCGTTGACAAGGAAATTTATTTTTAGGACACATTGTTTTTAGTGAATTAATACTAGGGGTTACATCTGCTGTCTGTTTTCTTCAGGAATCGGATATGCCTTTGTCTTTTCACGCACAGGTGCTTTGGGGCTTTGCAATGCATGTGTGGTTTTATTGAGTTACATCTATGTGGAAGACTAGAGTGGATAAATTAATGGATAAGGATTATGAAATTGTAACCCTCTGATTGTTTACAATAACATTGTTTACAATGGGCTTCAGTCCAGCCTTCTATAGAGAAGTTCTTGGTTAAATAGTTTCTACCCTGCTGTCTTGGAAGGGCCAGATTGTGTAGAGCCCTACCTCCAAAGATTCGCATTCAGTTGGTTGAGTGTTGGGGCCATAGCTTTCTGTGTTTGGCACACACCCTGGACAATTTCCACTTACCAGTGCTTGAAGACCTCCAGGCTAGCTAAAGTTAAGACAAAATTGCCAATAATTGGAAAGCATGTTCCTATCTCCTGAAATTATAAGCATGCCCTTAACTATTTATAGTTAATTATATTTAGTTAACTATATAAATGTTAAAATTATATTTAGTTAAAAGACAAATTGTGCTTGCCTGTAATTTCAGCTATTCAGGAGGCTGAAGCAGGAGGATCACAATTTCTACACAAGCTGGACAATTTAGCAATGTTCTGTCTTTAAGTCTGTGGAGGTAGCTCTGTAGCCTCTGGTTTCATTTCCCAGTACTGCAAAAAACAAATGTTTTCCACTGACCATTCCACTCAGGTTTTAATGTTTAGTGATGAATAGTTTTTCCTTAATACAGTAGTGCCACTGTATTTTCTTTTTGTAAGAGCTGATAACACATGTATTTGGTGATGAGGGGTGGCTATGAATGATTAAAAGTGGATCTCTTTTGTCTGTAGATATCAATATTAGAGATGATAGGATAAATTCCTCCAAGAAGTAATCTTAAAGCTGAAGTTGAAACTGAGATGTGGTGGCACGTGCCTCTTATTCCAGCATTCTGGGAGGCTGAGGCAGGTGGATCACAAATTCAAGCCCAGAGCTTGGATTTAGCAACTTAGTAAGACCCTCATCTCAAACTAATCAAAAGGGCTGGTGATAATGTTCAATGTAAAGGTCCTGGCTCAATCCTCAGTTTCACATACATACATACATATTTTAAAATTTGAAGTTGAGATTCAGTGGAAACCTCAGTGCACTGTGGTCTTTTAATTGAACTGTTTTCCTTATGTTCACGTAAAGGACTGTCTTATGATTGTCAAATAAATTTACAATTTATGGGGGGAAATGAAAAATTGTGCTTGTGTGTAATGACACATTTTATTCTAAAGATTTATCTTACCTGACAAGCTTTTAAATTTTAACTGCTCTAAAAAAAGTGATACAGTAATTATAGAGGTAAAGGATGTTCATTATAGAAAAATTAGAAAAAATTAAATTAAATTTTAACTGCTCTAAAAAAAGTGATACAGTAATTATAGAGGTAAAGGATGTTCATTATAGAAAAATTAGAAAAAATTAAATACAAAAAGCTTTTTAAAATTCTGTAATCTTATCACTGGATATAATTACCAGAAACATAATGGTGTATTCCATGTACTCTTTTATACTTGTGTAATACATTATGTGGTTTTCTAATTTTAAAAAATAGCAGAACTTTTACACATTGTTAAAGTATGACATACTTAACTGCCATCATTTTTGGGATATTAAGAAGGTTGTTTTTTACTGTTATACATCTTGGACATAGAATGTAGATATTTAGCGTTTAAAATTATGTTGAGGAGTAAATAAATTTCATGTCCTGTATTGATATTACTTTGTAAGCACTTGTAGTAGAATATTCTGGTGACAGAAACTTATATTTTTGGCATTAAATGTTTACTTCTGACTATTTATGTAGTCCCCTGATGTTATTTTCTGACTATGTGGTATGAGAAGGTATAGTATGACCATACTGTTATTTTTAAAAATGTGATACCAGGATATGATATTTATTATCTGTTCCTTTTGTCTTGTGTTTCTATAGAAAGGAGTTTGTACAATTTTATTACCATTGTAAATTGTATTATTTTGTTTTCCAGATCTCTTATCGCCAATCTTGGTTAAGCTGTGTAATTATAATAATATATTGACTAGGGAATATCCTGGGATGGGATCTCTTTTATAATGAGTCCACTGTATTAAAATACATCTTTGTGATGCCAGGTTGGGTTGCATCATACCCTGACAAGTGCTATTCCTACTAAGGGTGGCGCATGTGCAGTGCTGGCTGTTGCTGTTCATACTTGTTCAGGTAGATTGGAAGGTTTCCTTTAGGCAAAAAACTATACAATACTAGTTGATGTCCTTGGTCTTTCTGTGTTTTCTTTTTGTACTCTTTCTCCTCACTTAATAAACTCTTCCCTTCAGGCATGCATTCATCTCTTATTTAGGAAATTATCTGGAAAAAAACTAGAAAATTTTCTGATATCAGTCACTTATATATGCTGGCAATCAGTTGTCAGTAAAAGACTTGATAGAGGAATATTGGACTGTGTGCTTGAATTTTTGAATGTAGTAAATGTGAGCACAAATTCGATTTAATCGTATTTGGACAACAGACCAGAAAAATTATATCAGAATAGTAGGCTAGAATAAGACTTGATGGCTACATTGTAGAATGAGACAACTACCTAGAATTCTTCCTTTTTCCCTTTTCTCTAATCATAAAATTGTTTTCCCCTTTAGAACTGAAGAAGTGTACTTTGTATGCTTGACACTTTGATATTACTTTGAGTAATGAACTTTTTGTCATAATCTCTTATTTTATGAAATCTCATGTATTCCTAATTTTCTGTATTTTGGCCTCAAAGTGTCATTAAGATAAGCCTTTTTTTTTTCTAGGCATGTGGCACACACCTGTAATCCCAGCCCTCAGGAGGCTGAGGAAGGAGGATCACTGCAAGTTCAAGGCCAGCCTAAGCTACATAGTCAGATGCTGTCTTTAAAAAAAAAAAAAGTCTTTTTTTATCAGTAGTTCTTACTAGATTTTTGTCTTTCCTAGAAGTTAAATTGTTTTCAGTCCTTTATTCATTCTGTGTTTTAGGTTATTCTGTTATGTCAGAATCAAAAATAATTAACACAACTTCTGAATTCAAAATAGGTGGACCTGTTTGGGAGCTTTTCTATCTAAACAGTGCCCCTTCTTCCTCCTTTTCCTCCTTCTCCCCTTCTTCACTTCCTCCTCCTCTTGCTCCTCCTCCTCTTGCTCCTCCTCCTCTTGCTCCTTCTCCTGCTCCTCTTTTTCACTGGGGATTGAACTCAGGGACCTTGTACTATTAAGCTACATTATTGGCCCTTTTTATTTTTGAGACAGAATCTCACTAATGTTCCCAGGCTGGCCTCAAACTTGTGAACCTCCTGCCTCAGCCTCCTGAATAGCTGGGATTACAGGCATGTACTGTTGTGCCTGGTTTAAGCAGTGTAAAACCACTCCCCTTTACTGGGGATTGAACTCAGGGCCTTTGCACTGATGTCTTCGGTTCCTTTTATTTTTTATTTTGAGGTGGGGTCTCTCTCTAAATTGCTGCTGTGCTCAAACTTGCTATCCTGCCTCTGCCTGTGCTGAGATTACAGACATGTGCCACCATGTCTGGCTAAGCAGTGCTTTCATAAGCTCAATGTTAAGGATAACTTCATGTTAGTTTAACAAAAAAATGTAACTTCACATGTTCCATTTCTTCTGTAACTATTTTGTGAATGTTCTGTGAGGTAGTTTTTATTTTTCAGTTTCCTTTGGCTACTAACCTAATTTACCATCATGCTTAATTAGCATGTTAGTCAGGAGAAACTCTTAAGACAGCCACATCCTAATATTAAGCAATTATTTTTTTCTCCCCTCTACCCTCTGAGATTATTTTGGTTTCCATGTTTTCTCTTGGGCTTAAAAAAGAAAAAGCTATTATTTGTGTTCCATCATATATTGAGACTATGCATATAGAGGGAAATTTATGCCTTCTAACTACATTTTTTTCTGAGCCCTGGGAATGCCCTTGATACAGAATATAAAAATTATTTTGAACTCAATTAACTTTATATCTCCTGAAAGCTCTGTAACATCAAATTAAATATTATTTTTATTCTTATTGTGTAGCTGTACTTATTGGCAGCACTTTTGGGACAGATGTACCATAGGTGATGGTTTTCAAGTTACTTCACAGCTCTAAGACAATTTTTTAAAAACACTCTACCACTCTAAAAAATAAACATTTTAAACTGACCCAGTACACACATTGTGAGATAGTTTTTGTCTGTTTTGTACACTTTTCATGCTTGTGGAGTAGTATCTGTCATATAAGTACTCAGATATTTAGTGAAAGGATTAATGCATGAATCCTATTAAATATGAGACACACCCTGATTTTCACACTATTTTCTCTCTCTCTCTGTCTCAAATGCTGGCCATAAAATCTGTTCACTACATCAACAACCAAAACGGTTATAACAGGTAGTTTGAAACACTGTTTTGGGGTTTCAAGAATATTCTTAAGAGGAACCAAAGGTCTTTTTAGTGCCTCTACACTTTAATTACTGAGATTATCCATGTGCTTTATGTGTTTGTTTCCTTGAAAAAAGGATTTGATGATTGCAAAAAATTTTAGAACTCCTGTGTGTAAAAGAGAAGTTTCTACAGTGTGAATCTTCTCAAGTATCATCTGTGTAGAAAGTTTTATCAACCTGTGTTTGACAGAGGTCAGCAAATTTTTCTCTAAAGGTCAGATGGTAAATATTTTAGGCACTGTGGGCCATGAGGTCCCTGTCATAACTACCAAATAATGCTGTGGCAGCGCAGAAATAGCTGATAATCAGTACATAAGTGAATGAATTTGACTGTATTCCAATAAAACTTTTTTATGCACACTGAAATTTGAATTTTATATACTTTTCCTACATCATGAAAAAAAATTTTTTTTTGAGTCAGGGTCTCTCCATGTAGTTCAGGCTGGCCTTGAACTCACTACGTAGTCCAGACTGACCTTGCACTTGGGGCAATCCTCCTACCTCAGGCTCCCCAAGTGCTGGAATTACAGACATGAGCCATCATGCCCTGCTTCTTTTAATTTCTTTAACCACTTAAAAATAATAAAAATCAGCCAGATGTGGTAGCACATGCCCTAGCACCCTGGGAGGCTCAGGCAAGAAGATTGCAAGTTTAAGCCCAGTCTTGGCAATTTAAGTTTACAATTGATACTTTAAAAATGAAATTTTGGGGAGATACGATTCACACATAATATACTATTTCAAATGTACAGCTTCACTTTTGACAAATTTATGTATAGTTGTGAAACTTTCACCACACTCAAGAAATGCAATTATTTCCATCACCCAGTGTTTCCTGTTGCCTCTTTCCATTATCATCTCCTTCCCTCAGTAACTGACAAACATTTGTTCAATGTTTAGTTTTACATTTTCCAGAAAGTCGTATGAATGGAATGATATACTGTGTAATTTTATGTATTTGGAATTTTTTACTTACTAGAATGCTTTTCAAACTCATCCATATTGATGCTAAACTTACATCAGTAGTTTACTTATTGCTTAGTAGTATCCTCTTGTAAGAGTATACAATAATTTATACATCCTGTTACAGTACCTGTTACAGTTCCAGTTGTTAACACTTTTGAATCAACTTTGTGTAAACGTTTGGGTTTGAGTTTTTGTTGAGACTTTGATTTTCATTGCTCTTGAATATAAGGACCCAGAAGTGGAGTTGATGGATTTTATGTTTAACTTTGTAAGAAATTGCCAAACTTGGCTGAAGTGGTAGTGCTGTTCTGCATTGCCATTCACAAGGAGTCAGAGATCTGATTACTATTATCTTTGTCAACACTTGGGAATTGTCAGTCTTAATTTTAGCTATTCTATTAAGAATGTAGTAATGGCTGATTGCCATTTTTATTTGTACTTTCCTGATGTTGGACATCTGTTTATGTACTTACTTACTATCCATAAGTTTCATCAAAGTATCTGTTTAAATCCTTTTATTTGGTATTTGTCCTCTTAGTATGGAGCTGTAAGGTTGCTGTATATTTATTCTGGATACAAGTCATTTATGTAAATATGGGTTTTGTACATGTCTTCCAGTCTGGTTTGTCTTTTCATTCTAAGTACCTTTGTAAGTACAAAAGGTTTACTTTGTAATGAGGTCCAGTTTATCAGTTCTTTCTTTTATGGTTTGTGGTCTTTTATGTCCCAGCCAATGAATCTTTACTTAAGGTCATAAAAGTTTTCTCCTAGAAGTTTTATAGTTGTGGCTTTCACATTTAGTTCTGTGATTCATTTGGAATTAATTTTGGTATACAGTTGGCCTTTGGCATCCATGGGGTCACACACTTGTAGATTTAGTCAAATGCAGATTTAAAATATTCAGAAAAAGAAGTAGGTCCGGAGCATGGGATGTAGCTCAGCATTAAAGTGCTTGCCTCACATATATGAGGCCTAGATTTTTTTTAAAAACTGGGTCTGTACTGTATGTAAGGGATGTGAATATCCTCCAACTTTGGTATTCAAGGGTGGTCCTGGAACCAGTTCCCCACAGATACTCAGGAAAGATTAGATATTGTGAGAGAGTGGTTGAGACTGATTCATTATTATTGTTATTACTGTTGCTATTTTAAGGTGCTGGGGATCAAACCCAGCGTCTCGAATATGCTAGACAAGTGCTTTACCACTGAGCTACATCCCTAGCCTTTTAGCCATTTTTTTATGTAGGGATGTCCATGTGTTTCACATTATTGAAGAGGCTCACCTTTTCCTGTGGAGCTGCTTTGGCACCTTTGTTGAAATCAGATAGTGTTTTATTGACCTTCATGTCCAGTACCACACTGTCTTAATTACTACAGCTTTATAGTTAAGTTTATAAATTAGGTAAATCCAATTTAGAGAACTTTTAGAATTTTGAAATTTTATTTTTAAATTTGTGTTTCTGTACTTTTGATAGGAAAAGATCTATAATTTTTTTCAGATTCTCAGCAATATCTTCTACCCCCAAAAGACTTAAGACCACACACCCACGCTGCAGTATGTTGTTAATGTCTGTCTTGAATTATATGGTGTGGCAGTTCATGAAAAGTGGGAAATAATATTTTTTAAATGTTTCATCGAAAATTAACTTCCTTATAAGAAACAAAGGAGATAGTCCAGTAGATTGCATAAAAGTTAGTAATTTCCTTTTTGCCATATTGAAAGTGTCATCAAGATATGTATGGAGAAAATACATTCAGATATTTAGAGCAGTAAAAAGTTACTAAAAATGTCAGTCAGGCTTCAAAAAATAGTAATTTACAAGACCAGCTATGTTACTGTCCCATCTTCATTGTAAAACAGGTCTTTCATTTGGAACCTATACCATATTCTATGATATTTCAGAATTAGCACCTTTATTAATCTTTGAGTCATCATTATATAGTCATATTTTTGCTAAGGCTAACTAGGTGGCAGTAGTTGGTCATATTCTACTTTTTTCAGTGGGCCCATAGGGCCCTTCACCTTGTTTTAAATTACACTGATGATAGTTCTTTACTCTTTAGCCCAGAAGGCATTCCTGCAGTACAAAATAATGTTTCTGTTCCTGAGTTTCACTTAAGAATTAAAAAACAAAAGAATCAGTCACACGTTCATAGAGCATAAGTCTGGCATACCTGACCAGAATACCTGTGACAGTAGGGAAGGTGGAAAGTAGGTAGGCATTCATTCATACTGTAAGGAATGTTGTTCTTATTTTCATTAGCCACCTTGCAGATTTTGAAATTGCTTTTCCAGGGAGGAAGGAAGGAACACAACATTTTGGCAGATGGTTTTCAAATGTTTTTAAGTTACTATGTTTTTAAAAAAATTAAAAAGGTATCCAACTCCTGTTGTAAAAGCTAGTTTGTGTTTAAATTGAGAAATACCCACTTTTGTCTTACATTTTTCTTGCACTAAATACCCAGAGTTTACATTAGTAACACCAGAAAATTTTGACTTTCTTTTTGTGAAAACAGCTTAACTAAAATACACTTCTGGGGTACTTTGTATTAGTCTCTTACCTTTGAATATTTTAAAGTAGTTTTACTGGGATTGTTCTTTTATTGACCTAGTGTTTTGAAACTTTATTTTCTACCTCACAGCATTTATTTTGCAAAATAAATTTGTTTGGTCTTAAATATTTTTAATATGGAAGAAGAGTACTAGTGCCAGCAGTAAAGATGTAGTTATAAGAACTTCATGAGTCTTATCCTTTTCACTGTATTTCAGTGGTTTTACTTTCTATGAAATACAGAAAGCTTAGAAGGAAAAAAAGAAACAATTACTAATTTAAGGCTAGTAAGTGAGTATGATTATTTTTAAAGAGTTCCTGTTAGCAGTTTCTAATGTTTTATGAAGGGAATTCTTATTATGAAAATATCCTATGTTTTCTAGAAATACCAAACAGTTCCTGCCTTTGTAACTTTTTTGTGTCTGTTTTTGAGACAGGGTCTCACTATGCAGTTCAGGCTGGCTTTGAGCTCACTTTGTAGCCCCGGATGGCCTCAAACTCCCAGTGATCCTCCTTCCTCAGCCTCCCAAGTGCTGGGATTACAGGCATGTGCCAGCACACCTGGCTTGTAACTTTTTTAAAAACAATAACAAGGTTTGTACTTTTTTTGGTGCTAAAGTTGGAACCAAGGGCTTTGTGAGTGCTAGGTGTGCACTGTACCATTAAGCTACATCCAGCCCCCACCCCCACCCCTTTTATGCGTTATAATTATTGTACTTCCAGAGAATTTCAGATAGGGAACAGATAACAGTTCAGATGATCCTACCATTCCTATTCTATCCTTTTAGTTATTACGTGACTATAGTTCTAACATTGGCTGTATTCTGCTGATATATTCTCCCTACACATGCCTTCTTATAGTAACAGAAAGCTACACAGTCTCATTTCATTATATATGAGAATGCAATTCAGTGCTTGGGTTTTGCTGCCATTTATTGATCTTCCTTTCCCCTCCTTGTGCTATGTACTGAATTTCTAGTAATACTAAATGTGTTAACTAAATCATAGGAGTGATATGAGATGATGAATATGTGGTGTGATAAAAAAATATGGTGAACGTTTAAATTTTAAAAATTATTACTTTAAAAAGATGTGAATGCCACCAAGAGATACACCCTGCAAAACATGTCCAGCTACCCACCTCCAGCTAGCTGCACCGGCTAACAGCACATTGAACTGTGACTGTCAGTAGACTAATAATACCCCACTGAGTACAGCAGCCCCCTGATCCAGTCATCTCTACACAAGTCTTTTAATCCAGTCAAGTTAGTAATTAAGACTAGCTGACACAGGGCTGGGGATTTAGCTCAGCGGCACAGCACCTGCCCAGCAAGTGCAAGGTCGTGAGTTCGATTCCTGGTACCGGAAAAAAAACAAAACAAAACAAAACAAAAAAAAAGACTAGCTGACACAAAGACCAAATATAGTATGCTTAAGATTTTCCTTTCAGAAAAATCATTGTTGATTTTTTAAAACATTTAATGACATACTTAGAACATTTTGTAGTCCTTATGACTGACTTAGAACTGTTGCAGTGTTGACCACATTTCATTAACATTGTCTTTAAACTACCCAGCTCCTTGCTCCTTATAAATACAAATGTTTTATCACTGAGCTATAGCCTCAATCTTCACTATTGAATTAAAGCAACATGAAGTGGCATGTACTGATGTATTCTTGTAAGCTACTCATGGGAATGAGGTAACACCTCAGTATGATAGTAGAAAGATTGTGTCTCATGGCTTTATTGGGAAAATGATAAAGATTATAATTTGCATTTAGGCTTTTTTGTTTTGTTTTGTTGTGGGGGTTTTTTGTTTGTTTGTTTTTTGGTTTTTTTTTGAGGTTGGGTCTCACTTTGTAGTGCAGGCTGGCCTTGAACTCACTGTGTAGCCCAGGCTGGCCTCGAACTTGTGGCATTTTGCCTGCCTCAGTCTCCCAAGTGCTGGGATTACAGGTGTACATCACCACACTTGGCTTGCATTTTGGCATTTTTAAAGCTGTTTACATTGTCATACATTCAAAACTATATCAGTAACTTTTGAATAATCTTTTTGTATGACCACAAGTATCTATGTATTCAATAAATGTGAGTGTCTGATATGTTCCAGGTAGTAATATGAGTATTTAAGGATTTTGTTTGTTTGTTTGTTTGTTTTGTTTTGTTTTGTTTTTTTGTTTTTCTCCGGTACCCGGGAACCGAACTCACGACCTTGCGCCTGCCAGGCAGGCGCTTTGCCGCTGAGCTAAATCCCCAGCCCTGTTTGTTTGTTTTGATGGTGGGGGTGGAACCTGGGAATTGTGCATGGACCAAGAGCTTATCGCTGACCTACACCTCTATCCCCACTCCCTGCCCTACCCCCCTTTTTTTCAGGTAGGATCTCCCTCAGTTGCCCAGACTGGGCTTCAACTTGCAATCCTCCTGCCTCGGCCTTCTGAGTAATTGGAATTACAGGCATGTGCCACCAGTCCACTAGGAGTATGTTTGAAAACAAAAGTCTCTACCCTTATTTAGCTATGTTGTGGTGGTGGTGGTGGTAGTGGTGTGTGTGTTGGGGTTTGGAGGGACAGACAAACCATAGACACATAAAAAAGAAATTTTACATGGTAGTATGTTTGAACGTAATAAGTACTATGAAAACAAGGTACGGTTAGGGAAGGAAGGTTGCAATTTAAAACAGGGAGATGAAGGTAGGCCTCAGTTGGGAAGGTAGCATTTGAGCAAAGCTTTAGGAAGTCAAGAAACAGCATTTCAATCAAAAGGAAGTAGTTTGAAGATTCTATGTCAAGAACATACCTCACTTGTTTAAGAAATGAGGCCAGAGTTGGTGGAGTAACTCAAAAGCAGGAAGGTGAATTGGAAATGAAATTCTTTGGGGGGGGGGGTTGCTATGGCCAAGGGCCATTGTAAGAACTTTGACTTTTGCACTAAACAAAAAAGGAAGCCACTCAGGATTTCAGTAACCAGAGCTAATCTTACTTACATTTTAACAGGAATGCTCTGGCTGCTGAGTAGATAGTAAAATTGTAAAGGAGCAAGGTATAAGCAAGAGCACCAGTGAGGAAACTCTTGGTCAGAGCAATAGTAGTGCAGGTATTAAGAAGTTGTCAGATTTTGTGTGTTTTGAAAGTAGATCAGTAGGATGTTTGAATAGATTGAATGCGAGGTATGCAAGAAAAAAGTGTCAAGGGGGATGAAGGCACAGATCTAGAATTCAGTGTAGGGCATGCTAAATTTGAGATCTATATTAGCTAAGCAAAATGTTGAGTAAGTAGTTGAATATAGACCTCTAGGGTTTGGGGGTGACTCTGTGGCACACTGCTCACCTTATCCATTTATCATTTTCCTCATGGTAAACAGCTAGGCAGCATTTTTCCCTTGCAGTTCGGTATGGCCAGTGAAATATGAGCACAAATGTTGTATACCATTTCTGGGTTTGGCCCACACAAATATTCTCAATCCTGTTTTCTCTTTCTGAGAGCTGAAATGATTACCAGGGTACATTGAAAGCCACCTGTTTTAAATGGTAGATTGTCCATCAACCTAGGTTCCTGAAGAAATCAATAAATTTCATTGTGTTTGAGTTCAATTGTGTTTAATGCCTTCTGTTACAGCAGTTCACCAACCCTAAATTTGGGCATTTAGATGATATTTAAAGGTGGGAGACTGATAATGTGTGCTTCTTAAGGGGGAATGAGTGTAGAAAGGGCAAAAAAGGGATCCAGGGTTGGTGAAAAGAGGAGAACCTGAGAAAGACCAACCAGTGAAGTCAATCAAATGAAGAAAGTTTACTGAGTGGTCAGTTTTATAAAATGCTGTTAGAGCAATTAAGTTAAAAATTCAGAATTTGTCAGAGTTAACAAAGTATGCTGATGCTCTGCACAAGACTAAAGTATTGAGGTGAGGTGCTCAGGAAGACTTTTTTTTCTTTTTTTTTTTTTTTACTTGTTTTGGTCTCACTGTGTATTGCAGCCTGGCCTTAAACTGGCTTATGTAGCCCAGGTTGGCCGCGAACTCTAGTGCTGGGATTACAGGCGTGTGCCACCATGCCCAGCACAGGAAAACTCTTTGATTGGAGTGATTTTAGGAGGGACAGGGAAATGAAGATTGTGAGTGCTATGGTTTGAGTGTGGTTTGTCCCCTGCAGGTTTTGTATCCCTTGCAGGTTCTTGGTCTTCAGTATGATAGTGTTGGAATGGTGGAACCTTTAAGAGCTGGGGCCTTGGCCTGGGAATGTGGCTCTGTGGTATTTAAAAAAAAAAAAGGAAAGAAAAGAGAGTGTGGGTTGTTAGAAAACAAGGCTACTCCCACACCTTAGCCCCTTCTACATGCAGCCACTTCCCTTCCTGCTTTTCTGCCATGTTGTGACACAACCGGGGGCCCTGACAGTCCTCTGATATGATGCTGTTTGGAGCATCCAGCCACCAGAATTGTGAGTCAAATAATCCTTTTCATTTTATAAGTTACCCAGCCTTAGGTTTTTGTTTTTATTCTTGATTTGGGGAGCAGAGAAACGGGACCATGCCAAATGAGGGAAGGAGGGTCAAAAATTTTTATTTAATGGTGAAATATGTAAGGGCATACGATAGTGGAAATGAATCATCAGAGTATAAAACAGCAGCAATTTTGGGAGTGATAAGAATTGCTGAAGCAATGCTTTGCAGAGACAAGGAAAAATGACTTCATGTACAAGTAGGAAGAGTAGTTTTCAGTAGAACACTTTATGATAATAGGAGAAAAAGCAGAACACGTGGTAAGGACTGATGCTAAATCAGTAGACCTGGATGGCAGAGTCTCTATATAGTCCCTCCAGTTACATCACTTTTTATTCCTGTGAGGTAAGAAGTTACTGGCCTAAGAGGAGGGTTGGGGGTGTTGTGTGATACACTTTTTTTGTTTTTTCTTGTTTTGCAGAGCTGGGGTATGAACCCAGAGAGTGCTGAACTACAAGGGCAGAGGAAAATGAATGTATGAAAGTTCATTTTACAGAAGAAAATGAATGTGTGAAAGTTGTTTAGCTGCATGTGAGAGTGAATGGAGTAAGAACAAACAGTATAGTTGATGGCAGTATTAAGTAATGAGCTGTCTGGAGGACAGTATTGCGGGTCCCCTAATTTTTTGGTGTAGGTCTTTTGCACAGAGTTAAATGTAACTTGCCAAGACAGTTTAGACACAGTATGAGTCATTCTCATTTTGACTTAAACATAGTATCATTAGGAAATAGAACATGAATCACTACTTAATGTAGTATCTGCATTATCCTGCTATGAATTTAGGCTAAATTTGGGAAGATCTGGTAAATGATTTTTAAAAAATTTTTCCTCATTCTTTCCATATTGAATATTTATTGTTTTGACTATGCAAAATAGCATCCCCAGCATTCCAGTCTGACTTTTGTACTGTACAGTGAAGTGATTGCTATGCTGTTACTATCCTTTAGGTACTTTCCAAATCTGACTTCTTGTTGCTCATGCTTTTCATATTGCCTGCAATCTAGATTCCCTCCCTTGTTCTCACCCCTCAAATTTCCAAACTTACCTTGTCTACCATTTATTGTAGGAAGCCTTCCTTAATCTCTTAAGATTTAGCTACGTGCCTCTGATTTTATTGCATCCCAGAGTTTACCTTTATCATTTTTATTCACTACATGGTATTGTAATTTTTGTTGGTTTCAACTGCCAGCACTGTTACGTTAGACTTTTTGCAATGATGGAAATGTTCTGTGTTGTTTTAGGTAGTAGACACTAGCTATATATATGTGGCTATTGTACACTGCCAGTTTGCACAATAGGACAAAAACTAAATTTTGAATTTTATTTCGATTTAAAATTAAATGGTGTCAGAGCCAGGCATGGTGGTGCACACCTGTAATCCCAACACTTGGGAGGCTGAGGCATGAGAGTTGCCATCCTGGGCTACATAGTAAGTTCAAGACCAGCCTGAACTACATAGTGAGACCCTGTCTTAAGAAACCAAAAACCAACACAACAATGACAAAATATTAAATGGTGTCATGTTGCTAGTGACTCCCTTGATCAGTGCAGTTGTAGACTTAATTATTTATATATGTATGTGTATTTATTTACAAGAAAGGGGTCTTACAGTATTGCCCAGGCTGGCCATAAACTCCTAGATTCAAGTGATTCTTCTGCTTCAGCCTCCAGAGTAGTTGGGACTATGGGCGCCTTCTACCTCACCCAGCTTCTAAAGCCTTTTAAAGTCCTGTGGGATTTGTATTTTGTCATTGTGTAACAAAGGTACCAGCCAGGCATGGTGGCACATGCCTGTAATCCCAGCACTTGGGAGGCTGAGGCAGTAGGATTGCTGCAAGTTCTCAGCCAGCCTGGGCTACGTAGTTAGTTCAGGGGCAGCCTGAACTATACAGCAGACCCTGTCTCAAAAAACAAAAAACAGAAAAAGTCGTACCATATATTGCTACATAAATAACTGAATTTCTTTTCTGTGTTAGTCCAAGTAGTTACCAGCTCACCTGGAATATAACACTTCTCTAAATTTCTCTTTAACCGCAGATTTCCAGTTTGTTTTCAGAACTGTGTTGGTTTAAGCAGCACTAAGTTCACATTCCTGTAAAGTTAGAGCTTTTCTTCTCCTTTAGGACTGGAAAGTTGAGTACTACAGGGTTACTTTAGTGATTGTTTAAGGCAATAATGGAGCAACTTTTAGAGCTTTCAGTAATAGCTGCTGAAGCACGCATGCGATAGGCTCACCAGCTCTGGGCCAAGTAGGGGCTGGCTTGTAAGGAAGAAACTCACAAGCCAGGCTTTGCTTTTTGAGAATGAGGATTCACTTTATACTTCAACCAAAGCTGTTCTACTGTATGTATTAATACGTTGGAATTATATTTCAGATTTCAGTGCAGGGTGGAGCATCTAAAAATAATTTTGAGTGTGGTGCTATGGATCTAGCCCAGGTTTAGCACCACTGAGCTATATCCCTATCCCCAGAGGTAACATTTTTTAGGGGGGAACTGGGTATTGAATCCAGGGTGCTGACCCTGAGCTACATCACCAGCCCTGTTTTAATTTTTTAGTTTGAGAGAGGGTCTTTGCTAAGTTGTCCAGGTAGGATCTGAACGTGACAGCCTCCTACCTCAGCCTCCCAGAGCACTGCAGTGTTAGTGCTGCCACATTCATCTGAGCTAACACTCTCAACTGAGGAGACAAGGCATGCACACGGCAGGGCCAAAGTGGATGATGTAGAACAATGAATGCTGCAGGATTTCAGAAATGGAAGGTTATTTATGGACTATTGAGGTCTTGATAAAAAGTAGTACTTAACCTAGGCAGAAAAAGAAAAAAGGCAATGAAACTGTAAAAAGCAATGGAAATAGAATTTACAAAGAATTAGAAATACATATGGTAGTTTGGGTTAAGGAATAGAATAATCTGATTATAGTTGCAAATTTTATGATATAAAATTTGACTAAAATAGATTGGACTGAATTGTGGAAAGGAATAATATACTGAGAGAATTTGCACTTTCTGGTGTATGCAATGGGATGAAATCCTTGAAAGTGTTTTGGTTGTTACAAAATTAGGGCAGGAGACATTATTAGTGTTTAATGAGCAAAGACCACAAAAAGTCAATCATCCCACAACATTCAGGACAGTCTGAACATTTAAGAACTGTTTCAAGGAGCTATATCGCTTCAAATAACATCCTGGATTTTGATGATATAGGTTAAAAAAAAGTGATCATAATGATCTGAGCTTAGAAATGAACTCACAAAGTGAGTTCCAGGGTACCCTGGACTACATAGCAAGATCCTGTCTCCAGAGAGAGAGAGAGAGAGAGAGAGAGAGAGAGAGAGAGAAATCAACTCTTTTATGTACTTGTACAAGGAATTTGTAATACACTTGTATACTAACATTTTCAGGATGTTCTCCAAGGTGGAGAATTCACCACTTTAGAATAGCGTGTGATTGATGGCAGCATGACAGTATTTGTGACTCACATACTCTTCCCTGGAGGCTAAACTTGTAACTGTCACAGTCATAAGTGAATCTGTATATAGTATGGATGGAGGTAATTCTCATTATGTTGTTTATTATAGTTTCCTATATACTTTGAAATACTTTAATAGTTTATATTTTTTCATATACTTAATAATAGTAGTTGATACTGGTTTCTAAACTTGTACTTAGATTGTCTCTTAATTTTCATTTAGGGTAGTATAGGTAGTGTTGCAAAATAGTTATTAAAAAGGGAGATAAATTTCTATTTTCTGTAATGGTGGCCTCGGTTAAGATGAACCTTTTTGAGGAAAACTGCTAAAAATCTTGGAAATGTTTTTGTTGTTGTTTTGTTTTGTTTTGTTTTGTTTTGTTTTGTTTTTTTTTGTTTGTTTGTTTTTCTCCGGTACCGGGAACCGAACTCACGACCTTGCGCTTGCCAGGCAGGCGCTTTTTGCCGCTGAGCTAAATCCCCAGCCCCTGTTTTGTTTTTTTTTCCAGTACCGGGAACCGAACTCACGACCTGCGCTTGCCAGGCAAGCGCTTTGCTGCTGAGCTAAATCCCCAGCCCTTTGGAAATGTTATTTAAAAAAAAAAAAAAAACCTAAAGAATTGAATAGCCAAACACATACCGGGGGACCTGCCAGGCCCAAAGCAAGACCAAAGAAGCAAGTAGGAAATGAAGTAGTTACTTTGAGATGTGCTGAAAATTAGAGAACACCCTTTTACATAAATGTCTTGGAAAAATTGGGGAAGGTTAATTTAGGCTTTTACTTTATAATGTTGACAAATCCTGGGAGGATTAAATGCAAAATGTAGAACTTTTAGAAGATAATATGAAAATACGTTCTGCCTTGTTTTTATTTGGAGAGGTTGGAAAACTAATTTTTTTTTTTTTTAGTCAAGATGACATTGATTCTAAGATTCACCATTATTTATTTTTCTGTCTCTAAAATAGAAGATTGCCAGTAGTCACGAATGTTATTGATTGTAAAATGCACTCCAGTATTCACATTTTTATTATTTGAACATGTTAAAAATAAAGGCATAAAGCACTTTTCCTAAACTTCTTTACATCCATTGAGGGTGTGGTTTAGATTCTTTCCCTAAGTTAGATGCATTTCCAGAGTCAGGAGGCAAAAAAAATAGAGAAGTTCTCTTTCAACTGTTTGACATGCTTTTGAGATCTGAGTGTTTAGAAGCAGTTGAGGTATTCGAACTGGCCAGTCCAGGGTTCACTGCCAGCTTTTTGGGTGTGGAAAGGTGTTAGTACCAGTGGCAGCCGCTTTCACCCCTCTTGCTCACAGAGTGTGCTTTGTGTCCTTAGTCCAGTGACTTGAGTCCCAATTTCTAATCCTGTTCTTTTGAGTGACTTTTATGCATCTCTGTTCTTGTATTAAATGCTTTTGTAGTGGAAATATCTAAAATGTTTTTTTTATTCTTTTTTGCATTGACTCTCAATTGGTAAGTTTTTACTGACATGGGGCAGTGATAGTGAACTGATAGTGAGCCCGTGCTGCAGCAGACTATTGGTTATCATTGAAAGCTCTAAAGGGTTTGCCATCACTGACTTAGGGGAGATCATTTAGTTTGTTTTATTTTGCTTGCTGGGCAGCAGACCCAGACCCTTGCACATGCTAAACAAGTGCTCAGCCACTGAACTACAACCCCAGTCCTAATCTTTATCATTTTAATCATCCATAAATGTATAGTTCAGGGGCCTTAAATACATTCAGAATTTTGTAATAATCACCACTATCTATGCCTGAAACTTTTCATCTTTCTGAATAAAAACTGTGTACTCTTTAGTCATTAGGACCATACACGTAAAAAGCCACAAAGAGCTGGCACTTCACACTTAGTAAGATTACTGTAATTCTTTTTAAAAAGGAAAATAAGTGTTCGTGAGTATATGGAAAATTTGAAACCCTCATACATGGCTGGTAAAATTGTATAACCATTGTGGAAAAAAAGTTGGTAATTTCTTAAAAAGCTAAATGGAGAATTATCCTACAATTCTACAAGTCTAGTCTTAGTAGTCCCAAAGTGCTTGAACAGATATTTGTAGCAAATATTCATTGCAACATTATTCACAACAGCCAAAGGTAGAAATAACCTGTGCCTACTAATAGATGGATACACAAACTATAATATGTATGGCGAATGGAATATTATTTAGCCATAAAAAAGAATTAAGTTCTGATAGATGCTGTAACCTGGATGAACTTTGAAAACATTGTAGTAGGAAAATAAACCAGGCACAAAAAGACAAATATTGTGTGATTTCTCACATAATGAGTTACACAGAACAGGAAGATTGTAAACACAGAAGGTAGAATAGGCTTGGGCTGTAGCTGAGGGGTAGAGTACTTGCTTAGTATATATGAGGTCTTGGGTTTAATCTACCATCACCACAAAGAATAAGAAAAAAGAGTAGAGTAAAAGTTATCAGGGGCAAGAAGGAGGGAGGAATGGGAATTATTGCTTAACATGAGACGGTCAGAATTTAATGCCAAGTGAACTTGGTCCCACCTCTCACATAATAAAAAATTTCTCTCATAGCATTCATTGATAAATGTTTATTCATTCAGTTGTGTCCTTAATGGTAAGGCAGTTCATTTCTTGTTTGATTTTTTTGTTTGTTTGTTTGTTTGTTTTTCTCTGGTACCGGGAACTGAACTCACGACCTTGCGCTTGCTAGGCAGGTGCTTTGCCGCTGAGCTAAATCCCCAGCCCCAGCTAAATCCCCAGCCCCCATTTCTTTGTTAAATATCTTTACTATTAATAAAGATGCTTCCTAATATGGAGCCCAAATATACTTTCCTTTAATTTCTCTCTCTAGATTCTACTATTGCCCTAATTTAATTTTGTGGAACATCACAGGTTTCTACCCACTCATTATTTGATAGACAGATACCTTCAGATGTAGTCAACCCTGTTCTTTTTGGTTTTTTCCTTTTGGTTATTGGTCACTTGCTACCTACTTTTACTCAGTACTCAATCTTTTTTTTTCCCCTGTACTCCTGGTACTAGGGATTGGATCCAGGACCTTTGCACTGAGCTGCAACCCCCATCCCATTATTGTTTTATTTTATTTTATTTGAAAAATTTTGATACAGTATTTTTCTAAGGCATAAAGTTGCCCATCCTGGGCTCAAACTTGGAATTCTTCTGCCTCAGCCTCCCAGAGTGCTGGGATTAAAAGTGTGAGCCACCACATCCAGCTAAAATCTTCTTAGTACATGTTTGCAGTACATAATGATTACGTTCACTGTGGGGAGTTGGTATGTGTACTCAACACAACTTAATTCTTTTTGCTTCCCCTTCTCTTCCCCTTCCTCCCCCCATCTTTCCATATCTTGGTCCCCATCCCATTTGCAAAAGATCTGTTTGTGTCCTGTCATCTGTCTTTTATTTTGCTCTTTAAATTATTTGATACGAGAGAAACCATTTACTACTTAGGCCTGTGTATCTAAGTTATTTCACTTAACATTATGGTTTGAAGATACACCCACTTTCCTACAAATGACTCAAGTTTAACCTTTTTTATGACACAGTAGGCTCCATGGTGTGTAAATACCACATTTTCCTTATCCATCCGTCTGTGGATGGATAAATAGGCTGCTTCCAAAATTTAGCTGTTACAAGTTGTGCTGCTATAAACATGGACATGCATGCATCATTGTTTCAGGAAGATACCTAAAAGGAAGAGAGCTGGGTTGAATGGAATTTTTTCTAGTTTTAGTTTTTTTGAGGAGTCTCCATACTGATTTCCAAAGTCATTGTACTAGCTTGCATTCCTACCAACAATGTAGAAAGCTTCCTTTTTCTTTACAGCCTTGCCAGCATTTGTTAGTATTTGGGGGTTTTGTTGTTGTTGTTGTTGTTGTTGTTTGTTGTTTGTTTTTTCAACAGGGTCTCACTATGTAGCTCAGGCTGGTCTTGAACTCATGGAGAGCCTCCTGTCTCAGCCTCCCACATGTTGGGATTGTAGACATATACCACCATACCTGGCTTGATTTCTTGAGAATATTGGCATTAGAACTTCCTTGAAGTTCTTGTAGAATTCAGTGGTGAATCTGTCAGGTCCTAGGCATTTTTTAGTTGGTAAGTGTTTATTATTGCCTCAGTTTCATTGCTTGTTATTGGATTGTTTAGAGTTTTTATATCGTCTTAAGTTTTGATAATTCATATGTATTTAGGAACCTGTTCATTTTTACTGGAATCTCTGATGTAATCGAGCACAAGTTTTCAAAGTAGTTACTAGTAATAATTTGGATTTCAGCAGTGTCTGTTATGGTTTTGCCTTCTTCATTTCTAATTGCATTGAAATGAGTCTTTTCTTCTTTTGGTTAGATTGGCTAACAGTTTGTTTTGTTCTTTTGAAGAACCAACTCTTCTATGCATTGATTCTTTGTATTGCTTTTAGTCTCAATTTCATTATTTTCTGCTCTGACCTTTATAATTTCCTTTCTTATAGTAGTTTCAGATTTGGATTGTTCATTAGGTTATTTATTTGGGCTTCCTCTGTTTTTCTGATTTGGGCATTCACAGCTATAAACTTGCCTCTTCGGAGGGCTTTTATTGTGTCCCATAGGTTCTGGTATGTTGCACTGGCATTGTCCTTTGATTCTAGAACTGTCTGATTTCTTCTATGACTCATTGATTATCATTCAGCAGAATCTGTTCTTTCAACAGTCAGGCAACCTCCTGAGCTATAGTATCACCCCTGTGTTTCCATTTGTCTCTTGTGTATCTTTGCCTGGATGTCTTACTAAGAAAGTCAGCAAATGCTAAACTGAATTAGTTCTCTTTCCCTTTAAATTACATCTGCCCTTTTTCTTATAATACTCTCCATTTATACTTTATGCTTGAAACCTTGGAGCGTTTCTATCTTCTTCTTTTTCCTGTGCAGTAACCGGCAAATCCTTTTGATTTCTCTCTGCTATTTTTTTTTCCTTCTTCTCCCATTACTCTAATTTAGGCCCTGATTATTTCTTTCCAAGAATGTGATATTAGTCTCCTTTTATTTTTGTCTTGTCATTGGTTACTTCCATTTTCAATTCACTGCGTATACTGGCAAATAAATCTTCTTAAGCCCTTACAGCATAGCTCTGGTCATGTCACTCCCTTGTTCAGAAGTATTTATAACACTCTGTTGTCTACAAATTAGATAATATTCTTTTTAACCTGGCTTTCAAAACCCTCTTGATCTGATAACAACAGCTCTACTTCCTCCTGCTCTTTTTTGTTACACTTTACAGGTGGAACAGACCTTTAATAACTTCAGAGTTTAGAACATACTGAGCCCTGCTGTGCGTGATTTCCTTTTTTTTTTGTAAGTTCTGATATGCCTGAAATGTCCAAGTCTTTCCATCTGTCACCTGTCTCTGCAGTCATTCTACTATTTTCCATGAGGCTTTCCTGATCTTTTTAGGTGTGACAGTACAGTAGAAAAAGAAGTAGATGTGATTTTGGACTTACTTGCATTTATTTGAGCCTTTTATTTCCTGAACCTTTAAGATGATGAAAATCCTCTTCACAGGTCAGTATTCTTAGTGAGTCTTACGAGACTGAATCCCAGGTCAGTAGAGACTATTCTTACACAGCATATCACATGACACTACTTTAAGGCTATTATAAAATATATATCAAAAGGATGAGTGATAAAAAGTACTTAGTGTACTGTGTCTAATACACTGAGGGTACTCATTAGTCAATAGTTCTTGTCCTTATGAGACAGTTTATACTGTCCAAATTTTGTTGTATTTATTCATCCCTGAAGTGTAAAGATTAAATATTGAGCTCCTTAGTGCTGGTTTATATCCTAGTGCTGGGTTATATAAATGCATGGTAGTCTCTGACCACAAGGAGCTTACATTCTAGTGACAGAAGCAGACAAATCAAGAATTAAAGATAATATATAGTGCTAAAAGTGTGCCGCATATACAGAAGGGTCACAAAAGAGGAGTATGTACAGTAATTCAAAATGGGTTTAGGGAATGGAAGACAGAACAATTTCTTAATTGTTAGGAGCTACTTAAATTTAATTTTAAATATTCACGATGCAAAGACTTATAAAGAAAAGAAATAATTAAAAGAAAAATAGTTAAGCCTTATTTAGAGACATAAAAGATTACCTAACTAAATGGAATTAGATATGATGTGGCTACACAGGATTAAAACACTGAGTGTGGTAAAAATACTAGTTTTTTTTTTTTTAAATTGGGAATAGATTTATTGAAATCCAAATATAAATCCCTATAGGTTTTTCTGTAGCAGTAAAAAGGGGCAAGAATAGCCAGAATATTCTTTTTTTTTTAAAAAAAAGATGTTTTAGTTACTTTTCTCATGCTGAGACGAAATACCCAACACCCAAAGTTAAAGGAGAAAGGTTTATTGAGCTCATAGTTTGTAGAAGTTTCAATCCATAAAGGGTTGGCTCCAGGCTGGATGGCATGGCAGACATGTACCACAGAGGCGAAACAGTTTGTGGTGGGCAGAAGGAAACAACACAACAAGGGATGACCACAGCTCTTTCTGTCTCTTATATCTCATCCAGGCTACTTATGGAAGGTAGCACTCACACCCTTAATCCTAGTGCCCTTTGTCCTAGTATTACACCATGAATCAGTCCCCCCATGTCACACAGTCTAGATCCAGCTACCTCGAAAGCCCACCTGTGACCACATGAGGCTTTAGGGGGACATCTAGACACAATCCATAGCAACAGGAATACTTGTTTAATTCATCTTTTTTTTGCAGTCAACAAATTTTGAATGCTATACCCTAGGCATTGCTAAGCCCTGATTATTACCTGGGGGAATATGAGACCTGGCTGCCACCCAAAGCTCACATTTGAATCCATTTCTAGTAATGTCTAGTTTTTAAGAGCCCACATCCTAAATTATCAGGTGAATGCCAGGACTACCAACAAACTTTGATCAGTGCAATTTTACTTGATTTTTATGTTGAAAAATTTCTTAGTCATACATGTTTTTTCCTGGAACATATTCTTTCGTTTGTTTTTGCTAATTTCTTTTAAGAGGAAAAAGCATAGAAGTAGATGCATTTTGTTTAAGCTAGATCTTTAATAGTAGTTGGATTACAGCTTTGGTAAATAGGGAGGGGAGTGTTGAGTGATATTCAAAGAGTTAGCCTGACTTTTGGGAAAAAGGGAGGATGACCTTGAGGGTCTCACAGGTATAGATTTTGAGTTGCAGCCTGTGGAATATCTGGAGGACTTTTATAAAGAAAGAGAAGGTGAGCAACAAAATGGCAGGTGAGTAACAAAATTAAGTAGAGGTTACAAGTGAATTTTATATGCTTATATGTTTTTGGTGTGTGAACACATGGTATATAGGAAATTAGATGGGAAAGGGCACCAGTTGTAACAGTTGCTTACCAGTTTAAAATAAGTGAAGTCTGAACCCTAATAGTCTGATGTCTCAATCTTTTTTTTTCTTTTTTTGGTACCGGGAATCAAACTCAGGACCTTGTGCTTGCCAGGTGGACACTTGTGCCACTGAGCTACCTCCCCAGCAGTAGTCTGAATAAAAATCAACTCCTTGTAAATTAAATACCAAAGTTAATCCCAGAAACTTATAAAAATAAGAGGACATAATTTTATGAGCTCAAGTAGAGAAGGATTT
>NW_004955494.1:2592929-2602658 GCF_000276665.1 Chinchilla lanigera
TGCCGCTGAGCTAAATCCCCAGCCCTCCCCTTCTTTTTTTTAAATTGTGTTGGAGATTGAACTCAGGGCCTTAGGCATGCTAAGCATGTGCCCCATCTGTGAGCTACACCCCACCCCAGGGAAAGATTTCTTAAGATTCAAAGGAAAGAGAGGTTTTTTTAAATCACAAATGGATATAATATTTTGTTAGATTTTTTTTTCTATATCTGTTGAGGTAGACATGTAACAATATGTATTTTTTTAATTCACTGTTGAATTTGATTTGCTAACATAGATTTTTGTATTGGATTTTTAAAATCAGTGTTATAGTTCCTTTTTGCCCTTCCACTTTGGTTTTGGTATTAGTGTTACAGTATATATTTTTGTATTGTTAAGAGTTGATTATCTTTCTAGGTTTTTCTATATTTGGACAGTTATTATGCCAGACCAGAAAAAAACTTGTTTCTTGAAAGTTGATTGGTTGATTGAATGGTCTTTTAGTAATCCCTGTGGGCCTGTCCTTTTACTTTCAATGTTTCAGAGTATGTGTGTTTGTACATATGTATTTATTTTGGTTTTTTAACACAAGGTCTCACTATGTAATTCAGGGTGGCCTGCAGCTCACTGTGGCTGGCCTTGAACTCACTGTGGCTATACTCCAGGCTGGCCTCAAACTCACAGCAGTCCTTGTGTTTCAGCTTCCTGAGTGCTGAAATTACAGGTATGGGCCACACCTAGCAAAGGATATTTTAGTTGTAAGTTTTTGTTGTTGTTTTTGATGAACCCAGAGCCTCACACGTCCTAGGCAAGCAGTCTGCCAGTATGCTTCATCCCTATCCCAGTACAGGTCTTACATACAGCATTTGTTTGGGGTTTGGTCTTTGAGTCCTCTGTGTGTGTGTGTGTGTTTGTGTGTGTGTGTGTGTGTGTGTGTGTGTTCAATGCATGAATCTATCTCATTTATATTTTGTTGGTAAGGCAGTTCCTCCATATTACTGTATGTTTTCATTGAGGCCTTTGTCACTTATGTATTAAAACGTATGTATTTCTTTCCTATCTAGTAATTTTTGCTGGTCTGTAAACCTTATTCTACTACTGATTACCTTTATAGCTTTAATATCTGTGAAATTCCATCTCTTGTTTTGTCAGGGTATCAGAATTATCTGAACTCCTTGCTATTAAAGATAAGGTAGTATAGGCAGGGTGTGGCAGTGCACACCTGTCACACCTGTTGTCCCAGCTCTCGGGAGGCTGAGGTAGGAGGATCACCACAAGTTTGAGGCCAGCCTTGGCTGCATCGTAAGTTCAAGGCCTGTCTGAACTACACAGTGAGTTCAAGTCCTGTCTCAAAAAAAAGATAATGTACTTACACATGTCCTTCAATTCCCCTTTGTTTTACCCCTTCATATAAAGATAAACTTTGTCAGTGAAAAAAAGGACAGTAAAAAATTATTTTTTACTTCATCCCTATGTCTCAAAGTTTTATAAATGGGATTAGCACTCACCTTTAGTTCTTTAAAACCATGACTTCTTAATTTCGGATTTGTATTACTTTATTCATCTTATCAACTGGATTGTGCTATCAAGTAGTTGTTTTTCCTAAGAATGAGAGTTAGAGGTTCACTCTTGTGGCTTTTATACTCTGTAATAAAGTTGAGTGGCTATAAAATTGTTGGATCATATTTTTCTCCTCTGAGCTCTGCTTATACTTTCCCACTAGCCTTTTCTCCTGTAACACTAAATATTGCTTGGGAAAGAAATTGTTAAGACCAGCTTGATTATACCTCTTCTCTTCCTTAGCAACTAAACTAATTTCTACAAGGTAAAACCGTTTCTGGTACATTCATTTTTTCTTCTTATTCAGCTACATTTATGTATATGTTAGACTTTCTTTGTCTCCCATACTTAGCATTATTTCACACTTTTAACTCTTATTTTGTTTTTCATTTTTGTTAGATGTGGCTTTTTTCCCCCTCAAATTTATCTTCCATGCCCCTTGTGACAGTGTTTACTTTGGTTCTTGCTGTTTTCATTGTGGCTTTCATTTCTGAAATGGTCTTTTCTTCCATTTTGTAACTTATCTCTTCATCTATTCAATTTATTTTTTAAGAGTCCTTTTTCTTGAAAGATAAAAAAGAAAGGCAAAAAAAAAAAAAAAGAAAGGCAGGCATGGTGACACACACCTTAATCATGGCACTCTGAGAGGCTGAAGGTAGGAGCTTTTCAAGTTTGAGCCCAGCCTGGACAACTTAGTGAGGTTCTGTCTCAAAATAAGAAAAAAGGGCTGGGAGTGCAGCTCATTAAGAAGGCCCTAGGCTCAATCCCTGGTACCACAAGAAAACAAAAAGACGTGAAACTGATGGCTGGGGATATATTAAACAGTTTGTTTTTTTCACTGACTTCTCGTATGTACTTTCATCTGGCTTTTGGCTGTCATGGTTCTCTTCCCATCATTCCTCTCCCACTGTTTTAACTGAGATAAGGGTGTCAAAATATCTAAGCACAGGCGCCATGCCAGATCCTGCCTTTATTGTCCATCATTGTCTTTAGATAGAGCACTTTTATTTGAGCCTACTCTTTCCTCCAGAATGCCATAGCAAACACCAAAGAGAGTGAACTTAGCAGGCTCACGTTTTTTTCAGTTGTCTTGTCCCAGGAAACTTCCTCACATATCTGTTTTCATTACTCCTCCACCCGCACATCTTACCTTTCCTCCTGCCATTTTTGGCCAAGCCAGTCGTTTTAGTCAAGGTACAGAGTCCTTCCAGGCAGGAACTGAGAGAAGCTAGTAGTGGAGCTTGACTTCGTATACATTCCTGTTTCATTTTTAACACTTTTATTCTGCTGAGCTGACTTTTGACTTTAACCTTTTATAACTTACATTCAGTAGTCATTCTAACTAAGAAATTGGTTCCTACAAGAAGAGTAGTAAACTTAAACTTGTTTAAGTTGGAGTTTTCCTCACTTCCTTGACTGTGGAACACTGTGTTTGTATTAATATACTATGAAACATTCAGGGAATTACTGTTTCAGTACCAAACTTCCGAGTTTCTCAAGAATGTGTCCCTCCCTTGCTCTTGCATGGCAGAGAACTATACCACTCAAAGTACTTCTTTGAGGACATTGACCTCATCCATGAAATCATTTAAAATGTATTGTGGTTATCTTTTCCAGAAACTTCCTCTGACTTTTCATCTTTACCCAGACCACCCCACCTCCAGTATCAGCCCCTTTTCATCCTGTCCACTTGGTACATTTTATACACATCTTAGTTACTTGAGATTATAGTTTCTGTCAGCAGCCTTCTTACCTGGTCATCTAAATTCAGAGCTGAATAATTACGCAGAAAGTTTTCACAGTTCCTCCTGTGGAATAGTCAGTTACTCTCAAAACCTTACTGCTTTCTTGCCACCTTACAGGGTTATTGTAAGAGTTTTAAACCTCTCCTTACTTCTTGCCTATAATTCTAGCATGCTTTATTTATTTGTTTATGTATGTATGTATGTATGTATGTATGTGTGTATTTATTGATACCGGGAGTCAAACTCAGGACCTTGCGCTTGCTAGGCAGGCACTTGTGCCACTGAGCTATATATCCCCAGCCCCTGTAGCATGTTTTTAATGCCCCTAATACCTCTCTGACTCATTGGCTAACCTAAACATTGCCAGAGTAAACATCCTAAAATGTAATATTTAATTAGGTCAAAGATCATTTGTAAAAATAAAAACTTCATTTTAAAACATTACTGTACATGGTGTGCTTAGTTAGATGTGGTCTCTGCAAATCAGGAGACCACAATAATCATTGAACAAATTACTTTAAAAATACAAACATATACACTCAAATTCTAAATTATGATATGTGCCAAGAGAGAAAACAAACAAATAGGGCACTGTGACAGTTTAATGAAATCCAGTGTAGATTGGGAGGAGAGTGATGAGGAAAGGCTGAGAAGCAAGATCGAATTGTGTGAGGTGGGTGTGCTCAGGTATTGGGCACAGTGTTGAGGAAGAGGGAGTAGCACAGGTAAAGGCTCTGCTGCTGGCTTTGTGGTTGTGCTTGCTGAGTAAGGAAAGGATGGGGAGAAAGGGTGATAAGGCAATGAGGAGCTCTTTTAGGATCCTGTATTCTGTGGTAAGAGGTTTAGGTTTTATTCCAACTAGGGAGACATTACAGGCTTAAACAAAGGGAGTGATGTGGTCAGAGAAGTGTTTAGGGATTCACTCTCACTAGAGAATGAATGTGAGTGGAACAGGAATAGGGCAAAGGAAGTAGAGAAGCTGGCTAAGAATTCAGAGAGAAGCTGAGCATAGTGGTATACATGTGTAATCCCAGCACTTGGGAGGCTGAGGTAGGAGGTTTGCTGCAAGTTTGAGGCCAGCCTGGGCTACACAATGAGATCCTCTTAAAAAAAAAAAAAAAAAAAAAAGAGAAAGGATCATAGTTTTAACTAGAATAATGACAGTAAAAATGTTAACACAGGAAGTTATTGTCTTCTTTAAAGACTAGTACAATTGTATTGTTTGTCTGATGTGAGAAACTGAAAGGATAAATAAAGTCCAAAATGTAGGGGCCAGGATGTATGTCAGCGGTGTAGTACCTGCCTGACAAGCACGAGGTCCTCAGTTTGATTCCTAGTACCCCCCCAAATGTAAATATATATTATGAAATAGGAATAAGATGTTCAGATGGGAAGAGCAACAAGAGAGGGTTGGGGGGAGGAAGGGAAAAGAATAAAAGGGAAAATGGAAGCAAAGTTTGTAAATAAGGAAGGGAAGAGGGGTTTAGGGGAGAGGGAGGGGAAAAAAGAAGAATCAAGATCTATCATGTACAGATACACATTCCCTGTGATAAATGTGATTATTGGGCCTGGGGGTTTAGCTCAGCAGCACAGCGCCTGCTTGGCAAGCGCAAGGTCGTGAGTTCCATTCCGGGTACTGGAAAAAAAACCCAACCCCCCCCCAAAAATGTGATTATTATGTGTATCTAAAGTATACCAATAAAATTAATTATTAAAAAAGCTTACAATAATCCTATGAACTATAAGCAGAATAAGATATGGAATAAATTTAACAAGCCCATCTAAGAAATGGTTTTGTAAAAGTGGGAACTGTGGGTATTAACCATTTGATCCTTGACTCTGAAGTAAACTCCATAACTCCATTGAAGATTTTCCAGCCTACCTTTATTACCTTTATCTCCTCTTTATACTCTACCTAAACTGGACATGATGGTACACTCTAGGAGGCTATAATAGGGAGACTGTAAATTTGAGGCCAACCTAAGCAATTTAGCAACTTGGTAAGATCCTGTTGCAAAATAAAAAGTAAGAAAAGGGCTGGAGATGTAGCTCAGTGCAAAGGCCCTGGGTTTACTCCCCAGTACTAGTATTACAGCGAGTCCATCAAGAAAGACACAAGAAAACTGAAAAAGCATGAATGAACAAAGCTTTATTGGAGCCAGCTGACGGATCGTCTCTAACCTAGAGTGAGAGAAGATGCCCCTGTACTCTGAGTCTCACCTTTGGTTTTAGTACATTTCAGGTTTCCATTGTAACCATTACTTCATTTTCAGAAATCTCACAAGAACACCACATAATTAGCACAAAGTTTACCTTTCTCCCAGGAGGTCAGACAACCAAATTCCAATGACCACAGTGGGTTAGCCTTTAACCTACTTCCCAATTTGCTCTGTTTGTTCTGTTCACAATTTATGGCTTTGCTCTGCTTTTAAGCAAGTTGATAAGGGGACTGGGGTGGGAGTGTCAACTGCAGCTTAAGTGAACTTTAAGTGACCTCTCTTACTATGAAGTTAAAAATCAGAAAAATGGAGTTTCTCTTGCCCTATCACTAGGGGGGGAGAAAAATAAAAATCTTACTTAGGCTGTAGCCAAATCAAACTGTTGGAATAATTACAAACCTGCCTAGTACCTTGATATTACTGATGATTATTTGCCATGGCAGTCAGTCTGGTGACTGAGAAGGCTACTAAGTAACAGGTGAGTAGGGTATACAGTGTGGATACACTGGACAGAGGGATCATTGTGTGTGTGTGTGTGTGTGTGTGTGTATACTTGTTTTTTAAGTCTATATAGGAGGGAGGGATGAACTGCTTTGGCATTAGTATTTTGCTTACAGAATGTAAAAACATTCAAATTTACAATGATAGATGCACAATGTTATGTGTATTTTTTAAAAAGTCAAGATACCTTCATTTTAGTTTTCTGGTATTGTATGTATGGTGTGAACTATAGGTTGCTGGCTAATTTCTAAAATATATGTAATCCCAGCATGCTGGGAGGCAGAGGCAGGAGGATCACAACTTCACTCCCTGTCTGGGCAGCTTAGTGATTTAGTGAGACCCTGTCTCAAAATAAAAAGTAAAAATGGCTGGGGATGTAGCTCAGTGAGAAAGCCCTGGGTTCAATCCCCAGTACCACAAGGGGAAAAAAGTGTAAATTAATAAAACACAAGTACAGAGTAGTGTTGAGAATTCTAGCGCTAAAGTAGGATGACATAAATTAGATCTACCAAAAATAATCAAAATTTTCTATAAGAATCAAGTTTATATGAGTCTGATACATGAATATTTAGAAAGCTTTTTTTTTTATTTTAGAAATTAAAGGAGGAAGATACTAACAGACTACAACATTTTACGAAATAGCATAGGATCAATACAGACATTACAGAGTTACAAACAGTGGTAGGGAATTAACAATGCTTATTGTATTACATATTGATATCTTCAATGTAGTTTCTCATGAAAACACATATAGACATACAAAGCTAATCAACCAATGCCTCACTGACAGTTTCTAGAAAGCTTCTTTATAATCTTCATATTTTCAAATTAATTTCAATAGTTAAATCAGTCTATAAATGGAGTTTTGTTGTGATTATACAGACAGCATTAAATTACATAAATTCTTCACTCGTTTCATACTTGGTCTTGAAATGGGATAAAAACTGTTAAAGATTATTCAGACTTACCCATAATTCTATAGCTTTAACTTTTTATAAAAATCTAAAAGTTGTAACTTCATTTTCATTAAAAATAGCCATTTAAAGAAATGCAGTGAAGGGAAACTTCCATCCTGACCTATAGTCATGATTTCCCCCATGTAAGCACTACCAGTTTTTTCTGTGTATCATTTCTAAATTTTTCTGTACATATGTTAGCCAAGTGTTCATAGACTTTAATTAAACTGACTGGGTAGAATCAGTTTGAAGTGTATGGTAGTACAGTTTAAGTTAATTTGCTGTCCCTTTTGTGTCTGTTCAGCTATATTTAATAGAAATTTGAAGTTTGAATAATCAAATGTAGGTTGAACAGCAAATCTAGTCATTTGAACTGCTTAGCTGTTTTACTTTCAAATTTCAAAATATATAAATTTTGGCTATATTAATTATATAGATTGTATTGGCTGTATCATCATTCATATTTGTAGGAGATAAAGACTATCCAGTTAATGTCCAGAGTGCTTTTGATCTAGAAAAAAATTTTTGACTAAGCTGAGAGTCAGATCCAGGGCCTTACTCTGCTAAGTGCATGCTCTACCACTGAGCTACATTCTCAGCTCTGAAAGAAAACTCCTAAATTAACTTTTTGAAATTCTAACTAGATGAATGAAGAGTAGGAAGAACAAAAATTTTACTTTTCCTCTCAATATTTTAAATAATTTGGTGTTATGGCTTGTGTCTAGATGTCCCCCCAAAGCCTCATGTGGACATGGGGGGCAGGCTTTTTGAAGGTGGCTGAATCTAGAGTTTGTGATTGGTTCATTGTCTAGTGCTGGGATTGTGGGGTGTGAGTGCCACACCCGCCCTGGGACGGAAAGCCTGCATACAATGTAAGGGAGGAAAAGAGGCTTGCTCTTCCCGCTTTTGTTCTTGTTACTTTTGCAGTCTTCTGCAGCTGCTGTGGAGCCAGCTGATTATGGACTGAAACCTCTACAAACTGTGAGCTAAATTAATAAACCTTTCCTTCCTTAATTTTGGGCATCAGGTATTTTTTTCTTAGCAAGGAGAGAAAAGTAACTAAGACATTAGGGAAACTGACACCTTTCTCTGGGTTGTTAGAAGAAATACTTCGGCCATTTTTCAGTCTGACAATGGTGAATTTGGCACCATCTCAGTGTGGTGATTCGTTTGTTGCCTGTGTTACTGTATAGTCTGTGTGAAGGTAAATATATGAAGGTAAATACATGAACAGAGATTTTATTAACTCCTTTGGTCAGAAAAGGGGGATTAAGTCTGAGCTGAAGAACAAAACTGCGTAAGTCTGTGTGCCAGTTGTTCACTAAAGTTACTAGTAACTCTAGCCACTTGGCACCTGTCAGCTTTGGGGCAGGTTGAAACAGTGGTGCTTGTCAACCATTTTCTCCGGGAAGAGGGTGTGAAACCACCAGGCCCTGGTATTTTTTTTGGATGGATGTTTGACTACCATTAGTTTCTTCCATACCTAGTGCCCTAATTAGGTTTTCTGTTCTTTTTTGAGTTGACTTTGGTAATTTACATTTTTACAAAAATTATGTTTAAGTCAAATACTTTGAAGTTACTGATTTCACCTTAGAATTTTATTTTGTCTTAGAATTTAATCTTTATCTGTAGTAATTTTACTTTCCTAATTCCTAATGTTGTTCTTTCTCCTTTTTTTCATCTTATTTATTCCTGCCCCCCCCTTTGGAATGCAGGGCATTTGAAGCCAAGGCTTGTGCACTGTAGGCAAACACTTAAGCACTGAGGTATTTTCTTTATTGAAAATTTTCAGGGTAATGATTAATATTCTTTTAAGACTCAATCCATAGATTTTTTTTTTTTTTTTTTAGACAGGGTCTCACTATGCAGTTCAAGCTGGCCTTGAACTTGCAGTGATTGTCCTGCCTCAGCCTCCCAAATGCTGGATTATAGGCGTGCGCTACCAGGCCCAGCAATCCATAGTTTAATGTCCTGGGTTTTTGGGGAGGGTTGGTAATATGGGACATAAATATGATCAAAATATACACATTGGAAGTCCCTTCTTAATCTGAAACTAAGGGAATGATAGAGGAGAAATAAAGATGTTCTTATGAATCCCTAAGAAGTGTATTTTCTTTTACTTTAGGGTTTTTTATTCTAGCTCTGCATCTGTTTTCTTGTAAGTGCATTTGAGGCTGTAGGTTTTGTTTTTAATATTAGTTTGGCTCTAATAAATATTGATGTGTACTGTTTTCATTATTAATCATTTTTAATATTTTACTGTCAATTGTGGATTTCTCTTTAATTTAGGAGTTAGTTGGAAGTTATGCTCTTTAAATAATTGCCGAGTGTTGTTGTTTTGTTTGTGTGTGTGTGTGTGTGTGTGTGTGTGTGTTTCCAGGTATGAATTTTTTCCTTATTTATAATTTATTGTACAGTTGGAGGAGATAATTTATAAATGTCCACATTTTGGCATTTCTGTCACTTCTTAGCCTCAAGTATCTGTTCTTAACAGTTTAATTTTGACATATGTGACATTTTCTGTATGATCTAATACATGGTCAGTTCTTAAAATATTCATCTTTAATACCCTCTTCCTCCTCCAAAGTTGTCTTAATTATAATTCATTACATTATATTACAGTATAATTCCCATGTCATAAAATTCATCCTTCTGGGGCTGGGGATTTAGCTCAGTAGCGCAGCGCCTGCCTGGCAAGCACAAGGTCATGAGTTCGATTCCCGGTACCAGGAAAAAAATAAAATAAAATAAAATAAAATCTGTAATATCTTT
>NW_004955494.1:2602758-2604729 GCF_000276665.1 Chinchilla lanigera
AAATAAAATAAAATTCATCCTTCTAAAATGTACACTTCAGTAGATTTTAGGTTATTTTTGCCAGGTTGTGTATCCATCACCAACTCCAAAATATTTTCATTATTCCAAAAAGAAATAGTTTCCATTAGTAGTCATTCCTCATTCTCTCTCCCAACTCCAGGCAATCACTGATTTCCCCACGTCTGTGGAATGTTTAAAATTCCGTACTCTGTGTCTTATCTCCCGACACCCATAAAATAAATTACAATAAATCCAAGGTCTGACACATCTTACCACTTCTGCCACTGTATGTTAAAGGCTTTCACTCAGTAGTCATTTCCTATCTTTCCCTGGACAGTCATTTCTTGTCTGGTTTCTTAACATCTACCTTTGCTCCCTCTATGATCCATTTTCAACAAGGCAGCCAGAATAATGCTTTAAAAACATAGGTGGTCATGTAGTTTTCTTTATAAAAATGGCTTTAGGGAGGCGGGGAGAGAGGAGGAGTGCTCATATATCATACAAGTCACCCATTTGAAGTTTACCATTCAGAAGCAGTCGCAGTTGTGTTAATAACCATCAGCAAAATTAATTTTAGAATATTGTTGTCTCCCTGAAAAAGAAACCCTACACCTCTTAGCCATCATCCCCAATTCTTATATTCCATCCATTCCTAGGCAACTACTAATCTAATTTCTGTGTGTAGATTTCCCTAGTCTGGACATTATATATAAACTGGGCTCATACAATATCTAGTCATTTGTGACTAGCTTCTTTCACTTAGTATAGTGTTTTCAAAGTTTGTGTATGTTGTATATGTATCAGTATTTTATTTCATTGTATTGCCAAGTAAAATTCTATTGCGTGGATACACTACAGTTTATTCATTAGCTGATAAACATTCATAGTATTTTCACTTTGGGGCTACTATGAATAGTGCTATTATGAACATTCAGGTACCCGTTTTTGTATGTTCTCATGTGTTTCTGTTCTCAGGGCATATTGCTTCAAAGAACCATTTTTTTCAGTCAATGAGCAGGCCATTGCAGCTGCACTGACCTTGGCTGGGCTCAGTTGTGTGTCGGCGTAGTTCTAGGTAGACGACTGTTCTGGGATGGCCTTGAGTGGCACAGTATGGTTCTAGTGTGCTGACGCAGGCATTTTTTTTTGTTGTTTTTTTTTTTTAAAACCAGGGCAGAGGCAAAGAGAAATGAAGTTCACTTGTGCACGATGGTGAGAATAAGTGCATATTTGCATTTTAAGTCTCTGTTTGGATAATGTTTGCTAACATGATGGAGCAAGTCACTTGGAGAAGCTCAGGTTAGAGCGGAAAAGGCAGAGCAGAGTTACAGAATAAGAGGAGCACCGATTGAGAACACATTAATTGGAGTCATTAGTGCAGTCAGTCTGTCACACCTCAATTTTTCTCCTATCCTAATGCCTTTGGCATTTGTTTCCCTGTTTGGATTAATTTTCTGTTTCATACCTGCATGGTAAACTTCCTTCCCTTTTTTATGTTATCTTACCAGTGGCTTACTACAGAATTAATAGCCACTTGCCCCTCTTCTTTCCATCTCTGTTTTTCTCAATAGCTTTTTATCACCACTTGACATACGTTCTGTTGAGTGCTTATCTTCCCTCAAATAGAATGTGTGCTCCATTTTTTCCTTTAATTACACTGTCTTTACTGCCTATACCATGGCACTCCTTAAGTATTAGTTGAGTGAAGGAATGAATCCATACTGATCCATTTTTGCCTAAATTATTTCAAAATTCTAACCTACCTTCATGCTATATAGAATGTACAAAGTGCTGCTCTTGGTTGCATACTTAATGATGGAGTATTTCTTTTCAGAGAGACACAGAAATTACACAGTATAAGAGTAATTCTACCGGGGCTGGGGATTTAGCTCAGCGGCAAAGCGCCTGCCTGGCAAGTGCAAGGTCGTGAGTTCGGTTCCCGGTACCGGAGAAAAACCAAAAACCAAAAAA
>NW_004955494.1:2604829-2611100 GCF_000276665.1 Chinchilla lanigera
AAAAAAAAAAAAAAAAAAAAAAAAAAAAAAAAAAAAAAAAAAAGAGTAATTCTACCACTTATTAGTTGTCTGAAAGGTTCAAGTCTTTTACCTTCCTGTTTATTCATCTGAAATAGGAATAATAAGTATCTACCTCATGAAGTTGTTGGAAGAGCTCAATGAATTAATATAGTATATAAATAGTGCTTGGTACAAGAGGCACTACTTAAAATTTGTACATGTTCCATAGTGTTCCTAGCATCTATTTGTTATTGGAGTATATGGCACAGGTAAAATAGGATTGAACTCTGGAGAGGTTGTATATTAATGGAGAAATTGTAAAATTTTTGTGAACTATTTTTGGAAGAGGAAAAGCAAAGCAAATGAAAGAGCCAGATTTCTAAAATTGAGTATACAGTAATATTGTATCTTTAAAATATTCACATATTGTAAAGCGCTCTTCACATAATACTTTATTTCAGGGTTTACTGAAAAAAATAGGTAAAACTATTGAGCATGCATTTTAAGGCTGTCTTTCTTGAGAGTCTTGTGAGTACCATTCAAGATGCATGAGGAGGAGAAAATTCACTACTTAGACATGCTTCAGGACCTCAGAATTTAATTTTCTCAAGAAATTACAATTGAGAAAAACTACAATATCTTGACTAAGGTGGCTTCTACTTCTCTGGCCTTAACTGTACTCTAATACAATACTTCTCTGCCAGTTGAATTCTCTTGAATGTGATTTTATCAATTTCCTTTGAGCTTACTCATAGTATAGAATTTCCAGTGTTTTTATGCGGGCAGCACTTAAAAATACCTGATTCATGCTAGGCAGTAAACCTAGGTGCTAGAAATAATACAGTGATGAATGTGGTATAGATCCCAACTTTACAGAGGTCACAGGTCCTAATAAACAATTACCCCAGTTACTTCTGACAGTGTTTTGTCGCAGATCTTTAATTTGTGATGGTAGGAAGTGGTCTGGAATGATAAACCAGAGATTTGGAGAACTGAGAGACCTGAGAAAAAAGGGTACAGTGAGAGAAGATTATGACTGGGAGTTGTACCAAAGGCAAGTATGATACACTGTTAACTTGAAAGTCATGAGCTTGGACTGCTTTTATTGCTTTGCATGATAAGGATCTGTGTTTTCACTCAATTTAAATCCTCCAAATACAGCTCCATTCAATTCACTACTGTGTATATGACAAATATTTTATCCATTTATTGAGGATTTTTCTGAATTGTGGTGAGCAGTTGAATTTTGTGAAGTTAGGTAAATTACTGGGTGACTTTGGATAGTTTATTATAGTATGGACATTACCAGCTTATACTATTGGGGTCCCCCCCAGGATCCTTGAAACAGTAGGTTTTACTTGCTCTTAATTGGTCAGAAAAAAAAATTTGATCCTTTTATTTAACTTTTGATAATTTTGGGAAAATATATAGGTTTACCTTAAAGCTAAGATATCCTATGCTTATTGATTTCATGAGTACCACTTTCCTATTTTTGTTTCTCACCCTCTATCTGGCCAAAGAATTGTGGAACAATGATCACCCAATTCGTAAACCCTCAATCTCTTCTTTAAATCTTAAAAAGGTTCTGGCCCCTGATTACAGCACTTCACCTTCACCTTTCTGCAGTTTCTTCACAATCCAAAGACTTGAGGGCAAAGATATTTGTAACAAGTGACTATAAATATTACTAGTATCAGGGGACAGAGAGGAAGTCCTGGGAAGTAAAAAGAATAAAGACGTGTTACGTACATGTACCAACTGCCCACAATGTGAATGTAATGTACTACAAACATGTACTAATAATTTTTTAAAATTACATCTTTGATGATTTAATCAATGTCCTCCTTCATTATATGGGCCTGCCAGAATACCAATTACTCATTTTCTCTGCCTGCATCTAAGCAGTTCAATATATTGCATTAAATTTATTCCAGAAACCTCAACAATGTCAGTCCATCTGCTTATTCACTTCCCCTATAAAGAGTGCATTTTCACTCATTGCAAACTTCCTACAGCTCCACTCTCATCTTTGGACTGTATTTTAAACTTTACGGAAAAATAGGCATCTTTTCATCACCTATGCTACAAATCTATCTGCATTAGTCCTCATGTTCTATTTTCTTTTCATTAGTTATGAAAGACCATCCCTGACAGTCCAGTTCCTCTACTTGTGACTCAGATTTCATCTCTTGTGATCCTTTCTGCAGCTTCTTTCCTGCACTTAACATCTCTCTTCCTTTTCATCAAGTTCTCCTCCGCTACTGGATTTTCCCTTCAGCCACAAATGTACTATTATCTTCCAACTCTGCTATATGTGTATGAAAGTATTAATGATCACGTATATATGGATATGTAATTCCCACCCCTTCCTAGTGTGTTCTCGCCACTCGTGTTCCTATTCTTAGCCAGTAGATTTTCTTCCCAGAATAGTTTTTAGTTTACCTCAGTGGCTTTTCAACTAATTTTGTTCTCTCTGTTCTTTACCAATCTTATAAATATTGGTGGACCCAAGGGCTAAGTCTGCTTGTCCTATACTCCCTTGGAGGTACACTAGTCAGTATGCCAGGAACACCCAAAAGCATCTCCAGCCTCATCTCTCTTGCATACCCAGCTGCGTTCTTAGTCACTGAATCAGCTTTCCCTGTTGGTGATGTAATGTAGCTTTGATTCGTTATGTTTTTTCATATCTATATCCCGTATCCCTAGTACTAACTACTAGTTAGTTCTTTTTTGTGTGCCTTTAAAATACATCCCAGCCAGGCATGGTGATGCACACAAGTTCAAGGCCAACCTGGACTACAGAGTGAGATCCTGTCTCAAAAAAATTAAAAAATTAAATATATCCCAGATTGACCCATCCATCTCCACTATTCCACCATAGACCAGCCAGTTACATATTGCTTAGCCATAGCCTCAACTGGCCTTCCTTGCATTCATTCATGTCTCATTTTCCTCTAGAAGGAAACTTAGTGGCAGACACTATAATAGATATTGCTGCTGGGCATGGTGGCGCGCGCCTGTAATCCCAGCACACGGGAGGCTGAGGCAGGAGGATTGTTGCGAGTTTGAGGCCAGCCTGGGCTACAAAGTGAGTTCAAGGCCAGCCTGAACTGCATAGCGAGACCCTTTCTCAAAAAGACCAAAAAAAAAAAAAAAAAGATACTGCCTCTGTGTTACATTGTCTAGAATTATATCCTGATACCATCATTTATCAGCTATGTGGTCTTGAACAAGATACTTACCACCTCTATACCTTAATGTTCTCATCTGTAAAATGGGGATAGTACTTGTTAACAATAAAAATAAATTATGGGTCAGAGCATTGTTACACACACCTGCATTTTGAAACTTTAGATTCTAATTGTACTTAAAATAAAAATCAGACTACTTATCATGGCTTTTAGGTCCTTTCACTGCCTGGCCTCTAGCCTCCTTTTTCTGACCCCCTTCTTTATACCTCTGTAGCTTACCATATACACCGTAGCCACAATCACTTTTTAACTTTCTGCTTCATAATTTGGCTTTTTTGGGGCGGTAGGTTTTCTTTTTTTCCTGAACCAACTTATTTACATCTGTTAAGTATGGGTTTTGTATGTATGTAAACAGTACTTTCTTTTTTTTCACTCAGGTAATTTTTTAACCTAGTGAATCATTTATTTGATCTTTATAAGTCCTAGGACCAGAGACTTGCTGTGTTTTTTTGGTTTTTTTGTTTTTTAGTTTTGTGGGAGATTGGTAAAATTCATCTAACTGGAATTACTAGGTCAAAATACAGGAATGTTTTCAGATCCATGACCTTTTTGAGGTAAATTTTGATGTGGTATATGTCTAAAAATTGTCATTTGCCCTCATGCTTGATTGGTAGTTTGCCTGGGTTTAAAATTCCGTGTTCACAGTAGTTTTTGCTTAGCTCAATAAAAGCATTCTTTTGTTAGTTTTTAAAAAGATGTTGTGGTTGAACCCAGATTCTAGCTCAAGTTAGAGAAGTGTTCCCGCTCATTAAGCAATGCCGCCAGCCTCCACTGACTTTGTTTGTTGTTGAGGCAGGGTCCAACTGTGTAGTGCAGCCTGGCCTTGAACTTGAATGTTACTGATGAAAAATGCAGTGTTATGTTAACTTTATTTTATAGGAAGCTTTTGGAGTTTTCCTTGCAGTTTCGATTTTCTGGAATTTAATCGTGAAACTAGGGTTTCCCCAGGTGTAGAGGTCTTTTCACTCATCCTTGGCTCTCATTGAGTCGTTTTAATCAGAATATTGTTTTTCTTTAGCACCAAATATTTTTTTTTTTAAATTTTTCTCCGGTACCGGGAACCGAACTCACGACTTTGCGCTTGCCAGGCAGGCGCTTTTGCCGCTGAGCTAAATCCCCAGCCCCAGCACCAAATATTTTTTTTTTTTTTTTTTTTTTTTTTGGTTTTTCTCCGGTACCGGGAACCGAACTCACGACCTTGCGCTTGCCAGGCAGGCGCTTTTGCCGCTGAGCTAAATCCCCAGCCCCCAAATATTTTTAATAGTGTCTTTATTTCCTCCGTTTATTTGCATCTCTGGCTGTATTTTTACTATCTCTTCAACTTTTTACTTGTATCATCTATCTATGGGCGCCCTCCCATTGCTTGGGAAATGTCTCTATATTACAAATTACTAACATGACCTTTACCAACATACATTCTGTAATTTAACCTTTCTCCTAAGCCATTTTCTCAATAATGTGGGTTTTCTCCATAACTATTCTGTTTGTTGATGTGATCTTTTTTCTTTTGGTCTGTTAGATTTCCAGTGTCTTATGACTCTTGACTGTATTAATTTTTGTGAATAAAAGATTAGTTGATTACAGCAGAGAATTTTGCAATTATATATGTCTAGGCTTCATTTCTAAATCAGAAGAGAGTTTTACTTCTAGGAGGAGCTAACCAATTTACCACTATAGTTCCCTGTCTGTCTCTACCTGCCTTCCTTATTCAAGCAAATAGAAAAGTATAGAGAATAATATCACTATCCCTGCACCCATTACTCAGCTTTGTTGATGTCTTTTATGTATTTACTTCAGATTTTGATAAACAAAAAACAAATTATAGACACAGATATTGTACTTTAGGGGGTTATCTTTCTATTGTACTGCACCAGTCCATTTGGGAAAAATTGACATCATGATACTGAATCTTCCCATAAAAGAACATTTATGTATGTCTTTGTCAAGTGAATTACACTGCTGCTTATGCAAATGTGAAACAAGGTTTAGAAGGGAACTTAAAGTGTATCACTCTTTAAGTGCTCAAGGTAAAGAGGCTTGCCTAACGTGCACAAGGCCCTACGTTCAATCCTCAGCACCACCAAGAAGTCATAGTAACAAGTTTCAGTAGAGAAAAATAAAGACACAGCCATACACCTAGAATCTCCCGGGTTCTGTTAGACATGTGCTTAGGCCAGACAGAAGTAGAACTAATGTACTATGGAAAGGGCTTCTGTGTAATAACTGGAGCTTTGAGATTGATGAAGTGGCTTTATTAGGAAGGGGAAGCTTCCTGAGCTCTGTGGCTGTCATCAGTCTTTTCTTGCATTAAGCAAACAGACATGCTGAGCCACCTTCTTCAGAGGCTACCAAAAGAGGGGTGGAAATTAACCTCTAGAGTCATCTGACTTTGTCTCTCTCTGTAGGCTTGTGCACTTATATTAATTTGTTGCTTCCTCCACAAATTCTTTGTAAATTTTTTGTTTCTTTACCTGCTGCCAGAATCTTTAGTTTGAGTTATCATGAAGAACATCTTCTTAAAGGCTCTGGAATGCTACATGGTATTAGTATCCTTGATCCTATGTCCAGCTCTTTCTTTAGTTTTTGTGGTTAATGATTAGTAGACCTAATGGTTTATAGGTTCTGTAGCCATAAAAAATACAGAGAATATGTTGCCAACAAATAAACTTTTGTCTCTACCATCACAATTTTTATACCTTTTTTCATCTTTCTCAGGCTATGTGCTATAACATCTTGTGTGTCATAGCAGGTGTCTTATTCTGATTCACAATAATGCCTTCTAAGTTTCTTGGAGATATCTTTTAAGTTAAATGCTCTCTACTTCTAATGTTCTAAGAATTTTTTATGAATTAATGCTGAATTTTAAAAAATATATTCAGGCTGGGTATGATGACACAGACCTGTAATCCCAGCACTCAGGAGACTGAGGCCGGAGGATCATTGCGAGTTTGAGATCAGCCCAGGCTACAAAGTGAGCTCAAGGCCAGCCTAAACTGCATAGTCAGACCCTGTCTCAAAAA
>NW_004955494.1:2611201-2634625 GCF_000276665.1 Chinchilla lanigera
TATATCTTATATATTCAGATTTTATTGATTTTAAAATTAATTGCATTATAGTAAAGGAACATGGTCTATATCATATCAATTTTTTTATATTTATGAAACATGGCCTTGCAGCCTAGAATATGGCTACTGTGTAGGAAGAATACCAACACATAATCAAATCAATAGAAGTCAGAAAAGCAGGAAAAAACACAGCAAAGTAGTGTAAGTAAAAAGCAGTCAATAAGATGGTACAAATAAATGAGGTACAAAAATATAAATGAAATAAATTATCTGATTAAAATACAGCCGGCTATTTAAAACAAAACAAGCTGACAAAAAAATCTAACTATAGTCCATTTTTAACAGACATATGGTGGATAAAAGAATGAAATAATATACACCAGACAAATAGGGTAAGAATTGCAGAGTGCACACGTTAGTGTTGGAAAAATTAGACATTAAGGGGGAAAAGCACTGTGGGGCAGAAGGATCACTACTTAACATTAAAGGAAAAAGAAATGAAAAGTTTGGAGGAAAATTCAAACCTACAAAAAGTTAAAGTGCCATGAACACTCATGTAAATACATTGTTGGGACTGATTGTTAACATTATGATGTAATTGTCTCTCCTAAGAAAAAGGAATTTCTTTCATCTAACCAAAATATTATATTTAGAGAGACTTAACAGTTTTACAGTTTTACATCTAGTACACATTCTACATTTGTCCTACGAAAATCTTTTAAAGCTGTTCTTCATCCTCATGCTAAGATTTGCTCTTTGTGTACGGACAGAATTGTATGTTGTCCATGGGTTCTTTGTTGAGCGTGGGCAAGGGGCTTCACACATGGTGTGTGTGTGTGTGTGTGTGTGTGTGTGTGTAATTAAAGATTGAACCCAAGGACATTCTGCACTGAGCTACATCCCCAGCAATGAAAAGTTTTCTATATTTCTATATTTACTATATTTATCTTGAGACAAAGTCTTGCTGAGTTACACAGGCTGGCTTTAAAATTGGCCATCTTCCTGCCTCAGCTTCCTAAGTAGCTGGATTAAAGAGATGTTCCACTGCACGGATATCCTGTCTTTATTCTTCAACTGGCCGCCTACTGTTTTATTGCCCCATGACATGATTTATCAGCAAGTCCAGGACAGTTGTCCTGGAATGTCCCACATTTTGTATTTGTCTTCATTGTCATTACTTTGACTTTCAAAGGGAAGGTAAATATCCTACATTCCATATTTGTCTGATTATTTCATTATAGTGCTTTTAGTGTATTTCTCTATCCCCTACAGTTCTTCAAAATTAGAAGCTAGGTATAAAGCCTTGCTTAGGTTCCAGTTGCAGTGTTTTTGCAAATGTACTTTACGGATGATGTATTGTTTATGTTGTATCACATCAAGAGGTACTTATCAGGCTGTCTCACTATTTTAACCCACATCTCTCAGTGTAAGGTATGATTTTCCTTTGCTTATTTAGGTTTACCCTCCTTATTACTAGTCTTTAGCTTCTCTGTTTCTGTTTCCTAGAGCTGCTATAACAAGTTAACACAAACTGGAAGGTCATAAATCCAGAGCTTTCACTGGGCCAAAGCCATTTTGTCAGCAAGGCTGTGCTGACTCTAGACTCAGCTGGTTCACATTTTTGACTGTTATGATTCAGAATTCACCAACAAATCCATGGTGTTACATATGAACCAGTTTGTTTGTTTGAATTTTCCTCCAAGCTTTCCATGTCTTTTTCCTGTAATGTTAAATAGTGATCTTTCTGCCCCACAGTGCTTTTCCCCCGCTTAATGTCTAATTTTTCCGATACTAACGTGTGCACTCTACAGTTCTTACCCTATTTGGTGTCATTCTTTTATCCACCATATGTCTCTTAAAAATGGACTATAGTTAGACTTTTTTGTCAGCTTGTTTTGTTTTAAATAGTTGGCTGTATTTTAATCAGATAATTTATTTCACTTATATTTTTGTACCTCATTTATTGTAGACTCTCTACACTTGAGTAGTGCCGAACCTTTTAGAGTTTTTAATGATACAAACAGCCCTCTGCGGCATGCACTGTGCCATAGTTTCACCGCCACTGCTCTGGACTGTAGGAAGAAGTGGATTCCTTGTTTCAGCTTCTAACGCTGCATTCCTTTCAAGACTTCTCTCATTTTTAAAGCCAGAACCGATACATACTTAAATCTCTGTAGGTTTCCCTGTTGCCTTATTACTTGTGATTACATTTAGGCCCCACCCAGATAATCCAGGATACTCCCCCTCTCAGATACGTAATTTAAACCAGGTGTGGTGGTGCGCGCCTCTCAGAGGTATCACAAGTTTGAGCACCACCTGAGCAATTGAGCAAGACCCTGCCAGAACACTGAAAAGACAGCTGAGGATGGCTGAGTGCAGAAGCCCTGAGTTCAATCCCTAGTACTGCCAAAACAAAACAAAATCAGTTGGTTATTCTTTCAGCATGTAGAGGTTCTATGTGTAGAGTATAGTCTTCTTGGGAGGGGCTGTTATTCAGCCCACTGTGCCATCTTTCATATTACTTCTGGGTTCAGTTTCCTTTTTCTAGGTTGTCAGCTGTTTCATTTTTGCATTGTAAAGTCATTTCATTATCTTCTTTTTTGACTTGTTGAGAAATATGGCAACAGTTTAACGACTTTTTTTTCTCTCTGGTTGACTTTGAGAATTTTTCTGCTTTTTCACTTCAACTTGTGTAGGTAGTTTTAGAATTAGTTTTATTTTTCATGGCCAGAACTCAGTGAACTATTTTATTTTATTTGGATGGGGGAAGTTATTGGGAATTGAACTCAGGACCTTGCATTTGCCAGGCAGGTGCTTTCAGTGCATTATGTGAATCTGAGTATTTTTTTATTTTGAACTGGTTTGGAAATTTTATGGCCATTTTCTACTTACTTATCTTTCCTGAATTTGCTAATGCCATTCTTCATGTCTCTTGTGTTTTCCATCATTTATCTGAGCCTTATAGTTAATTTTTCTCAGAATCATCTTTCAGTTATTTCTTTAGAAATAAAGACCTCACTGAAGGTCTTGTTTTTTGTTTTTATTTTTTTGCTTATGGGGTTGAACCCATGCTCACCCATGTTAGATGCTGTACCATGTTAGAGCTATATCATCAGTCCTTCATGTGGGATTTTGTTTTTGTTTTCTTTTAATGACTATATGATTCAAAATGCAAGTCTTTATAACTTCCTCATGATTACATTTCTTTTCTATTTTGCAGGGATATTCATATCTTTTCCCAGTGAATGATTAATCTGTTGGCCTCTTTGCATTCAGCACTATAGTTTTCCCAACAATTTTCTTGAAATTTTAGGTCCTGATGTCTGTTTGCCTGTCTCTGTCTTATCCCCTTTAATAATAATCTTTTTTTTTTTTTTTTTTTTTTTTTTTTGCTTCTATTAGAGTAGTCTGTTGGGTATAGTGATGCATGCCTATAATCACAGCACTCAGGGAGGCTGAGGCAGGAAGACCATGAAGTTGATCTCAGTCTGGGCAGTTCGGAAGATTTTTGTCTCAAAATCTTAATAACAAAATAAAAAGAAGGGCTGGGATTGTAACTCAGTGCAGAGGCCCTGAGTTCAGTTCTCAATACCACAAATAATAGTCCTGTAATTTTCTCCTTTGACCTAGTAAGTAGCATGTCACTGTATTCCTAATGATGGTATCATTAAGAAATTTTTTTTATTCCAGTTTGGATTTTTTTTTGGTTTTTTTTGTGTTTAAATTTTTGCTAGCTTCACAAAATGAAATTAGGAGGTTTTAAAATATACTATCACCTATTTATAGTTGGTATTATATTCTCTTTAAAGATTTGATAGAAGTATCAAAATAATGTAAATAGGATACATGTTCACAGAGATGAAGGGGACCAGTGACTGTAGTTATTTTGTGCGGTAGCTGCCCGTCAGTTCTTTCCATAGCAGTTGGTCCACATTTTTGTTCTAACACAGGCATCTTCGGTGCTGGACTTGAAAAAAATTCTCAATCTTTTTTTGGAGAGAAAATTCTGCCTTTTGGGAAGTCACTAGAAATAACCAGTTGTTTACTAAGATTGTCTGGTTTTAATTGCTGTGATATAGTGAAAAGATCAAGACAGGATAGGAAATTTTTTAGTAGCTTTCTTGAAGCTTTGAAAATTTTTCCATTCCCTGTTAGGGTTGTTGTAAAAGCTACCCCTCTTTTTCTAAGAAGGCATATAAGGCTAAAACTATATATCTACCACTAGCTTTACAAATATCTTATTCTACTTTTTAATATATATTTTACAAGAAGCATCAAAGTTCTTTCTCTTAACTCTTCTCAGAAGTCTAAATTTTCTCTGAGACTCATCTTTTCTAATTACAAGCACTGTAATTTTTTTTCTGTTCTTTGGTTATAAAATTATTCTGCTTCAAGAAGATAAGAAACCTGAATTCCAGACACCATTGGTCTGGGCCCCACCCTCCTAAAACAATCTTGTCATTTTGTGGTCCCCAGAAGAAAATTTCATTCCAGTCAGCACAGTCTCTATTCATTCCCCAGTGTTCATTCCCCTCTCCAATCACGTTCCCCTGTTTCTCACCCCCTAGAGAGCAGCTCTTTATGCTAATTGAATTTGAATTATATCTGGAATTGAGGGGACTGTGTGTAATAGAACCCTGAATTCACTGGGCAAGGAAAAGAGTCATGGTACTGGGGTCAATTGTTTTCTCTCTCTGCTATTCTGAAAACAGTTTAGAACATCAGCTTTAATTAAATACCTAGTAGGACTGAGACACCAAAATAAGAGATGAGGACATGAAAAAATAAAATGTGTTTTGATCTCAACATAGCTAACAGACATGAAAGAGATAATCAAGATTAAGATAGCCTGATTTAGAAGAACTTTTGCCTATGTGATCATTGTACTTGTTATAGAAGTATGATCTAAAGAAAGTGTTCATTTTTCAGCAAATACATACCCAGGGTCCACAAAAAAAAAAAAAATGTATACACACTTCAGGAAAACAAAAACTTGTACAAATGTTTTATACAAATTTTCTGAGACATAATGAGATAATATATCATAGCCTGTACAATTACAAGAGGTGCTCAAAGTGGTGGCCATTAGCTTCCAGATATTTATTAGCACAGCAAACTGCTGTTTGGGTGACCTTGGTCATTGAGATGGCTGCATGTACATTTTCAATTTCTCTAAGAGCTGACAGCGTAGTGGGTTTTCTGCAATTTATGATTTACTCTAGTGCCCCCCATATCAGGGTACGCCATGTTTAAAAAAATCATATTATTTTTCTTTTCCTGAATGTATATACATTTTTCCTGCTCCTCCTTCTCTCTTTCTCTCTCATATATATATATAATAAAAAACAAAAATCTCTGTCTTTGCTAGGCGCAGTGGCACACACCTGTAATCCCAACATTCAGGAGGCTGAGGCAGGAGAATCACCATAAGTTTGAGGTCAGCCTGGGCTGTGAGTTCAAGGCCAACCTAAACTACATAGACGCTGTCTCAAAAAACAAAATGAAACAATCTCTGTCTTTTGAATTTCATTCTGTGGGATTGGAAAGGTTACATGCTGTTAACAACATAAACAAGTAAAGTACATATAGTATGTTGTCACGTGTGTTACAGGACAAAGAAAGTTAGCAAAGGGGATCTGAAATTTTTTCTGTGTACTGTTGAGGATGAGAAGGGATAAAGGCAGTTTGTATCAATCTAAATAAATGGTCAGAGAATACCTTATTGATAAGGTGACATGGGCATAAAGATGAATGAACTTGGTAGGGTAGCAAACCTTGTTGAAATCTTAGGTTTCTAGGTAGGGTAGCAAAGTTAGGGGAAGAGCATTGCAGGCAGAAGGCATAGAAAATTCAAAGATCCTGCCCTAAGAGTATACTTGGCACATTCAATATGGCCAAGAGTAATCAGAGACAGAGGCCTGAGGGGAACAGCAGAAGATGAAGATAAGCACGTAGCAGAGGGCCAAATCATACAATGCTTTCTAAACTTCTGTAAAGACCTGGGTGATTTTTACTTGGCATCCACTGGGATCAGTGGTGGTTTTTACTTGGGATCAGTTTTCAGTAAAAGACTGACATGTGATCTATGGTTATAGTTTTTTGGTTTTGTTTTGAAGTATTAAGGATTGAACCCAGGGCCTTCACACTGAGCTACCTCCATAGACCTTCTAAAAAATTTTTAAACTATTTCTGAGACAGGGTCTAAGTTGCTAAGTTGCACAGGCTGGTCTTGAACTTGGAAATCTTCCTGCCTCAACTTTCCCAGATAGCTGGGATTATAAGTGTGCACCACCACACCTGGCTCGCTCTCTCTCGCTCTCTCTCTTGCCCTCTCTCTCTCTCTCTCTCTCTCTATATATATATATATACATATACATATACATATACATATATACATATATATTATATATAAATACATATATACATATATATTATATATAAATTATATATATATAAACATATATACAGTTTAGGTATATATGCACAGTTGGATATAGACATGAAAAAGAAAGCAGTTCTGTTATCTGCAGCAATATGGATGGAACTGGAGGCTATATGTTAAGTGAAATAAGTCAGGCACTAAAGGCCAGATACTGCATGTTTTCACTTAGCATGTATGTGGAATCTGAAGTTTAAGATGAGTAAAGAATAGAATAGTATTTACTAGATCCTAGGAAGAGGGACAAATGGAGAGAGAACGATTAGTGAGTATAGAGGTATAGGATGAGTGAAATAACTTTAAGGTTCTATAGCAAAGTAGGATTACTGGTTGACAACAATTTATTGAATACTTCAAAACAGCTAATAAGCTGTTTTTTGTTGTTTTTTTTTTGTACCAAGAATCAAACTCAAGACCTTGCGTTTGTCAGACAGGCACTTGTGCCACTGCGCTATATCCCCAGCAATAGGATTTTGAATGTTATCAACACAAAGAAATGGAGCATTTCTGAGATGATAAATATGCCATTTACTGATATGATCATTGCACTTGTATTCATATGTGTTGAATGTCATACCCCATAAAGGTGTAAAATTACTGTCAATTAAAACTGAAAAAAATATATATTAGTGGCCATGCTAGGCAAGAAACAGGAGAGACCACTTCAGAGACTGTTGGGATGAACTAAGAAGCGAGGATGTCCTAGACCAGAGGTAAAGGTGAAGGTGTCTGCATATGTTTAGATATAGAGATGGATTGGGTGTCAGTGAGAAAAAAAGTTACGGGTGATGTTTTCTTGGTTTAGCAACTCAGATAACAGAGTTTGCCATTTTCTGATGTGAAGAGACTAGAAAAAAATAAGTTTTTTGGAGGGTGGGCTGGGGAGAAGACCAGAAGTTCTTTGTTGAATATATTAACTTTGAGATGCCTGTTATCCTAGTAGAGATGTTCACTAGGCACTTGGAAAAAGCGTGGAGTCAAGAGAAGACAGCTGAATTTTAATTTTGGATTTTATCAGTTCATAGTAGGCATATAAAGACACAAAAGTGAATGATACCACTTAGGGAGTAAGTACCATTAGAAAAAAGAAGACATCTAACACCTTGTGGAGATATGAGAAATCAGCAAAGGCACTCTAAAAGGAAATGCCGTAATATTTGACTGTAGAAAGAATTTACCAATCTATGTTTGTTTCTCAAGCTTTGATGTCTGTACGAATCACTTTGCTGAAGTTCAGTAGGTCTGAGATGGGGCTGGAGGTTCTGAAGTCCTAACAAACTTAGAAAAGATGGTGATGCTGCTGGCCTGTGAGCCACTGTTTGAATAGCAAGACCATATGACGAAAAGACAAAGTGAAAACAGTAGAAGACTTTAATATTTACAGAAGAATTAAGGATTAATAGCCTTAGTAAAGGGTACTTATAAATCAGTATGAAAAAACAAAACTCAATAGAACAAAAGGGAATATGGCATAGAAAATTTTCAAAAAATAAATATAATTAACAATTTAAAAACCTCAGTTTTATAGGAAATGCAAATTAAAACAGCATAATTCCTTTTTCCCTTTCAGGCTGATAAAAGTTTAGAAGTTTGATAACATTTAATGTTGGTAAGTTTTTGGAGAAAAGGGTGGATTCATACCCTGTAGACTTGATGCATTTCTTTCTTTGGAAGACAATTTGACATATTCATTAAAATTTTAAATATGTAGGTCTGGAAGTGTGGATCAGTGGTAGAGCACTTCTTCAGCAGCACTAAAGCCCCAGCACTGAAAACAAAAAAAGTATATGTGTACGTACTGATATATTTCAAGCCAGGAATCTTATACCTAACTACTGAAAAGGAAAACTTGCACTTTTTCCCAGAAAAGCAGTTCAGCACCATTCATTGAAATACTGTTGGAGGTTGAGAGAAATGAAACAATCCAAATGTCCCTTAATAAGACAAATAAACCAAGAGTCTTGAGACCCTTTTACTCACTTATTTCCCTTTGTAAACTATTATTTCCTTCCTCTTGTTTCTTTTCGCTTGAGTTGAAGTCTTGCTGTGCTGTCCAGGGTGTCCTTGAACTCCTGCCTCAGGCTCCAACATAGCTAAGCTGAGACTACAAGTGCACGTCACTATACGTGAAATCACATCTTTTTATTGTAACTTGTTCATTGGGTTTTTTTTTGTTTTTTTTTTTTTTTTTTTTTGGTTTTGGTTTTGGTTTTCGGTTTTTCTCCGGTACCAGGAACCGAACTCAAGACCTTGCGCTTGCCAGGCAGGCACTTTGCCACTGAGCTAAATCCCCAGCCCCCTATTGTAACTTGTTTAAAAGCCATACTTTCTACTGTGTGTTATACTTATGTTAAGTATTTTTTGGGGTAAAAACTTAACACTGCAGATTAAGATCACTTAGTTTATTGATAATATCTACCATATAAATTAATTTGCAGGCCAGTTCTCATTTTCAACCCAAATTGGAACTCATTTTTACCAGGAAGAATCTAATTTATTACGTGTCTTAAAATAAACATTTTAGGGCTGGGGATTTAGCGGCACAGCACCTGCCTGGCAAGCGCAAGGTCATGAGTTCAATTCCTGGTCCTGGAAGAAAAACAAACAAAATAAACATAATAATATATATAGCTTTATTATAACACTGGACTTCTGAATTCTAGGTTGGCCAGCTGGGTAAATGAATAAAGCCTGAAATGTGCAATAAAGGCCTGCTCATAATTTATATCTTTTCTTTGAAAGGATTTCTCTTTCCGTTTGTCTCTTTTTTTATTGGCTACTTTGGAAGCTTTGTATCTCAGAACTGAGTATCTTGTCATATTAGGGATGGATAAGAACTTTGCCTTTTATAAAGTAGAAAATGATAATTTTTAAAGGGGAAGGTAGACAAGAACTAGCTCTCAAACAGATGAGTTAGGGAGAGTACAGAAGGAGGTTGGGGATCTGGACATTGATTTCTTAAAATTATGCATGTCACCTAACTCCTAGTAATCACTGAAGTTTGGAGACCATTGAAATTATTAATGTCATAAAATACGAATTTAATGTTTATATAACCATTAAAAAGGAATATTGATATGGAAAGAATTCTGAGATATTATTTAGTGAAAAAAGTGTTAAATATTTTATATATAATTATATGTATTTATATATTTTATATATGTATATAAGAGCAAGAAAAGATGCTTGCCAAAAACCGTGAATAGCATTTACCTTTTTGATGGGGAGCCTGGAATTTGGGGAAAGTGGAACAGATTCTCTTGATTTATTCTAAATACAGTTGAGAATATATTGTGACACTACTGTAGGAAAAAAGTTAAAGGTGTTTAATAATAAAAAGGGGAAAAGCCTCTGTACTAAATGATCTCTAAGTTCTAGACTTTGAGGAATACTGGATAGTTACTTCTGTTACAATTTTCCTAATTCTTGACAAGGGATATATAACTGCAAATGATTTAAATTTCTTGGCCATATCAACTAGCAGTTCCTAGGAATGATTTTTAGTGTGTTATAAAGTTGTTTCTGGATACTCTGGCCCACCTTATTTTGCTTCTTTCTTTTGGAGTTGAAACTCCATGCCTTGTGTGCCCCTCAGTTTTCCCTTTGCCCCTTGTGTACTCACTTTCTGTGTCTGTCAGATTGTGTCAATTGCCGGCAAAACCTCTAAGACTTGAAATGGCTTGAAAGTTAATTTGTCATAGTACAAATTCATGACACAGTGTCTTAATGTTTGGCTATGTAGTACATAGAAGCAGAAAATAGAATCATTTTTGTATAATGTTAAAAAATTTTAACTCATATACTAGAAATCTTTATTTAAATTCTTTTAAAATATTTTTTAGGTATGGAATATCAAACAAATGATTAAGTTGACGCAGGAACACATAGAGGCCCTATTGGACAAATTTGGTGGGGAGCATAATCCGCCATCAATATACCTGGAGGTAAGCTTTTGAATATCGTATCTGTAGTCATTTTAAAACAGAGAAAAAGTAATTTGTAAAAAGTATTTGTATGATAACTTGGTTATTTTAGAAGGTAGCATTCGTAGGAGATATTAAAAGAGGATTAATTTTTGCCTTTACTATATGTCTTAGTCTGGTTTTACTTGTTACAGTACATGCACATTACTTTTTAATTTGGTAAACATCAAAACGAAGGAAGAAGTCCTCTATGGACTTCAGAATATACTCTGAAGAGAGAGCACATTGTTTGGTGATCAGCAAAACTAGTTACCATAGCAAAAAGTTTTGTGAAATATCTCTTCCAGAACAAGTTCCATCAGAATTGGTTTCTGGTTCCTTATGAAAGATAAAACTTACAATCTTAAAGTAGCCCAACATTGCCTACCTTTTCCCATAGTGCCTTGAGGTTGTGTCAAGCCTAGAGCACGATTGTAAATTTAGAGTTAGTCATTGTTCTTAATCCCGTGAGATAGTACATAGTATCATAATCACAGATAAGCCTCAGCTTTAGTTTCCTCTGGACAGCAGTCAGGTTCCACAGACAGCAAGCTGTTGTGGAATCTAGGCAGTCAGGTTCTACAGCCCACACTGCTCACCACTACCCTTTACTATTTCTCCATATAAAAGATGGCTCAGTTATAATCATTAGTCACATGTGGAAATAACCCTGAGTTATCAATGATCACGTTACCGTTTGGCTGCAGAGTTTTTAAAGCACAGGTTGAAAGATTCCTGATTAAATTTCTGATTTAGTAATCCCAGCCTGTTTGAGGCCAGCCTGGGTTATATAGGAAGTTCAAGGCCAGCCTGAACTATAGAGTGAACCCTTGTCTCAAAATAAATAAATAAATGAATCAGTCAATCAATCAATCAATGAGGGGGGAAAGAATCCTGGAAGTTTGGAAGTACCAGCTTAGTAAACTGTTATTTTCTCTTCATATATAGCTGATCATGGATCACACTACTAGTTAATATCAATGCTAGAACTAGAATTCTTATTTTTGGATACAAACTAGTTAGTGTGCTTTCTAGTATTCTATGCTGTCTCTTTCTCTTGAATAGCTGAGGATGCCAGGCAAAGAAATAATGAGAAACATAATTCCTTGTTAGTCAGAATTAGTGTAAGTAGCAGTTTGTGTTTGTTTGTTTTTAATTTATTTTAAAAATAAAAGAAGGAAAACATATTAAACAGACATCCATTTACAAAATAGCATAAGAACAATACAAGCAATACAGAGTTACAAGCAAAGTGGTAGGAAATTAACAATGGTTGTATTACGTACTGATATCTTCAAAGGGATTTCTCAGGAAAACAAATAGAGACATGCAAGATTGATCAAGTAAGTAATCATTAACTGTTCCTTTCAATAGTGATAGAAGTCAGTAGTACAACTATGTTCGGTATCCTGTATATACATACTTACATAATTTCCTCTTCTTTCTTTTCTCTTTTGTCTGTGTTTGGACTGTCCCCACTCAGATACAACGCATCTACACCAGTCACCATGTCTCACTATGGCAGTGATTCACTGCCTCCTCTATCACACACTCTTCCTACTTTTTACTATTTGAACAGTGATCAACAACAACAAACCTTTGAGCTTACTCTGCTTTTAGTACTATGTGAAGTGCATTTATTGTATAATCTTTAAGTTACTTTAAGCTAGACAGTAGGTTCTAGGAATTTTTGTTGCCACTATTTTATAGGTGAAGAAACAGAGGTTAAGAAAAAAAGAGAATGCCTAACTGGCCAGTCATGGACCAAAATCTCTGAAACTGTGAACCAAATTGAACCTTTCTCTCTCCTTCATTAAGTTATAGGTGTCCGGTGTTTGGCCAGCAACAGGACAGGTGCCCAGTACAGGGTCCCTTGAGACTTCGTATGAATTTTAGAAAGGATTTTTCATTTCCATATATACATCATCAGAATTTAGGGACTGCATTGAATCTGTAGATTGTTACTGTTAGTATTGGCATATTAAGAGTTTTAAACTCTTAAATATGAATGAATAGCTAAGAATAACTGTATTTGAGGAAAGCTTTTAACAGGAACAAGAAAGCAAAATGACCACAGGAACTCAGAAACAGTGCAGGGAATAGAAGAAAACTTGGAAACTAATTATACTTAGCATCATGGATAAGAAAAGATATAGTTCTCCACTCTTCCTTGACAGTTGTTCTGAAAAAGCAAAAGTAACTAGAAAGAAGCTCTTAGAGGCACTTTCAGGCACCATTCTGTCTATCTTAGATGGAGACTATCTTTCAATAAATTCTTCGTACTCTGAATAAAAAAAGAAAGAAAGAAGCTCTTGGAAACTAAAACTATTATAGCAGAAAAAAACTGAGTGTTTTTATATGTATATATCCAGACATCTGTAAGTATGTATGTATGTGTAATGTAGGTAAATAAATGTTGAAAATAAATGTTCCAAAACACAGATAAAAGTGAAGATAGAAAATATTAAAGGAAAGATCAGAAAAATTAGAGAATAAATTCAAATCTATAAAAGTTTAAGTGTTTTTAGTTGCAAGAAACAGAAACCTCCCAATAACAGATTACCAAAACAAATAGGGATTTTATTTTCTCTTCACTTAAAAGAAACATGGAATAAATTATACAAAGATTGGTTGTACACTCAAATTGTCAGACTCTGGTTGGATCTGTACAGTTTGTTTGGCTTTTTGTCAAGACTACGGCAGATAGGCCAGGCGTGGTGATGCACATCTGTAATCCCATCACTCAAGAGGCCGAGGCAGGAAGATTGCTGCAAGTTTGAGACCAGCCTGGGCTACAAAGTGAGTCCAAGGCCAATCTGAACTGCATAGTGAGACCCTGTCTAAAACAAACAAACCAAAAAGACTGTAGCAAATGTGCTGACCTTTCTCTCGTGAAACTCCTCAGAGCACAAAGCAGAGAACAGAGAGGTTCTCTTGACAATGAGCTCTTCCTTAAGGGAAACTCCCCCAAATAACCCTTGTATGTCTCCCTTTTATATCTCATTGACCAGAATGAGGTCACTGTCATCCCTAGACCTGTAACTGTTCTTGTATTTGCTGAAATAAAAGGCTAAAGATTTAAATTTCTCAAGTTATTCACAATTTTTTCCTAAATTAGCCTGTGTGCTGACCCTAGTAGAAATTGTGTGTGGTGAATTAACTAATGGTCAGCTTGTAACACCCAGCTAAACTGAGTCATCCTGGTGCTGGGTGTGGAAGGCCCCCTCAGGATTGTTACCAACAGCATAAAAGAACTGAAGGGGAAGATAGCGTGTTGTTGATCCTCCTGGAGAAGCTTGTCATGCTGGTTTTCCTGATACGAACTCAACTGTTCTCATCACCGGAGGAGCTGCAGTTCTTTTCAGGGGAGCTCTGGTCCTTACCTTGAATGTCGCTTCCTGGCTCCAGTGCAGATCCTTCAGCCTGCTGGCACAGATCCTTCATCCTGCGGGGACAGGCTTCCTAGCTTCCACCACTGATCTTTGGGCCTTCCCAGTGTGGATCCTTGATACAGACTTGCATAAGACATTGTTGGAGGCTCTAGGCCCTCAGCAGGATTCTTTGTGTCTGTAGTGTGTGGACAGATCTCTAACACTCCTCTGCATTTGACTCTTTGGGTGACTATTATAAAATAATCATATAAATTGTCCTGTATTAAATCTAGTCCCTTGCAAACCCTGACTACAACATTGTGCTATAGTTATTTCATCTGTGGTGTTTCAACAGAAATCCCTTTGATGTTTCTGCAGGGAGATAAATTGTTAACTACCTATCTCTGCCTTTTTCTCTTCCTTAAAGCAAAACAGAAATTAATTATATCACCATCAGAAATCCTCTTCATTTCTTTTTCCATTTGCCAAGTATTTAAAAATCATTTTTTTAAATTGTTCAAGATTTTCTCCTACTAACACATAATAAGTAATATTCTGTTGATTCCCTTTATAACTATAGTGAAATGAGCTACGATGCTCTAAAGAATTTCAAATTGGTCTTCTCAGTCAATCTGTTTCCCCCTTTTCAGCCATCATCCAAAGGAGGAAAAGCTGTTTGCCCTGAAAAGTTGTTCCCTAGAGTTTCTGCTTTTCCTCCAGTTTGCCTGTGTTCATTCATCAACAAATAATCTGAATTCTTTCTATGTGTAAGATACAATGTGAGGTGCTCTTCTCGTTTTCCTCTACCTAATACAGCATATTGGAGCTCAGAGTTAAAGAGAGAGTGCTTTCAGAATCACCCTCCATATCTAATTTTGTGACAGTTGAGTCCTAATTACGTCAGAAGGTATGGCTCCCCTTTAGGCTGATGAAGACAAAAATAGCTCCTAAATTTATTAAGTACTTGCTGTGGATCAGGCACTAGCTGAGTGTACAGTAGTTTATTTAATCTTCAATCTTCCCTTTGAGTTATACATACTGTTCTTTTCATTTTGTAGATGAAGAAACAAAGACACAGATTTAATAATCATGTGGCCAAGATCACAGAGTTCATAGTGTACCCAGTATTTGAAGCCAGACATTTTGCATTCAGAGCCTGTATTCTCAATCATGATGTCATTGTTACGATGCTTGGCAGCTTTTCTGACCCTTAGTGTAGAGCCCAGGAACTATAAATGCATTTGAACAACTGTTCAATGAAAAGAGTACTCTCAAAGCTAGGTGCTTCTGGTGGAATGCAGAGCAGTTCATTTTATATATGTGCAGGTAGTTCATAAGATTTGATTGTATACTGTGAGAGTAAGCTCAGTAAGAATAATTATGTATGGGGGAATTACTAAGAATTGAACTCAGGGCCTTGTGCTTGTCAGGCAAATGCTGTACTATTATGCCACATCTCTAGCCCTTTTTAAAATTTTATTTTCACACAAAAGTCTCACTATATTGCCTAGGCTGGCCCCAAAGTTTTGATTATCCTGCCTCAGCTTTCTAAGTGGCTGGGATTATGGGTATGTGCCACCATGCCCAGATCAGTAAGGATAACTTTAATGAACTAAATGATAAAAAATAAAAGTTTTATTTTACTTTTTCCTTACATTAAAATTAAATAGACTTTTGGATTGTTTTCCTTAATTGAAAAATAATTCACATCAGATAAACTTATTAAACACATTCGTTATTGGTTGATTTCTTGATGGTAGCCATTCTTTCTGGAGTGAGTTGAAATCTCAGTGTTGTTTTATGAGCATTTTTTCGTATATTTATTTGACATCTGTATTTCTTCATCGGGAAAAGTGTGTTTTCATCTCAGATGCCCATTTTTGGATTGGGTGTTTGAATTTGGGGAGTCTGACTTTCTTCAATTCTTTATATATTGCAAATATAAGTCCTTTGTCTGAGAGACAGCTAGCTAAAATTTTTCCCACTCTCTGGGTTGTCTTTTCACTCTGTTGGTGATTTCTTTTGATGTGCAAAGCTTTTTAATAAGATGAGATCCTAGTTCTTGATTCTTTGAAGTGTTTCCTGTGCAGTCTGGGCTTTGTTCATGAACTCTGTATCTACTTCTGTTTACTTATAATGTTTTCCAGGTTTATGCATGTTGTGGTACATATTAGTACTTCATTTTGCTTTATGAGTACGTATTTCATCATGTGGATAAAACATTTTGTTTAATGCTGACAGGGCTCTGGGGAAAAGGAACTCTTCTCCAGTATTGGTGGGAATGTAGATTGGTGCAACCACTGTGGAAATCAATGTGGAGATTCCTCAAAAAACTAAGACTAGAAGTTCCATTCAACCGAGCTATTCCCCTTCTTTGGTATCTTCCCAAAAGAATTAAAAGTATACTTCAGCGATATATGCACACCATGTTTATAATAGCACAGTTTGTAATAGCCAAATCTTAGAAACAGCCCAAATGCCCATTAACCTATGAATGCATAAAGAAGATGTGGGGTTTTTTTAATACAGTGGAGTACTACTCTGCCATAAAGAAGGATAAGCTTGAGACATTTCTAGCTAAGTAGATGCACCTTGAGACCATACTCTTAAATGAAATAAATCGGGCACACATGTTTAAGTATCGCATTGTTTCTCTTGTAGGAGAAAACAAAAGTGTAAATAAGGACCAAATGTATAATAGATACTGGGAAATGGGAAGAAGATGTTCAAATGAGAAAGGGAACAGGGGAGAGGGGAGGAGGAAAGGAATGAAGGGACAAGGATAAAATGGAAACAAAAAGCTTTTGTAAATAAGGAAAGGAAGGGGGGGCCAAAGGGAGGGGAGAGGAATGGAAAAGAAACAGCAGCAAGATATATTATGCACAGCTATAAACTCCCTATGATGAGTGTGCTCGTTATGCATATCTAAAATGCACCAATAAAAAGTTTTAAAAAAACATTTGTTTATCCAGTTCTCAATTGATGAATACTTGGGCCATTTACATCTTTTAGATATTACTAGTAATTCTCCAGTGAAAATTCATGTATAGGTTTTGTGTAAACATGGTTGTCAGTTCTCTTCATTGTGTGCCTAGATATAGAATTGCAGGATTCTGTGGTAATGCTTACATTTTGAGGAACTGCTGAGTCTTTATACTATTTTATATTTCCAGCAGCAATGTATGGGAGTTCTTATTTCTCTATATCCTCACCAACACTTGTTATTTTCCATTTTGTTTTGATTACAGCTATCCTAGTAGGAGTGTATTGGTATCAGAGTTTGGTTTTAGTTTGCATGATTAATGATACTAGAAAGCCATGTAATTATTATGTGTATTTTTTTGGAAAAACACCTTTCACCTCCTTTGTCTGTTTTAAAATTAGGATTTATATGCATTTCTGTTATTGAGTTGTAAGAGTTCATGTTTTCTTGTAGGAGTTTTATAGTTTTAGTTCCTATATTTTGAGAGTATGCTCCATTTTGAGTAAATGTGAATATGATATTAGGTAGTAGTTTAACTTTATTGTGTTGCGTGTGACTATCCAATTGGATCAGTGTTATTTGTTGAAAAAAACCACGTTTCCCCCATTAACTTGTCTTGACATCATTGTTGAAAGTCACTTGACCACAAATGTATGATCAGATCTCTTATTACATCTGAATATCCTTATACCAATACTGAACTGTCTTGACTGTTACAGCTTTTAGTAAGTTTTGAGACAAGAAGTATTCATGCTTCAACTTTATTGTTTTTCAGAGTTGTTTAATTTTTACTCTGAGTCCTTTGCATTGCCATATGAATTTCAAGATCAGTCTGTGTGTTTCTACAGAAATAACAAACTGGGATTTTGATAAGGTCAGCATTGGACTTGTAGATCAATTTGGGGAATATTGTCATTTTAATGATACTACCTTCTTAGAGTCTCTGCTTTTTTAGTAAAAGAAAATAAAGACAAAATCTGTGCTCTTATCTAGATCTAGCTTACAGGTTTGGAGAATCATGTCAAGAACAGCTGTGTAATCTAGTAATATTAATAACCACAGAAAGAATTACTAGTTTGTTTTTTTTACTACTCCTCATTATTATGGATGAGCATGTGGCAGTCTCTGGAATAAAGAGAAAGGATAGCTTTTTGGGTTTTATCAAGGAGAGCTTAAAATTAAACTTTGAAAAATAAGTACAGCTTTGATGAAAAGTAGGAGGTTTGAAAAGTTGAATCCTGTGGCAGTACCTGGTATCTGCACATTTGGAAGACCCAAGGAATTTTATTGTTGATGGTGGTTGAAATGTGAGTTTATGTGGGGCTGACTTGTTTACATGTGTGGATTTAGAAGCAGAAGAAAAGGAGAGTTGAACGTAAAAGAAAATGGGGATGTGGACAGTTATTTAGACAAAAAAGTAGAGGAGGCGGCTTTCATTTGATGAATTTGACCTTTAGAGTAAAGTTAAAGGCAATTTTTTTCAGTGTGAAGGATGAGGTTGGGATCCAGAGAAAAACAGAAAGGTTAGAATCAGTATTGTAAAGAACACGCTATGTTGATTAAAATAAATAAAATATTTCACACACCATTATGAAGGACCAGGTGAATCTTAAGTTCCATGTATTGATAATGGAACTAACTGGCCTAGTTTTGTGTTTTGTTTTTTAAAGTTTTCTCTAACATTGTGTGGTAGCCTAAAGGGTGTGTGTGTGTGTGTGTGTAAAATAAATGGACAGAAGGATTTACCCAAAAATGGTATTTAGCAAATTTGTTAATAAAAGAACAAGAAGCAGCTAGAAACTGGGAGTGGTGGCACATGCCTCCTAAATCCCAGGGAGGCTGCAAGAGGATTGAGTTCAAGGCCAACCTGGCTGCATAGTACAATAAAACCCTGTCTCCATAAAAAGGAAAAGAAAAAAATTTTGCCAGAGAATCTAAAATTTTAGTTAGTAAGGGCATCACTGAAGTGATGAGCCAGAGTATGGAAAGAAAGACCAAAACGGCCCAAATCTGAAAAATTGAGGGGCTAAAGCTGACCTTGAGCAGATTAATGTGACATTGAAATGTATATTTAACAAGGTAGAGTAAATATGTGCTTGCAGGGATATGAAAGTTACAGATTGAAAAGATGGTGGTATGTGTGTCTCTAGGTCTTAAAGATGCATAGAGGACATGGGAATAAATGCCCTTAGAATAAGGTTCGGTAACTCTAAGGCAGGAGTAATCAGAGTCACACAGAATGGAGCAAGGACAAGGAGATGAGATGAGCCAAGCACCTTGGTCATCTGCAGCTGTGAGGATGAGGGGAATAAGCATACATTTTGTACTTAACAAAAGGTAGGGTATTGGTAAATGCAGTGAAATGCTAGTAATCCAAAATGGTGGAACCAGTGTATTTTCAAAACCTAAAGCTAAGATTTTGATAAGAAAATAACATTTGGGAAATTCATTGTTTCCATTAACTACCTTTCCTGAGGCTAATTTTATATAGTAAATATACTTCCCAAATGAACATAAGTAAGAATATTTGATTTATGCAAGCAGGAGTCTGTTGCTTCCTAGACTGCATATTTGTACCTTCAGAGAGTAAAAAATGGGTCAGTCTTTTTTAAATCAGAGCCCTACACCATGCCAGGCATTTGTATGGTCAGTATATATTTATTGAATGATTGAAGACTTGATAAGTGAATCATATTAAGAGAGATACCCTTAATTAGCCATTGGAACTGAAAGCTAAACAGAATCACAGCTCAGAAAAAAATGAATTGATTTATTTATAAATTGATTTATTTATTTATAATGCCCTATAATTATTTATTATGCCCTGTGGACCTCCGTCTCATATTTTGACAGATCTGTCCTAATACATCTCCTTTTCAGCCTCTTTTAATATTCAGAAAGAAACTTATATTGTAAAAATTTTTTGACAGAATCTTGCTCAGTAGGCAGGACTGGCCTGGAACTTCCTAGGAAGCCCAGGCTGGCATCAAACTCAAGATTCTCCTGCCTAATATGCTATGAAACAATTTAAAATCAGAGGACAATTTGTAGGTTGTAAGGAAGGAGAGGGTATTTTGATGCAGTTTATGTCCCTTACCTCAGTAGTTCATTTTAGTATTTTCTTTTATGCTTCCTCAAAGTAATATGGATGATATGGCATATCAGAGTTCTGTGCTCTTCACTGAAATGAAATTTCTCTTTCATTTTTCTCTACCTTTGATAAGTCTCCTTTGCTTGCAGAATGAAGTCTGCATTTTACAGTATGGCATATCCACTCTACAACCTCTTAACTCCATTTCAGTCTTATTCCACTGTGTACCAGTTCTTCATTTAAATCCTACAAGCACATACTGATCCCTTACTCTGTCTCATGTATTATATAGCATTTGGCTATACCAGCCTATAGTTTTTCCTCTGTGTCTTAGATACATGTTCCCACAGTATTTTGTTGCAGATTACTCCTGTACGAAGGGTCTTCCTCTCTATTTCCTCTCCCCAAATACCAATGTTTCTATTCCCTATTCCTCCGATACCACGAGTGCTGCTTATCTCTTGTATAGTAAATATTCACAGGGCGCTAATTACAGTACAGACCTCTGCTTCTCCATAGCCTAATTGTAAACTCACCGGCAGACAGGAAATGCCATATTAAACTCTGTGACTTTTCCTGTGGTCTTTCATTAATGTGTGTAGTATTACATCTGTCTGGGATGGTAGGGAGCAGAGTGGAGGATGAGTACAGGGATTGGCACTGCCTTAATTGTAGACACACATTCCATGCACTCCATCTTTGTCCTTTCAGCATCACTGTTCCTTTAGAGTTCGATATACCCTAGTCAAATGAAACTTCTGTGAGGATGCCCTGGTGGGTAGTGGCCCCAGAATTTCCTGATTGTGGAGTGGAAGCCACATTTAAAAATAGTTATTATTCTCTAAGCAGATCTGTAGTGTTGGTTTTTTGTTTTTAAAGAATAAAGTATTTTAACTGGTAGCTATTTCAGAAAGAAGGTAGCAGTTAAAACATCTAAACCCTTTTCAGGAGTTTTTAGTTTTTAGCTGACAGTGAGATCTGACACTGTGGACCTCAGTCTCGTATTTTGACAGATCTGTCCTAATACATCTCCTTTTCAGCCTCTTTTAATATTCAGAAAGAGAGAAATTTATATGCTTACCCCCCCAAAAAAAATTTTTTTTTGACAGAATCTTGCTCAGTAGTCAGGGCTGGCCTGGAACTTCCTAGGTAGCCCAGGCTGGCATCAAACTCAAGATTCTCCTGCCTCAGCCTCCTGAGTGCTGAGATTATAAGAGTGCACCACCACGCTGGTTTTATTTTCTGGAAAATAAAACTTCATAAAAAAAGAGATATTTATTCTTGATGTAGTACAATATTTTATCTTATGCTAGACATGTGATTTGGTAAATTGTTATTGGATCAGAAAATTGGAAAATACTGTGCTTAAATTAATATTCATAGATCATCTAGACATCACATATATGTAAGGTTTCTCAGTGGAATGTAATATTGTCTTGTAGTAATTTTTCCATTTAAAGTACTAGTATTCATTAATAATATTTTCAGCACTTTATAACATTTAACTTAAAACCTTGCTAAGTTATAAGAAAATTATAATCAAAGACCGAAATTTCATATTTTCTTTTGTTAATGCCAGGACAAAGTCAAGATTCAATGTTAGCCTACTTTATTTTATAGGCCTATGAAGAATACACCAGCAAGCTAGATGCCCTCCAACAAAGAGAACAGCAGTTACTGGAATCCCTCGGGAATGGAACTGATTTTTCTGTTTCTAGCTCCGCATCATTGGACACCGTTACATCTTCTTCCTCTTCCAGCCTTTCAGTGCTACCTTCATCTCTTTCAGTTTTTCAAAATCCTTCAGATGTGTCACGCAGCAACCCCAAGTCACCACAAAAACCTATTGTTAGAGTCTTCCTGCCCAACAAACAGAGGACAGTGGTGAGTCAACTTTAATGTCATATCACTATTTGTCTTTTTCAGGACTAATTGAAAATTAATGTTGTCATTTTATACTCTGAGGTCATATAAATACAAGTATCCATTTTGAGCAAGAATGGAAAAGACATAATTGATGCCAAAATCTGTGCTTCTTAATCAGAACAAGTTATATTGTTAGGTTTGACAATTCAGCCCATCTACCAAACGTTAATGACACTTAAGTCTAAGAGCTTGTTAAGAATCAAGTAGTTTCAAGACTTGAGCTTGTTTCTTTTAATAGCATATGCCAGTTAATGTTTTTTACCCCTTAAGAAATCTCCATTCTCATTACTATTGTTGAGTTTTCCTCTGTCTACACAACATCTGATTGTTGATTATTAGTATCATTGGAACAGCATATGATAAGAAGCCTGTAGAATTATAGATGATTTCTAATCCTCAAGTGCAACAGATATTGTCAGGAGATCTAGTAAGTAATGTACCTATAAACATCATGACTTTTTAAACATATATATGTTGGTTTTTAACATTAATAAAATTCTAAATCAGCTGATCAAAGACTTTTTTTGCCGGGCATGGTGGCACACGCCTGTAATCCCAGCACTCAGGAGGCTGAGGCACGAGGATCATTGTGAGTTTGAAGCCAGCCTGGGCTACAAAGTGAGTTTAAGACCAGCCTGAACTGCATAGTGAGACCTTGTCTCAAAAAGAAAAAAAAAAGTTTTTTATAAGACAATAGAAAAGTACAACTATTGTTGTTCAGTGTTCCAAAAATTCCCTTTTGACTTAAAAAAATATTATAAAGGAATTATATCCTGCCTCCAGAATAAGAATTACTACAAACTAAAAACTAACAGAGTTGCTACTTACCAAGCTATAGATTTTGATCATACTTAGGAAAGACTTTCTAAAGAATTATTTATTGGCAGGAATTCATTCATGCATACTTTTCTTGCCCTTCCACAGAGAAGAGGTAGTTGTAATAGACTCTAGATCATTCATTGTATAGAATTACTGCTTAATCAAATTCAGTTTTCCTACTCATTCTCTTCTATTATGTAGAATGGAGTTAACATTATTGTACCCAACGGATGGTAAATTTCTAAGTAGTCTTTCCATAGATACCCCATGAAAGGGGGAATATAAGGTGAAATCACATGCAAATTGTCTGTGAATAGAAATCCTATCTTTAAAGCAGCCTATGTTACAACACAATTTATGATAAACATCATATCTTCAGTGGATCTGAAATGAATTCTTTATTACCTACACTCATAGCAGGAGGGGTACATGCATTCTCAAGGTCCGGAGTCGGGTTGGGGGTGCAAAACATTTGGATATCTGGAGACGCAAATTTATTTCAGTAGAATATAATAGGTATGTAGAAATAGATACTAGAATTCACGGGAATTTAATATGAAAGAACAATTGTTCAATCAGTAGGAAAAGTGAATCACTTAGGGGATTTTTTCAGATTTTTAAATTTTTTTGATTTTTTTTAAATTTTATTTTAAAGAGAAAAAAATGAAACAAAATTTCAAAATAGGATAATAGGAGAGTAACAATGATTAATACGTTGCATATTATTACCTTTAAATAAGTTACTCAGAGTACAAGATACAGGCATTTAATTGTCCAAACAATATTAACACAAACCTTACTTTTCAGTGAATTAAGCAAAATTAGTAATATTC
>NW_004955494.1:2634758-2656568 GCF_000276665.1 Chinchilla lanigera
TGTGTGTGTGTGTGTGTGTGTGTGTGTGTGTGTGTGTGTGTTTGCCTTTCTCTTCTTTTCTCCTTTCCTCCTCCCAGTTTCTCTTCTTTTTAATCAGTTTCTTCCCATTTCACTATATTTCTTGTGCATTTTGGATCTTTCTTACTCTTTCAGTTTCTCACACTAGGGAGACATCATTTAGGTTTTTTTAATGGCACATCTAGAAAAAATAAAATTGGACATATGTCTTAGACAGTTACCAAAATAGTAAATTCTGATAGAATCAAGAAATTAAGTACCAGCTAGGTGTAGTGGCGCATGCCTGTAGTCCTGTACTCTGGGAGGCTGAGGCAAGGTGATTGAAAATTCCAGCTCAGCCTCAGAAATTTAGTAAGAAACTTCCTTCCTACAAGCCAACAACAACACAAAGCCCAGTAAAAAATGGGCCAAGCACTTGAATAGATATTTCTTGAAAGAAGATGCACAAATGGCCAAAAACATGAAAAGATGGTCAGCATTGCTAACTAGGAATATGCAAATCAAAACCACAATGAGAGACCTTTTCATACCCATTAGAATGACTACTGTGAAATAGACAAAGTGAGTATTGGTGAGGATGTGGAGAAACTAGACACCTTGTACATTGGTGGAAATACTAAATGGTACAACTGCATGGAAAACATTGTGGAAATTCCTTAAAGCCAAAACTAGAATTACAGTACAACATGACTGAACAGTTCTGGTTCAGGATATATACCCCAAGAGTTAAAAAGCAAGATCTTTTTTTTTTTTTTTTTTTTTGGTCTTTTTGAGATAGGGTCTTGCTGTGTAGCGTAGGCTGGCCTTGTGTCGGGGATCCTCCTGCTCAGTTTCCCAAGTGCTGGGATTACAGGCATGAGGCACCACACCTGCTGAAAGCAAGGTCTTGATTGCACACCCTTGTTGTAGCTACATTTTTTCATGATAACCAGAAAGTGGAAGCAACTACAAGTGTCCATGAAAGACTATGTGTGGTGGTGCACCCTTGGAATCTCAGCACTCAGGAGGTAGAGGCAAAAGAATTCCAAGTTCAAGCCTAGATTGGACTATGTAGTGAGATCCTGTCTCAAAAAAATGAGTGACTTAGTGAGACCCTTTCTCAAAATAAAAAATTAAAAAGGAGCTGGGGTTGTAGGTCAGTGCAAAGGCCCTGGTTCTAGTCCTTAATATAAGGAGGACACAGAGACAGACAGAGACAGAGATGAGGGGGTGGCGGGGAGAGGTGAGACAGCACATATGTAGAAGCTAAAAGATTTACATGCAAGTAAAATAGTGACTACTAGAGATTGAGAAGGGTCTAGAGAAGGTGGGAAAAGGGGTTTGGGTTTGGGAGTTTACCATACACACTATGTGTGTATGGAAGTGTCACACTGAATTCTATTAATGTCTAAAATCGTTTTCAATTACATTTATTTTTTAAAAAAAGTCAGAAGTAGCCAGCCCCTATAAGTGGTCTTTTACATTGCTAAACAGAAAGCCAGCTTATACGTTGCATATACTTGCACTTATTTTAGGTAGCTTTGCCTTACCACTTACTGTGTCACACACCCCTCCCTACCACCTGCCCCGTACTTGGGATTGAACCCAGGACCTTTGTCCTGGCCTCTATATCTCCAACTCTTATTTTTTATTTTTATTTTTGAGACAGGATCTCACTTGTGTCAGCTTCCTGGAGTGCTTGGATTATAGCCAAGCACCAAGATGCCCAGGCTAGTTCAGCATTTAAAAAGAATTATTTGTAATTTTTTTAAAATTTCTTACTTAGAAAGCTTTGAATATTTATGCAGAAAATTATTTAAGGACAACACATTGTTATTTATTTACTTACAATGAACAAATACTATTTTTAAAATTATATTCTCTTCATAGTATACATGCACACAAATTAAGTTCCCCATACAGCAGTCATAGTCCCTTGCTGACACCTACTGTTCCACTCTGTCCCTCCAAAAGCAACAAAAGTAAGGTATCATATTTTTATTATATAGATACACATATGTACGTCCATTAGCCAGTATTTTTGTTTTTTAATTTATAAAATAGTATGATAGTGTATTTTTATAGTGTTCAATATCTTGTCCTTTTTATTCAGAATTATAATTTTAAGACATATATATGCATTTATTGATACATATAGATCAAGTTCATTCAGTTGAACTATTATCAAATATTGACTTCTGAATGCACCACTGCTTGTCCATTTCTCCACTGGTGAACATCTGTGTTATGTTCACTTTTTACTGTATCAAACAGTGCTGAGATATGAATGTCTTTATACAAAATTCTTGCTGAGCCAGTGACGGGGTATTTCTGTGTTACAGACCTGAAAAAGGAGTTCCTGAGGCATGGAATATGCATATTTGGTTCAAAGGCTGTAAAGAAACTGGAGTCTGAAAGTATTTCTAAAACTACTAAATTAATTTTAGCATCTGTGGGATGGTTTTAGTTCTGTGAGAGTAGCTTATCTTTTTTAGTTTGCTCAGTGACTGTAGTGTTGCCTAGCACTTAGTAATGTTCTGTAGTTATTCTTGGAAGAGTGAATATTTGGATTTACCATATGTTGGCATTTGTAAACAAATACTTGATTGTAAAGACAGTCAGGTTCATAATAATCCTGATTGTTTCTAAGGTAAATGGATAGAAAGGCAAAGGAAACAGGATGAGATTAAATCTTTTAAAATCATGTCTAGTTGTGTTATAATTAAGAAATATTGATGAAGGAGAACAAGGAAAAGCTATTCTTGTTTTAGCCATTTTGTGGGAAAACTAATAGTTGAAACTTTAACTCTTAGTGTGAATAAAGTAGATTTAATGAAGTTGGGTAATAGTAAAGAAGCATCGTTAGATCAGAGTAAGTGTTATAACCTTAGAAATAGCCTCTCACTTTTTTAGCCACAGCAAGTCAAAAAACATAAGATCTACAAGTCATGTTAAAAGGGTAATTGATTTATTTTTATTTTTATTTTTATTTTTATTTTTATTTTTTGGTACCAGGAATCAAACTCAGGACCTTGCACTTACTAGGGAGGCACTGTGCCACTGAGCTGTATTCCCCACCCCTGATTTCTTTTTAGATAGAAAAAAATAGTACTTTTCTTTGGCAGGGAGGAGTCAGACGGGGTCTAACTTTGTAGTTCAGGCTGGCCTTGAACTCACGACAATCCTCTTACCTCAGCCTCCCAAGTGCTGGGATTACAGGTATGCACCACCATACCTGGCGTTACCTTTGTAGAGTACTTTACAGTTTGTAAAAGCACTCTCTCTCTTAGGGTTGGGGGTGTTGGGGGTGTCGCTTAGTGGTACAGCGCCTGCCTGGCAAGCACAAGGTCCTGAGTTCACTTCCCAGTTCCAAAACAAGAAAAGCACTCTCTCATTTTGATGCTCATACTTTGTGAGTTAGAATTCTGCACGGGAGCAGTATTAGTTCATTTTTGTATTTAAACTACAGTGTTAATGTGGAGTCCAGGACATTCTTTTCTTCTTTCTCTTTTGTGTTGTTGGGGATAGAACCCAGTGTCTTGTGCAAGCAAAGCAAGTGCTGTATCACTGAGCTAGCTACACACCCAGCCTCAGACGTTCTTGACTCCTTATAAATTCCATTAGCTTCTCCAACAATGAAAGGGCTTTTCTGTTGCCAAGTAAATTTTTTCCCCTCAGAGTGCTAATGAGAGCCAGGCATGGCACACCCCTGTAAGCCCAGCACTTGGCAGGCAGAAGCAGGAGGAATGCCACAAGTTCGAGGCCAGCCTGGGCTCATAGTGAGTTCAAGGCCAGCATGAACTACATAGGGAGACCTCTCTGAACGCCCCCAAGTTCCAGTGAGGTAATTAATGAACTATAGTTTTTACTTTTATGTGATCAAGGCAGCAGTTTAGCAGTAAAAGACATCATCCTTTTGAGTCCTGTGGTTACTAGTTCTTTGCCAGTCACATCTAGCATGACCAAGAGACACACTGAACTCTAAATGTGCTCATACGTTAAGACTTTTGTAGTATAGGGCACCTCTTTGTACTTGAAGAAGGCCATGTAGTCCAGGCTGCCCTCTAACTCACTATATACCCTAGGCGAACCTCGAACTCGTGGCTATCCTCTTGCCTGTGCCTCCCACATGCTAGGATTACATGCATGCACCACCATGGCCGGCCTTCAATTTTTTTTCTTGAAAACAATATTGTGATTGGTGAACACAATATTGAAAGAAATTTGACATCAAGATAAATTATAAAATCTAGAAGCTGTATATGTAAGTGTTTACATCACTGGAGTACATGAAGGAAATTGCCAAAACAAGTAGAGGAGAGGATAGCAGCTCAAGGCCACTGATGGCCTTTTGTGCCACAGGAATTTAAATTTTCCCCTATATGTAATGAGAATATTTTAAGCATGCTAAGCAATGTGAGATTATTATGGGTTCAATGCTGAGTTCAGGGGATTCACTTTACACAAACCCTCGGAAATTACATGTTTCAGAGATCATGTCTAAGACTTTTATCCAAGTCTCAGAAGTTACAAGAAGTTAAGAATAGTTTCTTTAGAAAGATTTCTATGGTGACATGGAGTGATATAGATTGTGATTTAAAACTAAGGGTAGGGTTTTGCGTTAGTGTGGGCAGATGAGTGACAGAGAGAAAGAGTGAGCTTTTCAATTCATTCTTTGTTGAAAGTACAGCCAGTTTTCATCATTCACAGTAGTTATGCTCTATAACTGTGCTACAAACACTAAATTAATGAATACTGGTCCATTTTTCCTAGGAGATATAGCTTACATAAATGAGCTAAAGATCGCCTTTGTGCATTGACTCCTTGCGTATTTCTTCACAGCAGACTGGGATCTGTTAACATAAAGGTGTGCCTGCTCCAAACTAATTTTTTATATGTGATTGTTTTAAGCGTAATCCTTCCAAGCAGAATTTAGTCACTGAAAGCCTCCCTACTTTGCCAACCCCACAAAACTGCTTCACACTCCATATCTACTAGCTGCAGATGAACTCAATAGCAGAGCTATTAAAAACCCCAAACTGGGGCTGGGGATTTAGCTCAGCGGCAAAAGCGCCTGCTTGGCAAGCGCAAGGTCGTGAGTTCGGTTCCCGGTACCGGAGAAAAACCAAAAAAAAAAAAACCCAAACTGCTGTTCTTTGGAGTCCTTTCATCTGGAGACTCCCTGCAAGGCTATTAAGCAAGCTTACCTAGAGGAAAAAGGCTGCACTCCCTGATCCTCTCCCCTGGCGTTCATTCCTTTGGCCCTCTCTCCAGCCTCCTGATGGAAAGATCTTCCCCTGCACACAACCCTATCACAGCATCATCCAGATAAAGTTCATATGTGACTGCCACCTGGTGGTCATTCCATTCCCCTCGGTTGGCCCTCAAATTCTGTCAACTCAATACAGTCAGGCTCTTAGGATCCTCTGGGCATGTTTTCATCAGTTAATCCATACAGAACCTTGTTTAATGTGTGTTTCTGTTTAAAGACACCTTATTTGCTATATACTCCTGATTCATTAACATTTAATTCATGGCTGGCATCTCTGTCTCAAGACTGAAGGAACTTGGGGCTGGGGATTTTAGCTCAGTGGCACAGTGCCTACCTGGCAAGCGCGAGGTCATGAGTTCAATTCCCGGTACCAGGAAAAAAAAAAAAACCACACCTTTTTCCAAGACTGAAGGAACTTTCCCTAGTATTTATTACTTTTCTGCCAGGCATGTGTCTGCAGTCTTGCATTCAGGAGCACTACAGCACTGTGCTAGGAAGGTATTTTAAACAAAAAGCTCAAAACTACAAAGAGCATGGCAATGGTCTATGCTTAGGACACTGCATATAGTATGGAAATTGAAAAAAGGCAGTGTTGCCTTGTTCAGCATCTGCTGGAAAGAGACATACTTCAGGCAGCACAAATTTTTCACTGTGCTATGCATGTCTGCAAAACCAATACAAGTATTAATTTTGGAATTATAAATATTAGCAAGCAGACAAATTCACAAATGTGGACTCCATGAATAATGATCAGCTATACCATCTCAGTCACTTCTTGAATGCATCTGATACTGAGCCCTCTTCCTCAAACCAGAGCATCACACTGTCCTTGCTGGATAGTTTTAATGGCTATATGAGCTAAAATCTGACTCTTGTATTTTCTAATCACCAATTCTAACTAGGATTTCTAGATTGTCCCCTCTTCAATATACTACTTAAATTCAGGGTTCTTACATTTACTTCTATCCTTTCCTTTCTCCCAATTTCTTTGGGAACTTCTGAGTTGTTGAACACTTTAAAGTAATTGAGATGAATGGTATGGTTATTTTATTATAGTGAACGTATCCCCTCCTGTCTTGTAACCCTCCCCCAGTAAAAACTGTATCCCATGTACCTCTCACACTGCCTGTCTTTCAGTTCATGTCAGATTCACCTGGAGAAATGAGGCAAGAAAAGCGCCAAGCATGGGGATAACTGTCTCTTTCCTTTCCCTTGTCCTTCTCCACTCCAGGTGTCATCTGTGTGTCTCCCTATGTTAGCTTTATTCTGTAGCCAGATTTTCTCAGTGTAGTGAGGGAAGTGGCCACCTACCGTTCAAGATTTGAATTGTCCAGCAGAATTGGGAACTTATCTCAGCCACTGCCCGTATATCAGTGAACTTGTATGTTGGGTCCAGATAAAGACAGACAGACAGAGACAGAGAGACAGAGAGAGAGAGAGTATGTGTGTGTGTGTGTGTGTGTGTGTAGCCATTTGCTATTCCTAGAGATACAGGAAACTGATTAGTCAGTTGATGTCATCTGTAGCCAGAAAATAAGTGACCTTCGATTGATAGCCTCTCTAGTTCCATCTGGATTTCTAAAGGGCAGGAACTCAGAAGAAATAGGGCTGTTGCACAGCTAAACAACAGATATCACTTATGCATATTAAGACAAGCATTTTCTTCCTATCATGTTTATCATCAATAAGATATCCCTTAAGGACCATCAGTGTGATTAAAAGATTATAGAGCTTTCAGCTTTGAACAATGTTGGATCAAAATTGATTTTTCTTTAAATGTTGACATCTATTATTTCTTGATGCTGGGTACATTATATTGGTGGATATATTATAGTAAGTACTATTTTCTGTTTTTTGTGTTTATAAAATACTTCATAATTCTAATAAAAGGCCAAAAATAAATTTTGGGTTAAGCCGGTGAATAATAGTAGTTATTGGTATAATTCCCCTTTACTATTAAATGAGCTGTAGAGGTGATATTGCATTGACCTAGCGATGTGTATGACATTTTAGAGGTGTTATAAAGATAACTAATATATTGAGTTTCTTTTTTAATGATGTGAAAGAAAAGCTATTCCCTTTATCTTTTGTGTGTATTTATGATACCATAGGTACCTGCAAGGTGTGGAGTTACGGTCCGAGACAGTCTAAAGAAAGCACTGATGATGAGAGGTCTTATCCCAGAGTGCTGTGCTGTGTACAGAATTCAGGATGGGTATGGTTTGTATGTGTTGTGAAATTTTGTTTAAAAAGAAAAAAATCTGATAGTAATTGCCAGAGTTTTCTGTCAAAACTTTAGCCATACCTTAAGAGTTGAAAATGAACTTTAGGAAAAAATTTAAATTAATGCTAAGTTAGCATGGAGAAATCTTACAGGCCAATGATAATTTTGTATAACTGTAGTATGTGATTCAGATCAGTGACTTCATTGGAATTTAAGATGTTTACCATTTTTGAGCCATTTAGAATGTGATTTATTTGGACAGTATACCCTTATCCACTCTCCCATTTTTAATATAAACTCAAGAGTTTTGCAGAAGTTTTACAAAATTAACATTTTATATTAAACTATTTTTCTTTCAGAAAATGTCTTAACAGGTGTTCTAAGACTTCTGAATTTTGAAACCAAATTTAACATCAGGTCTTAGGACATTTTGTCCTTTTTTTCTCTGAATTAATAGGGAAGTCCATGCTTGTGATTTTTTTTTTTTAAACGGGGACCGCAGGGACATCCATTTTTTGCTGTTGTAGGCCTTTTCTGGAGCTGACTTGAAGAAAAGAGTACATCTCTTTACCCTGCTGTTTGTCCAAGATTGATACAATTACTTGGGGTAATCTTAAAAGTTAACTTAATTGCCATTTAAGTTTCTAGCAATGGAAGATCAGGGAGCCAAACCTCCCTAGTACTAGCCCCTCAGTAACCAATTTTCATGTCTTCAGCATGAGGTATTTTAGTGTTTTTAAGTATGATAACCAAGAAAGGCTTCTGTCCACATTTTTCAGAGAGAAGAAACCAATCGGCTGGGACACTGATATTTCCTGGCTTACTGGGGAGGAATTGCATGTAGAAGTGTTGGAAAATGTTCCACTTACAACACACAATTTTGTATGTATCTTTACATATTTATAATGTCAAAAATGCTCACATTTTCATGAATAATATTTTTATTTACAGAACATGAAATATGGATAAGTAATTTTGCAGTTAACATTCTAAGTTGAAAATCAGTTTTGTTCTTTAAAAACTTGTACTTAAACTAAAGAGTTTTAATCCTTATATTTTCTTTTTAACTTAAAAAAAAGAGAACCATATATGTCTGTTGCTAAAAGAAAACAATTTGGAATGATGTAAAAGTATATCATGAAAAAAATGAAAGTTCCTTGCATGTTGTGTGATATTCTTCACTTTTTAAAAGAACGCAACAGGGGGCTGAGGATTTAGCTGAGCGGCACAGTGCCTGCCTGGCAAGCACAAGGTCGTGAGTTCAATTCCTGGTATCAGATAAAAAAACAAAGAAAAAAGAAAAAGACAAAAAAAATAAAAGAAGTCAACAGGGTTTTATGGACTTCATCCTGTCAGTACACCTAACTAATAAAGTTAGCCTCTTCTAAAAGAATAAGAAAAAAACTGGCCATGGTGGCACCCACCTGTAATCGCAGCACTTGAGAGGCTGAGGCAGAAGGATTGCTGTGAATTCAAGGCCAGCCTCAGTTACATACTGAGTTTGAGACCAACCTGAACCACATATAGTGAGATCCGGTCCTGAAAAAGAAAGGAAAAAAAGGAAAAAGGAATGTGCTATATTAATAATTTTAAAAATATTTTCTGTAAATCTATCACTACAGAGCTAAGCAGAGTCTTTCTGCATACAAACCAACACATTTGTGTGTGTCTCTGAAGCACAGGGGGATGGACGAGGAATGTGGGGTAGCTGGGTATTACTCCCTTCTTGAGTCTTTCTGCCTGTTTTTTCATTTGGTAGAACGTAGTGTAAGCTTAAGTGCCACCAGCCTGGAGTTTCCCAGTATTCTACTACACGTTTAAATGTACTCAAATTCCAGGCTAAACATAAGCTGTAACCCAGAAGATACATCTTCCTGTGCACACCTTTACTGACAAATGTATCCTGACCAATGTAAGCATATGTTGTTTCTTTTTTTTTTTTTTTTTTTTACCAGGAATTAAACTCACAATCTTGTGCTTGCCAGGCATGTGCTGTGCCACTGAGCTGTATTCCTGGCCCTTGTTGTTTTAAGTTTATACTCAAATGCATATCCACATATTTTCTCCCCCTCAGACGTTTTGCTCCTGTCCCTGCTTCCATACCTTCTTCCCCTCTTCCTTGTTCTCTGTTTTCTCTGTTATATATGTGCCCCACAAGTTACACATAGTTTTAATGAATAAATGAGGAAAGAGAAATTGAGGGCTTCCTGAAGCTGACACAATTATCAAGTGAGTGAGAGTATGAATGGGTTAGAAAAAAGACGAGATGAATGAAAAATATAGTTGCCTGTGAAAACATCTTATGGGATTCTCTGCTGTTTCCTGAGATTCTGCTAGCAATGTAAAAAGTATTTCATTATCTACTGTACCGTCCCTTGCTAGCTTCTAATGCTGATTATAAATTGCCCCAGCGTTGTTTCTAATGCTGTGTGTTATGACCAACTTGAGGAAGTAATAAACTTTTCTCTCTACCATTTGACATTTAAATTTTCATAATATAAAGTGAATATACTTTCAAGTCTGAGGAGTTTTCTATCCAGTATGTTAGAAGTTTTTAAAGCGTTAGTTAGAAAGTAACCTGCAGTATAGCCATCACTGCTCCCTCTAAGTGTAATTCTGGTTCAGCTGAACACTTAATAAGTAGATTCTCTTTTAATCAATAAAGACCCTCAGCCTATAGAAAGTACTTTTGCATAGTTTTTGGAAGGAGTGAGTGTCATTTCAATTGTTAACCATTATGTTTTTGGACCACAGGTGAGGGATTCTGATCCTGTGACCTTTTTTAATTTTTATTTATTTATTTTTATTTTTTGGTTTTTTTCTGGTACCGGGAATCAAACTCACAACCTTGCGCTTGCTGGGCAGGTGCTGTGCCGCTGAGCTAAATCCCCAGCCCCTTTATTTTTATTTTTTTTTGAGACAGGGTCTCTGTTTAGTTCAGGCTGGTTTTGAACTCGCCATATAGCCTAGGCTGGCCTCAAACTCACAGTGATCGTTCTGCCTCAGCCTCCAGTGTATTTTATCTGAAATTTCTTGCTTTGTCAACTTTGGACATCCCAAGTACTGATTATGGATTCTATTAGGAATCCTCTTATTTGTAGCATTAAAGCCCTTCCCTACCAATTTTTTTTCTTTGCCATGTATATGTTACTGTCACTTGAGCTCAGAGCCTTCACACTAAGCTATATCCTTAGCCCTTTGAAATTTTTTATTTTGAGATAATGTCTTATTAAGTCACTTAAATTTCTCAGGCTGAGCTCAGACTTGCAGTCCTCCTGCCTTAGCCTCCCAGAGTGCTAGGATTACAGGCATGTGCTACCATGCCTGGCTGGTTTTGATTTTTTTCAATCCTTCTATTGGAGTCATTCATAACTTTTTTTTTTTTTCATCTCTTCAAGACAGAGTCTCACTGTGCAGTTCAGGCTGGCCTTAAACTCACTTTGTAGTTTAGACTGGCCTTGACCTTACACGCTGGCCTTGAACTTACAGCAGTTCTCCTGCCTCAGCCTCCCAAGTGCTGGGATTACAAGCATGCACCGCCACACCCAGCTCATAGCTTTAAATAATAGAAATGTACCTTTATATTTTGTTCCGTCAATGCCAATTAGTTTTCCTTATTTCCCCCTTTGTGCAATAATTAAATCATTCCCCATCTTTCATCTTCCTTTCCCCTGTATTCCCTTCTTTTCTAATTTTATGTTGTCAAGCTTGAAATCAGTTGCTAGTCTGCCTCTCAGCTTGACTTCCAAGTTTTTAATTTGGATATTGGGATGGGACATAAAAATGGACAGACCATCTACCATCTTGATCCCCTGGTGTTCTTCTTTTATTGTAGTACGTGAGTTTTATAATACAAATATATTTAAAATTGTTATTTAAACAAGAGAGTAAACATGTTGATTTCCAAAGAGACTCTTGCACACTTTTGAAACCTTCTTTGATTTTTTTGCTTTGTAGGTACGGAAAACTTTCTTCACCTTAGCATTTTGTGACTTTTGTCGAAAGCTACTGTTCCAGGGTTTCCGCTGTCAAACATGTGGTTATAAATTTCACCAGCGCTGTAGTACAGAGGTTCCTGTGATGTGTGTTAATTATGACCAACTTGAGTAAGTAATCCTAAAGAAGCTCTTTTCTACCATATTACATTTAAACTTTCATAACATTAAACCAGTATGTCCTGTAAGTGAGTTTTCTCTCAGTACAGATATTACGGAGAATTTTTAAAAGTGTGGTCAGAGAGTAACGTAGTACAGCCAGCATTTCTCTCCCAAATTGTAATTCCAGTCCAGCTATACATTTATTTATATTTTAGATCCTCTTTTAATTAATAAAGATGCCTAGTCCATAGAAAAACTTCTGGATCATTTTTGAGAGGAAACCCAGTGTCACTTCAGTTAAGTGGACTATTGTATCTTTAGGCTGCAGATGATGGTGTCTGGTTCTGTCTGCTATTGTGTAAATTACATTTATATTCTCCCCCACCACCACCTGGAGCCTTGTTCCTTCAGTGTGTATGAGAGTAAGATATAAAATCTTAGTACTTAGTTTCTTTATAAAATGTGTTTTTGTTCTAAACCAGAGTTTTTCTGATAGATCAGACTGAGCCTGTCATAATCATTGTTGCTGCTACTTTTAAGGTCTTTTTATTTTTCCTGATTACTTAAGCAAATAGAAACTTAACTCTGTACTTGAAAGTAAATTATAATGATGTGCTCTAACTTAGCAATACTTTTTCTTCTAATGCTTTATCCATTAAGCATGATTTCCCCCCTCTAATGTGTAGAAATTTACTGGAGAACAATTAGCTTTAGAGTTTGAGCTTGCCTTTGAAAATACAATATAATTGTTTTAATAAGCCTTTAGACAAAAATGCAACTAATTGAATTTTAACAATTGTTTCTGGAAATGGAATTGACCCCTTATTTTTCCATTACTGTATATTCTGTTATACTGACACTTCTGGGCTTTACACAAGTTAGGTTTGTTTTGTTTTGTTTTGTTTTTGCCCCACAGTTTGCTGTTTGTCTCCAAGTTCTTTGAACACCACCCATTACCACAGGAGGAGACCTCCTTAGCAGAGACCGCCCTTACATCTGGATCATCCCCTTCTGCAGCCCCCTCAGAGCCCATTGGGTATGATTTCACCCCTGCTGTGGAGTGATGTGCTATTTGAATTGCTTTCTTTTGATTAATTTGAAAACCTTCCCAACACTTGAATTGTTAAATTAAGGAGTTTTTTCCCAAATAACTTATTTTTTCACACCCTGCAGACATTTACATGTATGTGGTACAGAAATGGGATTTAGATAACAATAGACTGTTTCAGGACCACTTCTAAAAAAAATCAAACAACAAATTTTGAGTTCCCACCTTGTGTTTACCATTTTATTGGGTAGTATTAGGTATAGAAGTATAAGACTTCTATTTGTAAAAGTAGCATGAACATTGGAAACAACTGTAAATAATTTTTTAAACTTTATAAGCTATAGTTTATGGAGTATATTGTACTATGTGATGAGGATATAAATTTTTTGTTTTTATAGGAAATAGAGAAAAAAAGCAGGAAAACTTAATGGAGAAGATGAGATCTGAGCTGAACTAGAACCTGAGTGAACATAGGAATGAAAGCATGGCAATTGGAGATGGAAAAGTGGCATAAATAAAGAGCTAGTAAAGAAAAGCTTGTCAAAGTTGAGAGGCGCATGTGTAAAGCCCAGTTGCAGAGGGTATTAGTTTGCTTGGCACAAGAAGGGAGAAAAGATTAGTTTTTCAAGCAGATTACTAGCCTGATGAAAATGGTTTTAAAGAAATAACCATGTAGCGGTGAACTACAGATGGACCAATGGGGAAAAGTCTAAGTGAGGAATGGCAACTAGGTTGTGAAAACTGGCAGACAGTAAGGTCCTGATCTGGAGCGGTGGCAGTGCAGAGAAGGACAGGTGTTCATAAAGTGCTGAAGAAAAATCAGTAGTGTTGTCAGTTGTAGAGGAAAAAGGTAGTGGTTTTACAGGCAATGCAAAGGCGTCGTGTATTTCAGCTTCAAGGTAGGAAGAAAAGGGATCCACAGTAATGATGAGTTAAGTGGTATTAATTTTGTCTAGAGCATTGCTTACACAGATCTTTTTGTGACTGGATTTGAGGCACCGTGATTTATGTTATGTCTGGAATTTCAGAAATACTTGGTTTAGAAATTTTGTCAGTTTTCACCCTTCTGCTCTTCACAATGTAATCTTACTTCTTTAGGATTCTACCTAGAGAGATAAATTGACACTTATCATAGATTTGTAATTTTTGTGAAGCCAGTCTTCCTAAAGGTCTCACGAGTTAGAAAAGTTAACAGAAGACTTTTATATTAAAGAGTGGTTAAGAAAACAAAAACAAACAAAAAGACTGGGAATGATGATGCAGAACTGTAATCCCAGCACTCAGGAGGCCGAGGCAGGAGAATTGCAGGTTTGAGGCCAGATTGGGCTACATAGTGAGCTTGAGGCCAGCCTGAACTACATAACAAGACCCTGTCTCAGAAAAATAAAAAGAAGAAAAATGTAACCACTGTGTTCTTTTGTCAGGATGTAACAGTTATTTCATCTGCTGGTCATTTTGTTCTTGCTAGCACAATCATTAGTCATGTGCAGATGTGTGTTTTCTAGACAATCAAATAAAAATGTTACTATTTTTTTCTTTGGTTTTTAATTAATCCTTTGGCTATAACATTTTCTCCTGATAGACTCTGTAGACCACAGTCCCTTTCTAATGGCACATCCCAGTTGTTTGAGCAGAGCTGTAGAACACCGTGATGAAATTATCTTGGCTTCTTTGAGAGTGTATAATGGCAACAATATAGGATATGCCTTCCAGTGAAAAAAATCCTAAGAAACCATTTGCCATGAGTTTTAGTCATAACTAAACTAGACTACTGGATTGTAGTCTTAGGCAAATAAGAAAGACATGTAAACCTTCATAAATCATCTTCCTAATGCTTTATTTTTTGGGTTTGTTTTGGGTTGGGTTGGATTGGGTTGGGGTTTTGAGACAAGGTTTTTCTATATAGTTCAGCCTGGCCTTGAACTTACTATGTGGCCTAGGCTGGCCTCGAACTCACAGCAATCCTCCCTCAGCCTCCCAAGTGCTGGGATTACAGGCATGTGCTACCACATCCAGCTTTCCTGATGCTTTTATGTCATAGTGTATATGATTGTCTCTGTAATAATAGAAATCAATCCCTTTCAAGCCAAGAATGGTAGTGCATGCCTATAATCCTAGCCATCTTGGAGGCTGCAGCAGGAGGGTCACAAGTTCGGGTCTCATCTTGGCAATTTTGCAAGACCCTATAAGAATAGAATAGAAGAGGGGCCAGGAGGGGAGGGGAGGAGAGAAGAGAATAAGGCATAGCATAACATAGAGCATATAGCATAGCATAACACAGCATAGGAGAGCATAGAATAGAGTAATAATTAAAAATTGGTTGACGATCTAGTTTGGTTTTTTTTTTTTTTCCAGTACCAGGAATCGAACTCACGACCTTACGTTGCCAGGCAAGCACTGTGCCGCTGAGCTAAATCCCCAGCCCCTCTAGTTTGGTTTAAAGGCCCTAGGTTCAATCCCCAGTAACACAGACACACGCAGAGAATCAATCATACTTTGTATTTTATTACTAGTCCTAATAAAAATGAGAAGTCACGCCCAGGATATAGCTCAGTGGCACAAGCACCTGCCTGGCAAGCACAAAGTCCTGAGTTTGATTCCTGGTAACAAAACAAAACAACAACAACAACAAAAAATGATAAGTCATGATATAAATATCCTAATGGATGTAACCAAAAAATTTTGGAGATATGATATAATGCTGGGTTTCAATACAAAGTAAGAGATACTTCCATTTCTATTTTTTTTAAATGATAATATGCATTTAGAACAAGTCATCATTTAAAATTTGTATATCACTAAACAAAAGTAGTCACTTTGCTTTAAAAGTTTTAAATATTCTAGCTTAAAAATGAGTTCTGAATTAATGGTAGTGTACTGAAGAGTGTTAAAAATTCTTTTTATTTTTAATTTGGTACTGATTCTAAAGACACTTGCCCAGCATGCTTAAAAATGTATCTTGTGGAGGGAGCCAATTGGCGAACTGCAAAGTTACTTTGTAGAGTATAAATTTTCTTAATCCAGGTAAAGATTTCTCAGTGTGGAAACTCAATTTTATTGGTTCCCAGAAATGATGAGAATTAGTAATTAAGTAAATTTTCATTAAACAGAATCAAAACAGAGTAAATTAGAATACCAAGTAATTGATTTCAGTGAGGAACATATCTGCTATATAAGCCATTATGTTAGATAGGTCAGCACCCACTCCTCTTTTGGAAAATAGTGATGGGAAACCAAATTATAATCAAAAGACTGCTTTTATTAAGCATGGAATTAGGACATAGTTCATATGTGTAATACACCAGAGTCCTGATAACTCTGTGTTCTTTTTTTTTTTTTTTTTTTTTGAGACAGGGTCTCACTGTGTAGTTCCAGCAGGCCTTGAGTTCACTGTTTAGCCCAGGCTGGTGTCGAACTCGTGGCAGTCCTCCTGCCTCAGCCTCTCGAGTGTTGGGATTACAGGCATGCGCCACCATGCCCAGCCTCCAAAATTGTTATACTTGCCCTTATTTTTAGATAAATTGACATTGTAGATCAGGAGACACAGGAGACCTTCTCCACCAGGTGGTATTAGTCCCAGATTTTGTATAATAGGCAAAAATTTCATTTTCTAGAAGTGTATACCCATGCTTTTCTTTAGCTATGATAATGAGGTTTATCACATTAAGTGATTTTCTTGCTTCTGGATCAACTTCTCTTACATGTGTAGTTCCGATTTGCTGTTTCTGTCATGATCTTAAGGAGTAACTTACTGCCACTACGGTCTGCACCAGACCAATTATTATTAATTAGATTATCCTGTACAGTTCTAGTTCATTCAGGCCTTTTCCAGTTTTAAGACTGATTTAAACTGCTATTGCCCTAAATCATAACAGCAGCTTTTTAAGTAGTTTAGCAGTCAGTGCACTTTCCAAAATATTTTTTTAACCTCACCCAGAATTCCTTAGCAAAAGGTATATATTTGACTACCTAAAGCAAGAATAAAGGCAGCTCTATCAGAACATAAGAATTTCTCGATAACCAGGAAACTGCTGGGTGTGGTGGCACATGCCTGTAATCCCAGCACTCAGGAGGCTGTGAGGCAGGAGGATCACTGAGCTTGAGGCCAGCCTGGGCTATATAGTGAACTCAAGGCTAGCCTGAACTACACAGGAGACCCTGTCTCCAAAAAAATAAAATAAGGGGGTGAAGCTTCATGTTAATTTTCCCAAAGACAGTTACCTAAAATTCTAACTGGGCCGATACAGATTTTTAGTACATGATATTTTATTATTTGCATATCAATTCTAAATGGATTCGTGTAGTTAAATGAATACCTACAGTCAAAATTTCTTTCCCCTATCCTTAATGTGTTCAGAGAAGTAAAACTATAAATGGGTGTATAGTTCAGATTGTGTTGACATGCCTTATTAAGTGGCTTTTTGTCACTGTTGAACTTCCTTTGCTCTTCAAACTTTCATCCATTCCTTTTTCTACTATATATCCTTACCATGCCTATCCAAATCCTCACCCCTCCCAAATGTCTTTTTATTTGCTCAACATTGTCATTCTGTCCTAATAACCATTAAACAAAGCTGACTTGTTAGGAAGTTTGCATAGATGCGGTGGAATGATAACCAAAGAGCTTGTGAATGCAGAAATATTTATTGGTCCTGATGGAGCTCAGCAAGACAGCCATACCTCATGAACCCCGTGATGCTCACTGCTTTGCCCCAAGGATATCTTTCTGAGGAGCTTAGACTCCTTGTAAATGGTTACAATCTATTCTTAAAACTTCAGGTTTTCTGTGTCAGATTCACTTTAAGACCAGTGAGAGAGCATAGACTTTGGTACTTACCTGCAGTACCAAAACAGGTCACGATTTGGTGTTTTGATCATAAAGCATTTTTTAAAAAATATTTTTCTTTAAGGTTTAGTATATGATTTTCTTCTGTTTGTGGTATCAGTAATCGGGCACAGAAGAAATTTCACAATGTAAAAAATTTTGGCAATATGAAGGTCATCTGAATTTGGAAATGATCTTTTGATATTGTTCAGTTCTGATGTAAAGCAGCTAGTACATCTTTCAGGTTCTAAATGCCCAGGTATAGTCTCAAAATTCTTACAGCTTATAATATATTATATAAAATGTTTATTGAGTAACCTTAGATATCAAGAAATGAAAAGTTAGGGGGAAAAAGCTAATCATTTGGTATATTTTAAAGGATAAGAGCATCTTCAGCTGACTAGCCACAGATAATTTCTAGGCATGTGTATGCAAAGATTCCCTGGAGTCTTTTGGGTAAGAGTCAGTGTTCTTATTACTGGTAGTCCCTGCAGGCTCTGCTCAAGCAAAGCAGCCTTGGCAAGAGTCATCATAGGTATATTAGTTTATTAAACTAATGCTTTTTATATAGTCATTGCCGCTGGAATTCCACTGCTTTACTTTAAAGATTTTTATATTAAGTGAGAAAATCTTTATGTCTTCCACTTTTAAATATTATCTGTACATATATAGTTTCTCTGAATCTTACCTTCCAATGACTTGATTTTTCCAGGCCCCCAATTCTCACCAGCCCATCTCCTTCAAAATCCATTCCAATTCCACAGCCTTTCCGACCAGCAGATGAAGACCATCGAAATCAATTTGGACAGCGAGACCGGTCCTCCTCTGCTCCCAATGTGCATATAAACACGATAGAACCTGTCAATATTGATGTAAGTATCCAGCATGGCTACAACTAAAAGTATCCAGGTGTATTTCTCTGTATGTGTTTTGTTTTGTTTTTGTATTTCTGTATTTTTTCCACTACAATTATAATACAGGTCAGAAATAAGTGCCATCTTTCATTGATCATAATTATTTTAAATACTAGGGTTTATATGAATCTCAGGTCAGAAAAGCTTGTAATCTCATAAAAACTTCACTGGTGCCAAATTACAGAGTTATTCTGGCTTCTTTCTTATGGCATCATCTCTGTAAAATGAAAATGGTTCAAAGGAAAATGGTTTAAAATCTAAAGGATTGATAGAGGCCTTTGGGTGAACCCATGAAGTCCTCTAAAATTTGTTATGATGTGCTGTTATTAAAGATCAGTATGAAATTAAGGGTTTCAGTTTATAGTGCTATAAGCTTGGTGTTACAGCCAAGAAAAGCATGATTCCATGTTTAAGAATTAGCATGTAGTTGAAGCTATAACTTAAATTTTTTTAAATATTAAAGAAAAAATTTATTATAAATGTTATTTTTTAGCATAAATTCCAAAATTAGACTTTCTTCCTATGGTTTTACTCTGAAACAGTCTCCCTTTGCGGGAGGCAGTTCCTTTAACTAGCTTTTTCCTGGTACAATTTTCCTTGACTAAGAGGGTTCTTCAAATACAAAGGAAGAAAAAAGTAGGAAAAGGAAATACAGAAATAAAAAGGTTGTGAAATACTAAGAACTCTAGCCATATTTTAAAGTTTGGTCTAGTACATCCAAAATTGTAACCTTCATCTTTACTTTTACTTTAAATTATTTTCTTTTTCCTCAGATTGTGACCTCTGTTCTCCTGGTCTCTTAGGCTTGAACTTTAAAATACCACTTTATACCTTGTCTTTCCATCCTTCTCATACCCAAACAGGTAGCACCTTTTCCTTTTCCTGTGCGTCTCAAACTGGTTCTTTCTTATCACTACACTTTTTTTGTGTGTGTCTTTTTGAGACAGGGTCTCACTATGCAGTTCAGGTTGGCCTTGAGCTCACTTTGTAGCCCAGGCTGGTTTTGAACTCGAAACGATCCTCCGGCCTCAGCCTCCTGGTTGCTGGGATTACAGGTGTGCGCCACCACACCCATCCTTTGCTACACTATTTGGGCCCACATTTCCTCAATTGAACTACTTACTACATGTATCTCCTGAATGGATTTCTCACCATTGATTTCTATTTCCATTCTTTATGCTGTTATCAAGATAATTTTTAATAACATCTTTGACATCATCTATTCCCTTGTTCCAAAACTTTCAGTGACTTGCCATTCATAGCAAGGTAGCCTTTCATTTATGCTCAGTCACTCGTTATTCCACCAAAAAGATTTATTTTTGACTCTGAGCTAGCAATTAGAAATTAAGGATGAATTAGCACTTGATCTTGGCCCTTTAGGAAGTCAAAGTTTAGTGGATGGATCAGGTATATAAATAAGTAATCTCAAAAATAGAATGGTAGCTTAAAGAAGGGGCAGTAAACTCTGGCTGGTTGGATCTAGAAATATATTGCGGAGGGCCTAACATTAAGCTAGATTGCAGAAGGTAAATGAGTAGGAGTGTTTGTACCCTAGATAAGGAATTAAAAAGGAAAGCTGTTTGTTATGGAAATAGTACAAAGGCATGGAAGTGCCTTTACATGGATGTAATTGATAGTTGATATTGTAGGAGTTGAGGGTTCAAAAGGTTGGTGAATGATAGAAGATGAAACTAGCTAGAGTCCAGGCTGAAACATTTTGTGTATTATTCTAAAGTAGTAGTAGGGAGTCTAAAATACCTGAGTATAAGAGGTCAGCTCTGTATTTTAGAAAAATCTCTGGTGGTTGCATGGAGGATAGGTCAAATGAGTACTACATCTAAAGGCATTTAGTTCTGCAACTTTTGTCGTATTCCATATAATAGAAGATAAAGGTTTAAATTCTAATAGTAGCATTGGTGGTGAGAGAGAATTAGTGAGTTGAAGAGAAGAGACAATAAATTAGTGGGTTAGTGGTTAAACTCTTAGGAATGTTGAGAGTGGCTGCTATTTATGAGTGCTTATTGTGTGCCAGGTACTATGTATGCTAAGTGCTTTAATACAGTTTCTTGCCTGAGCCTTATAAAAACTTATGAGTTAAGTGCTGTTATCTTTATTTTACTATTAAGAAAATTATATTTATAGAAGTTAAGAAATGTTCCCAAGCCAGGCGTGGTGGCACATGCCTGTAATCCCAGCATTTGGGAGGCTGAAGCAAGAGGACCATTGTGAGTTCGAGACCAGCCTGGCCTATAAAATGAGCTCAAGGCCAGCCTGAACTGCATAACAAGACCCTGTCTCAAAAAGACAAAAATTAATTAATTAATTTAATAAAAATAAAAAACCTCAACAAACTGCAAACACCTGTTAATAAAGGTTTAAAAAAAAAAAAAAGAAGTGTACCCAAAACCACACAGTGAGAAATGATTAAAATGGGCTTTGGTGATTTGAACCTGGCTTTCCTTTCTTCAGTTACCCATGATGCTGTGCAGTAGTAGTGAGAGGTGATGGAAGAGGAGTAGAGCTTGATGCCCAGGTTTCTGGCCCATAGGTACCTGGCCTGTAGACCTGAACAGGATTTATTTAAACAAAAATACTAACTTTCATTTTGGAAATACGCTCTTTAAGATATCTGTGGGACTTCCAGGTTTAAAAGTCCAATAGCAGTTAAACCTAAGGACCTTAAATAAGAGCTTTATAAGCAAATTAGCATATTTCTGTCAGGGAAAGCCATGGATATAAATGATACTATTCAATAAATGTAAATTGAAAGGAGGTAAGAAAGTGCAGTGTGGTGAACATTAACAGTTGAGGTGTAGGCAGAGATTGTTCTCTGTCACCCTTATTGGCTCTTCTTCCTAAGAGGCTCCAGCTAGCAAAGACAAAGTAGTGTTTCAGAGGTCAAAGGGAGAAAAGGGGCTTCAAGAAAGCTGTAGTAGGGCCAGGGATATAGCTCAGTGGCACAGGTGCCTGCCAGGCAAGCTCGAGGTCCTGAGTTCGATTCCCGGTACAAAAAAAAAATGCCTATTGATTCTGACAATTAAAATGTAATTTTGGGGCTCCAGGGATTGCTCCCGTGATAGAGTACTTGCCTAACATGAGTAAGTCCCTGAGTTCTACTCCAATGCCACCAGAAAAAGAGGGGAGGAAAGAGAGAAGGGAGAGCTGTTTTAGGGAGGAGGAAAACAGGGAAGGAAATGGGATAGAAGCTTCGCTGTAAAAGAATGACAAAAAGCCATAGCTTGATGCAGGGTTGAGGCGCCGTTGTTTTTAATGTAAGAGACTTCACAGTATTTGTAACTAAAGAGGAAGAAGCCAGTGAAGAGAGGTAGAAGATAATAAAATAGAGAATAATTGATGTGGTAAAATTCTTTGAATTTAAAAATGATAGGGGCTGGGGATTTAGCTCAGCGGCAAAAGCGCCTGCCTGGCAGGC
>NW_004955494.1:2656668-2711141 GCF_000276665.1 Chinchilla lanigera
AAAAAAAAAATGGGGCTGGGGATTTAGCTCAGCGGCAAAGCGCCTGCCTGGCAAGCGCAAGGTCGTGAGTTCCGTTCCCGGTACTGGAGAAAAACCAAAAAAATAAAAAAATAAAAAAATAAAAATGATGTCCCTGAGCTGGGTGTGGTGGCGCACGCCTGTAATCCCAGTACTTGGGACGCTGAGACAGGAGGATTGTTGCGAGTTCAAGCCCAGCCTGGGCTACAAAGTGAGCTCAAGGCCAGTCTGAACTGCATAGCAAGACCCTGTCTCAAAAAGACAAAAGGGAAAAAAAAAGTAATCAAAAGGCTGAGGACATAACAGAGCTCAGTGGTGAAGGGCTTGGCAAGCACTTACAGGGTCCCGGGTTCAATCCTAGTATGCAAAACCAAACAGCAAAAAAGCACATGAATGAAACAAAGAAGAGGCAGGAGGACAAAAGAAAGGAAAGGAAGAGGACAAGGGTAATACTTAGATATGTTATTCAGTGTTGTAACTGTTGTAACTATAAATAACCAGCCAACACTGTGAACTTCACCCATAACAGCCAAGTTACAAAATGTTACATGCAAGAGCCGACGTGGTGGTGCACGCCTGTAATCCCAGCACTAGAGAGGCTGAGGCAAGAGGATCATTGTGAGTTTGAGACCAGCCTGGCCTACAAAGTGAGCTCAAGGCCAGTCTGAACTGCATAGTGAGACCTGTCTCAAAAAGACAAAAAAAAGAAAACTGATGTCCCTCCGAGGTTATGGGGAATTAAAAGATGGACTTAGCTCTTTGCATGATGTTGGGCAAATTACTTAACCCCAAAGCTGATGATGTCTGCCTCCTGTAATGGTTGGAAATGCTTTTTATGCCTGGTACAGAATAAGAATTACAGGTAATACGGAAATTATAGCTAGTACTACTGTATAAATATTTGTAGATAGGCAGGACTGAAAGTTCTTTAATTTGTTATCTCTACCATGCTAAACAAAAGGGATACAAGAGAAAGAATACAAGAAAGTAGGGAAGAGTTTGAAATAGCCAATTTTGAAGTGCTAGGCTATCCTGTTTAACCTAGAACAAGCAGAAAGATTATCAAGAAGCTTTAAGAACACATTTGAGATTAAAATGTAAGTTTGTATTGGCACTAGCAATGCCTTGTAACAGTAGAAAAAGCCAAATTTGATTAATCCATGGGTGTTCTGAGTTTCAGGTATGGCATAGCAAAAAGAAAATAGCTCTGACCTTTCTCTTCTGGGTTATTTGCATTTCTACACTCCTATCTATTCCTTAAACCCCAATTCGGAGACATTTCTTAGCTCCATCAGTGACCAGATTCTATAGTTTATTATAGATAGCAATAAAAAAATTTTTTTTTGAGTTAGGGTCTTGCTATGTATTCCAGGCTGGCCTGGACTCACTATGTAGCCCAGGCTGACTTCTAACTCTCAGCAATCCTCCTGCCTCAGCCTCCCTAGTGTTGGGATTACAGGCGTGCACCATCATGCCCAGAGGTGCAATTAAAAGTCTTATCACTTAGCAGTAATATTACAAAACACTGACATCTTTCATTATAGTCCTAATAAATATTTAATTTTCATGTGTACATCTCACTTCCAATGAGATTATAGATTATGCTGGTTTTTTTAAATGAAATTACAAACTCAGAACCACAGAAAGGATTTTATACTTATTGATAGCCACACAACCACTAACACCTACCACTTTGCAGTTATAAAAGTATTTGTTGATACTATAAAACATGTGAAAGACCTTATGTAATACATTGAATGTGGTAGAAATATACCTCTATAAAGAATGTACTCTTTGTTTTAGCCAGAGAGCAAAAAGCTTCCTGTTTGGCCAGGTGTGCTGGCGCATGCCTGTAATCCCAGCACTCAAGGGGCTGAGGCAGGAGGATCACTGCAAGTTTGGGGCCAGCCAGAACTATAAAGTGAGTTCAAGGCCAGCCTCAACTGCATAGTGAAACCCTGTCTCAAAAAAAAAAAGTCCTGTTTGCAAAGAGCCTAGAGACATTTGAGGCCATTCAGTCCCATACATTCAAGTGAAGTAAGCAAACCCATCCAAATTCTGCCTGTCTAAATCCAAACTTTACTACCAGGAGAGACTCTCCCCCACCGACATTGTTGTAAAAAGCTTTAATTTAACAATTAAGACATTTTAATGAAGTCCTTATTTGAGCTATTTGGATTAGTGTGTCCTTGTGCATTCATATTTTTGTGATGGTATTCAGTGTACTTTTAATTTTGTACTTTTTAAAATTGTGTTATAAACATGTTTCATGATTTAGCTTTCAGAATTGTTTTGGTAACTGCATAATGCTTCATTAAATTGATAGACCATGACTTAACCATAATACCTCAAAAAACCTATAATAGGGAAATAATTATTTCTTTTTGTTTGTTTGTTTGTTTTTGTTTTGTTTTTCTTCCGGTACCAGGAATTGACCTCACGACCTTGCACTTCCCAAGCAGGCGCTTTGCTGTTGAGCTAGATCCCCAGCCCCTGGGAAATAATTATTTCGGATTTTTTAGTATACTGAATAATGTTCCACCAAATATCTTTGTGCATATCATTTTTTTCTTCCAAATTATTTCCTCAGGAAAAATTCTTAGAAGTGCAATTCCAGAATGAAAGGGTATGAACATTTTTATGGCTCTTAGTATGTGCCAGTAGGATTTTCTTTAAGGATTGCTGAAGCCGTTGGTTTTGAATGGCCTGCAATGGATTTCACTATTTGATCAGGACTAGTGAATGATCCCTTCAGAATAAGGTTAGGTTGCCAAGTACTTCAAAGGTTAGTTTTTTGTTTGTTTGTTTTTTAGTTTTTTTAAGACAAGGTCTCCTTATGTGGTTCAGGCTGGCTTTGGACTCATTGTGTAGTTCAGGCTGGCCTTTAACTCACAACAAGCTCCTGCCTCAGCCTCCCAAGTGTTGGGATTATGGGCATATGCTGCCACACCCAGCTCAAAATTTAGTTTTTATCATATACACTAATTAATTTCATAGTCTTCGTTTTGCAAAGAAATGCTAAGGCAGGTGTTTTGAATTAATCTTTCTGTTAATATGTAGTAGAAAATTCAGTGTTGCTGTCTCTTTCTTACTGTATGCTTTGAATAAATATACTTTACCATTTATTTGTAGGATTTGATTAGAGACCAAGGGTTTCGTAGTGACGGAGGTAAGTAGTGATTTCAGTTTTTGTTTTTTTTAAAAACTCAGGGAAAAATGCAATTGCTTTGCTGCTTGTCTCCTTTATACTTGCTTCTTTCATGAAACAGACACAGAGAAAAATGTGTAGAGAAAATCTAAATTTTTTTCTATAGTATCTGCCATTTATTGCTAACGAAATGTTAACTAATTCATGAGTACCAAAACTGGGGAAAGCTGGGGGAAACCAGGTGTGGTGGCACAAACCTATGATCCAAGCATTCAGGAGGCTGAGGCGGGAGGACCACTGCAAGTTTGAGGCCAGCCTAGGCTACATAGTGAGTTTAAGTCCAGCCTCAACTGCATAGTGAAACCCTGTCTCAAAAAAAGAAAATGAGGGAAATAAAAGAATCTTAAATATACAATCTACAGTTTTAAAATACTATACCAAGGAGAGATCCTTAATTATTTTACCCACTTTATTAATTTCTCCCATCTCCAAAGCTGGAGTTCTTAAGTTTGCTTTGGAAGCCTCCTCTGATAAGATTGAGCTTAGAATCAAATAAAACTTAACTTTGTGAAGTCATTCTTGGGCATCCATTGGATTGCCTGCCATAATTTCTCAGTTTATCAGACTTTATCAACCACTTCCCTTCAACTTTTTGGAAGTGTATGAAATGTATATTTTATAGAATGAACCCATAGAAAAACTAATTTGCCCTCTTGTTTAGTAAATGAGACATTGAATTAAGATTTCTTACAGAATTTTCATTTAGCATTCACTCTAGCGAAGAAAAACTGCTTATGAAAACAGCTTTTCTGAGAAGTTACCCTATACATTGTTTACTAAGAGATCGTATTTGACACTATCTTAGCATTTTCTTGAAGGAAGTCTTCCATGCCTCCCTTCTCAGCTGTCTTCTGCCTAATAAGGAAGACTTTTAATAAAACTGGTCTCTTCACTGTGACCTTCTGTATCTTCAAAATATCCAAACCCAGATTCCAAGTACTTATATTGAGCAAATCTTGTATACCCTCCTTTCGTTACATTTCTGTCCAAGTGTGAAGCTACCAGAATGACTAAGCCTGCATCATACGCTCTAGACTTAGCATTGACTACTGTAGGACTTAGTTATACAAAGAATTTTTTCTGTTTGTTATTCCATGAGCCCACCAAGTAATGTTGCTGCCAGTTTGATTTTCGTATGTCTTTATAGCTGTGGCTTTTGGTAACTTTGCCTAGTACATCCAGCATTTAAATGTTGCCATTGTGTTAGCATCATAGAGTTAACTTTGTCATAAAGACAGCCTGCTTAGTACCTAAAATCAAGTGCCATTTCTTGTCCTTTTTATGAGTCACTTTTTAAAAAGTCATTGGGATTTTATGAAAATTAGCAGTTTTTTTTAAATAACCAGAATTATTTTATGAAGCAGGCTTCAAATCATCTTATTTATTCCCCGTGACTTCTTTCATTTCTTCTGTGTGTCTGTCTTCCTGTGTCTGCCTGCCCCTCTCTTTCTCTTCTAACAGCCCCCTTGAACCAGCTGATGCGCTGTCTTCGGAAATACCACTCCCGGACTCCCAGTCCCCTCCTACATTCTGTCCCCAGTGAAATAGTGTTTGATTTTGAGCCTGGCCCAGTGTTCAGAGGTAGTTGGGCTCTTCTTTCTTGTTTTCACCCAAAGCAAACTAAATATAAACTACAGATGCTGTTTGTGCCTCACCCTCACAGCGTGTGTTTGTAAGTGTGAGAGTTTTCCGTACAAGATCGCTGCTTGGCCTGGCTGGAATGCTCTGAATGTGCTTCTTACACATACTCACCAGTGCAAGCCTTCTGTGTGCTGTCTGTCATAAATTTTAAAAGCAAGAAAGTTCTGAGCTGAGATTTCCATCTTGTTTTTTTGTTACCTTATTTGCATAACTTCTTCACCTCAGTGGGGGTGGGAATAAATAAGGCATGGGGGGAGAGTCTGCGATGAGGATTTTATTGGTTTTATCCACTTAAGTGCTACTGTTGGTGACTTAATATCTGTTAGCAGTTTTTGTAATTTTTAAGCAAATAAAAAATTTAAGTGGAAACCCCTATTAGAATATTTTTGGTAGGCTTTTGCCTTTTTTTTTTTTTTTTTTTTTTTTTTTAATTCTTTACCAGCAAAATTTTTTTGTTTGATTGGTTGGTTGGCTTTTTCCATGAAATGAGCTGTGAATATTTTATATCAAAAATAGGAAGTTGTTTAAAATTTTATAATATATTTTAGCTATTTCAGGATATTTCAGACTTTTGAGAATTTATAATTTGTTATGTCCAAAGACAAGGGAAAAGTTACCAGTATAATTTCACTTTCCCATTTTATCTTCTTGTATTTAATGAGAAGTTAAACTGATTTTTAAAATTTTGAGCCAGAATTGGGACAGGTGTCTTGGTGTAAATGTCATTAAACTATTATATTTACTAACTCTTGCTACTAGTTAGTGACTGATAATTATTCTGAGTATCAGAATGATATTTTAAATTTTGGCTCTTTAAACCCAGCTGTGCCTCAGAAAATCGATAGAATGGGAGTCATTTCATACTAATATAATTCAACTTAGTAGTGTAGTATGTTACTGAATAGATCATAACTGTGAACCCTGAATAAGCAAGTAAGGATTCAAAATGTTGAAAATTATCAGTTGCACATAGAAAATAGATTGTATTCTAGTGGAAAGACATTGCAGACATCATTTTCTGCATGTGAGATCATGGAAATTCCACATAGTAGTTTAGTATGATGTAATAATAAAATTTCTACCCAGATTTAACATTTAAATGTTATCTTTGATATCCTTGTTCTATAAAAGATCATGGCTTTTACACACACACACACACACACACACATACACACACACACACACAGTAGTAATCTCTTTTTTTTTTTCTTTTTTAGTTTCTTGGTGTTCTGTGTATGAAAATATTCCTGGAAATCTCAGTCCTACTCAGCCATACTCAGGCCCCACTAAGAGTTATCTGTGAGCCCCTCCAAAGCAGTCGCTACTGTATGTAAACTTAGAATGTTTACCAGAGTTAGCATTTAGAAATGTACCCACCAGAAAATTTGCAGTCCTGCCAACTGAGTCCACTTCTGAAGAGTGCCCCTCGGGCTCACTTGGCCTATAAAATACTGGAATTTGTAGTAACTTGGCTTCAAGGCTGTAGGACTTACTTTGCTCACTTTACAAAGGCAAAGAATTTTAAGAAAGTCTCAAAAAACCTACTTGGCTTTGCTTACATTTATTTTGGTGTACAGGTAACAAATAATCTATGTATGCTTAGTAGAAAAGGCCCCCAGGAACCACTGACCATTAATCTTATAAATAATAGAGCTTATACTTTGGGATTATATTTAAATTTAGTTGCTAATAATAAAGAGCCAGATATTTTCAACATTAAGGCATTACTAGAAGTTATTCATTTTGGGGTTTCCATCTTTTAAAATACTGATTAGCTACTGAAGAAATGTAAAATAATTAAAAGCTTATTTATTATGTAAGCTTTTAAGTGGTCTTGCTTTTTTTTATTTTTTAGTGAAAGACACAGAAACTTGGGAGTATTCTTTAGTATCTGTCAGTTCTAAATTTTTTTTCTATACTTTGCACCAGTAAACAAAGTATGTATCTATCATTAGAGGTCATTAAATGGATCAGAAAGCTAAATGTAGTTCTGATTAGAAAAGGGCCTTTTCTTTTTGCCTATCCTTTCCCAAAGGTCAGTGTTTGAACATGCACTTATTTTAAAAATAAGTCTGAATCTTCCCCACTTTCTGCCCCTTAATACATGATTACACTTGCCCCTCCTTAGTGGATACATTTTGCCTTTCTCTAATTTAGGATCAACCACAGGTTTGTCTGCCACCCCACCTGCCTCATTACCTGGCTCACTCACTAATGTGAAAGCCTTACAGAAATCTCCAGGACCTCAGCGAGAAAGGAAGTCATCTTCATCCTCAGAGGACAGGAATCGAATGGTAAAAATATTTTATATTTTTTTCCTCTAAGTTTTTTCTTTCTAGAAATCATAGTCAAAAAGTACTGTCATCTTTCCGATATATTGTGTCTGTACGTGATGTGAAATTCTCATAATCAAATAAATTTAAGAGCTGATAGTGTTTTGCTTAAAGCATGATTCCTACAACGTTCATTTTTGCTCTCAGCTCTAATTAACTTCCTAGTACCGGTTGGGTAGGTAGTAGTAGTAGATCCTTTACCAAAGTAACTGCATGGATTGATTTTTTTTAAAGAGACCAGACGAGATAATCTAAATAAATAAATTTAGCACTGACAGGAAAAGGGTAACTTGAGAAGGAGTCAACTGTTACCATAATATGTTGACTTAAATTTTGAGGAATTTTGAGCTAAAACTAGTCACATATATAAGACTTACCTTGTTCCTGAAAGTCCTCCAAATGGTAAAAAGCTATTTATTTTATTGATTTTAGTAATAGGCATTTCTGTATATATTCACTAGATAATTTTGATGTTTAATGAATTATTTTCATTCTACTACTGACTAGTCAAAAATTTAAGTTTTATATTTTTATACATACCTTTAATTATTATGCCTTTAGAATGTGCTTTTTTTAAAAAGAAACTTGGTTTTTTTCCTGAGTGATATACCTTTCAGGCATAGGTTAACAAACTCAGTATGAAAGATAATGTTTTCTTTCTTGTTTGGCTTGTCCTGACTTTGACTTTTGGACTATTTCTATCAAGAAAACACTTGGTAGACGGGATTCAAGTGATGACTGGGAGATTCCTGATGGACAGATTACAGTAGGACAAAGAATTGGATCCGGGTCCTTTGGAACAGTCTATAAGGGAAAGTGGCATGGTATGTATTGTGACATTGTCACAAGCCGTAATGATATGATATGTTCAACAGAATCAAAGAAAGTACTTGCTGTTTGCATTATTAAACATCCAATCAGTTGCAGGAGTTCTGCAATATTTTCTGTTACGGGAGCTAGAAACTGGGTTCACAGCAACCAGGACTCCTATTGTTATTTTACAGTAATAATTTTTAAAGATAAAGATCCTTCTGGTTAGGTAGTCCTGCAAATAATTTCTTTTTTCTTGTAGAAGTTTTTCTGTTGATAATCACAAGTAAGGATATTAGAAGCACACTTAGCAAAGGAAGAACCGTCAGTGGTCGGTAAACATGTAAAACTTGTTCAGCCTTACTAGTCATCTAAAAACACCAAATTCAAAAAATAGTAATTGTTTACCTCTCAAATGGAAAAAGATGTTTTTAAATTGATCCTATTTAGAATTGAGAATATTGTGCTGTGGTAGGAAAATAAATTGCTGCAAACTTTCTGGGAGGCAATTTGACATTGTGTGTATCGAGGACAAAGTAGGTGTCCTACAGTTCCATTTGTAGGACACTAACTTGAGGAAATAATTGGACAGGAATGAACAGATGTGTGTGAAACTATATTCCTTGGAGATTTCCTAGTGAAAAATGAAAACAAATAAGAGCCTAGAGGATTGGCTGTATAACTTGATACCTGGGTATAGGATTTAAAGTAATATAATAGATATACATTTACTAGGGTGGAAGGGTGCCTTTAGTATATTAAATTATATAAAACCCTACATTATTGAGCTATAGAGAAACACATATAACACAATTTTTAAAATTGCTGTGAGAATTTTAGTAGATATCACTTTGGGTTATCCTTTCATACGTATTCATAGGTATTCTTTTTTTTAAAATTTAATTGTTTCATTTTATTTTATTTCTTTGTCTTTTTTGAGACAGGGTCTCACTATGCAGTTCAGGCAGGCCTTGAGCTCACTTTGTAGTCCAGGCTGGTCTCGAATTCACAACAGTCCTCCTGCCTCAGCCTCCTGAGTGTGGGATTATAGGCGTGTGCCACCACACCTGGCTCATAGGTATTCATATTGCATACATATACAAATCTAGTACATATATAGCAGTATAATAATTGTCATTTTTGAGTGACATGACAATGAAGAGTTCTTTCTTTATGCTTTCAAAATGTTTTTAAACATTTAAGTGATATGCAAATTATGGCACAGCTAATAAAATGAACACTTTGATAATTAGGAAAAATAAAAAATGTACAAAAGTATAACATATATATTAAAAAGTACATATATGAACAAAAACCAAACTGCATGGGAAATACTTCAAAGAATCAACAACTGAGGTCTCATCTTATTGAGAAGTTTTTGCACATCAAAAGAAATCACTGCCGGGCGTAGTGGCACACGCCTGTAATCCCAGCACTCAGGAGGCTGAGGCTGGGGAATCATTGCAAGTTTGAGACCAGCCTGGGCTACAAAGTGAGCTCAAGGCCAGCCTGAACTGCATAGTGAGACCCTGTCTCAAAAAGAAAAAAAAAAAAAAAGAAAGAAAGAAATCACCAACAGAGTAAAAAGAAAACCAAACTGGGAAAAAATTTTAGCCAAGTGTCCCTCAAACAAAGAACTTCTATCTAGAACATAAAAAGAATTTTAAAAATAAGGGCTCCAAAATTCAGAATGGGCATCTGAGATGAATATACACTTCTCAGATGAATAAATATGAATGGCAAATAAATACATGAAAAAATGTTCAACATCATTGGTCATTGGAGAAATGCAAATTAAAACAGCGCTGAGATTCCATCTCACCACAGAAAGAATGGCTGCAAGAAGTCAACCAATAACAAATGCTGGCAAGGCTGTGGGGAAAAAGGAACCCTTCTCCACTGTTGGTGGGAATGCAGACTGGTACAACCACTGTGGAAATCAGTGTGGAGATTCCTCAAAAAACTAGGATTAGATGTCCCATTTGACCCAGCTATTCTCCTTCTGGGTATTTTTCCAGGGGAATTGAAAACATCATACCACAGCGATATATGTGCACCCATGCATATAGCAGCGCAATTTGTCATAGCTAAATCTTGGAAACAACCCAAATGCCCATCAACTGAGGAATGGATAAAAAGATGTATTTTTACACAATGGAGTATTACTCAGCTATAAAGGAAGATAAACCCAAGGCTTTTATAGGTAAATGAATGCAACTAGAGACCGTACTCATAAGTGAAATAAGTCAGACCCACATGTGTAAGCATTGTATTATCTCCTTAATGGAAGAAACTGAAAGAGTAAATAAAATCTGAAAAGTAGAGTAGCTCTTGTGAAAGAGCAAGAAACTGCTCAAAAGGAAAGAACAACTGGGATAGGGGAAAGCAGACAAGAAAGAAGGAAGGGAAAAAATATATATACAATATATGCATATATATATACATACACACACAAGATGGCTAAGATAATTGTACTACTCATTTCTATTGGTTTACTGAAAGGAACAGCTAATGCCTAATTGTTTGATCAATCTTGCATGCCTATATCTGTAATCTGAACAACTGCTTTGAAGATAACAGTATGCAGTATAACAACTATTGTTAATTTCCTATCATGTTTTGAAATTGTGTATTTTTTTAAATTCTCTTTGAAGTAAAAATAATAGTAATAAAAAGTACGTATAAATGTACAAGTACCTAAAATCTCACAAAGTAAAATGGACAGAACATTGCTGGCATTCTAGAAGCCACCCTCATGACCTGAGAGGCCACTCCTCCCCCAAAAGTAACCACCTCCTGACCTCAGCATAAATCATATAGCGGGGACTCTTTTCAGTCCTGCCCTTCCAGCGTTGTGTGTAGGATTCACCTGCATTGTTGGCTGTAATTGGAAGTCATTTGTTCTCTGTGTAGTATTCCATTGTGTGACTATAACCTGATTTCTTCTAGTGTAACACGAATATTGGGTAGTTTAGTGCTGTTCTAAATGATATTTCTGTGAATCTTTTCAGTATGCATCTTTCAAGGTCTTTTTGTTGGATTTATACCTAAGAGGGATTTGTGGGGCCACACAATTTGCATATGTCCAGTTTAATATTGTCAACAGTGTTACAAAGCGATTGTATCAATTTACACATCTGGCAGTGTGTAAGAGTTACAGATGTTTGATGTGAAGTCATTCTTTAAATTATAGTTATAATTTAGCCGTTTTCCTAATTAAAAACATCATGAATAATTCATAGATTTGAAGAAAAAATGTTAACTACTCTGATGAAGAAGTCTGTGGTTTTGTATTTAAGCCAAACTCCACTGGAAAGACCTGTTATCTTTGTTTTCAACATTCAATTAATAAATGCATCTCATTTAATATTATTAAATAATTGGGAAAATATTCTGGGTTCTTAATAAGTAAAACTAAATTTCCAGGGGAAAAACAAGACCAGCTGTTTTTTGGTTTGGTATTTGGAAATATTAACGTAGGAGTATTACTGTTAGTTTACTTTTTAATCCTTGGAACACTAAAGCAATTTTGATAGTTTAGGTTTAATTTATTTGCAGTTCAATAATGGTTTGGATTTAGGGCTGCAATAATTAGTGAAAGTCACAAAAAATGATTCATAGTTTTAAATTTTAAAAGTTGGAATGACATTTGGAATGACACTTACCTTTTAGGTGATGTGGCAGTGAAAATGTTGAATGTGACAGCACCCACACCTCAACAGTTACAGGCCTTCAAAAATGAAGTAGGAGTACTCAGGTGAGCCCATGCAAGTTGCTGTTTTCCAGAGAAGGACCTTATTATTATTAGTTTCTGGTTTTCAGCAGTCTCTATTAGCTTTGCAGATTTACTCAAAATGAGTAAATAAAGAGAAACATCATATATCTAATTATATTTTGTTTTTTAACCATATTCTTTTAAGTGCTATGCAATATTATATGATACAGCTGATAGAAGACTTAATCCTAGACTGAATTAACAGAATTACGGTCTTCTGGACATGTACCAATAATAGCTTTTAGGGAAATAATACCCTCAAAGTTGTAAGTGTATCGGTGCGCATTTAGAGGTTCTGCTTAGTTGTGGCTCCTGGGACTTGAGGAACGTGGACAAGTGAGAGTAAGTGCAGGGTAGGACAGTTTACCTGGGGAGGGTCCTACAACTAAAACTTCGGAGGCAAATAGCGAACAAACCTGAGGACACCATCCAGAGAAGGCATTGTATTGAAGAAGCTGCAAAGTTACCCTTCTTTATTTCAAAGAGCAGAACAGGGAAGCCAGTTGTGGAGACTGGAGGAAAATGATTTTGTTTTCACAGGAGAAAGCTTTCTAATGCTAGAACCACTTAAGCAAAGAGGTAAGAGGCAGCTCCATTCTCAAGTGATGAGCTTCCCATCATTGAGGGTATTTAAGTGACCTTTATTTTTCAGTCAGACGAATTAAAAAAAAAGGAAAGATTATTCTAAATAGAGAAGGAGGTTAAGCTAGATAATTCCAGGTCTCTTCTGAGTTTATCCTTTTGTTGCTTTACTTAATTCTTCTTAATAGCTTTTTCTGACAACATCTTTCTAATAAGTAGATTGCTGTCTCTTTTTTTTAAGAATTGCTAACGTTTATTGACACTTATTATTTACTGTCACATTTCTTTGTACAGGAAAACACGACATGTGAATATCCTACTCTTCATGGGCTATTCCACAAAGCCACAGCTAGCTATTGTTACCCAGTGGTGTGAGGGCTCCAGCTTATACCACCATCTCCACATCATCGAGACCAAATTTGAGATGATCAAACTTATAGATATTGCACGGCAGACTGCACAGGGCATGGAGTAAGTTCCCTTGTGTCAAATCTCTTGTACTTTTAAAGACCAGTGGGAATATTTTAAAGCCTCAATTCACACTTCTTTTAGATTCCATTTTAAATTACTCTTCAGCAATATAAGACCACTAATGGATAGCAATATGGTACCAAATATACAGTAACCTTTCTCTAGTACAGTCATCAAGACATACAAGTTATATCAAATATTTGATAATACATATACAGCTGCAGGTTTATGTTTAGCAGTCTGTGACTTAGCTAAGCAGTACAGGGTTAGAAAACAAAAATAGCCCCCACATACACTAAGAAGTCATTGATAGTTATTGAAGTATATAAAATGATTGTAAATTGTAATTTTCAGTCTTTTTTTCCTAGGTACTCGTATTTTCTGTTGCAAAACAGTCAATAAAGTGAAAGTGAAAATCTGAGTTCTTATCCTTTTTTAAGGACTTCACGTTGAGTTGTTTATATCTATTGAATTTTGCTACATAATTTAAAGGATATAGTTATTATATATTATTTACATAGGTAAAAATAGAGCTGACTTGAAAGATAAATTTTGCATATAACTCCTAAGTGCAAATAAATAGGTAAATCAAAAGGTAGAATTAAATTTAGAAAGCACTCTGATGAAAAGCAAATTCACTAAAATACAAGTTTGGAAAGTTCTACGAATAGTTTTAAAATACATACCTTAAGCCATGTGCAGTAGTGCACTCCTGTAGTCTCAGCACTCTGAGGCTGAAAGTTGGAGTCCAGCTCAGGCAACTTAGTGACTTAGCAAGATGCTGTCTCAAAATAAAAACGGTTGGAATGTAGCTCAGTGCAAAGGCTGGGTTCAATCTCTAGTACCAAAAAAAGAGAAAAATTGTAGTACACAAATTGTTTTCATAGATTATAACATTATTTAACTTTATAATGTTATGAAGTAGAGACTTTTCTTTTTACAAGTAAGGAACACTGAGGCTTTTAAATGACTTGTTGAGGGCCACATATTTAATAAGTACCAACAGAGGTATTTAGTCCAGTATTCTTTCCCCATAACCACTGTACTACGTTCACATTATGAAACTGGAATAAAAGGGTATATATAGTAACAACTCTGACTCAAGATCATTGATAACAAGTAAATGTAGAGCCAGAACTCAGATCCAGCTCTGGTTCTTAAATTTTGCCCCTGTACTATCTTCCCTAACTAAAAAATAAGCACTGTGTCTGTAATTGAGACTGTTTATAGGAATGCTATTCCGGAATGCTTATTGAAGCAAATAATTACTTATTCAGTAATATTCCCACTTATTTACTGGATTTAAATCTCAGCCTTTCAAATAAGTTAAAATCTGAATCTGTTCACATTTAAAAGATTATATTAAAGCCTTGTGAAGAGTAAGCTATGCCAAAGACAGTACACATTCAGAGAAAAACAGCGCTTGTTCTCTGCTTCCCCAGGTCTCTTTGCTGTTCCTTCAGCAGGGCAGGTGCACTCCCTGCTCACACCTCCATGCTTGTTCCTTTACGCTACAGAACCCGTATTTCTCTTACACATAGCCCCCTTCCTTTTCAGAGAAGTCTTCTCTAATCATTCTCTGTAACAAGCTCCATCCCACCGTATCCCTTTCTGTACTTCAGCTTTTTTTTCCAATACCACAGCCCATCTGACTGACTTTATTGCCATCTCCTCCACTAGCAGAGGCTTTGTGTGTTCATTGTTTCATGACTAATGGCTACAGTAGGACCTGTCCTGACATAGATACTCTACAGATCCGTGAAATGAAAAAGATGCACGACTACACAAGTCTGCATGTTCCTGATGGGATTACCTTCCGCAGTAGAGAAAAGCCAGATCTTTTACGTGCCAACACTGAGAAACGTCAAGGGAAGGAATAACAGACAAAGAAAATAACAGGACAAAAAGGCTTGTAGTAAAAACAGAGGCAGCAGTGAATAGCTTTAAATTGTTTTTAGGGGCAGTGACTAGGGCAGTGAAGTGTTAGGATTGCTTAAGAAGGAACAGCAGAAAAAAACACTTAGTGAATGGACTGGCTCTGTGGCCTGGGAAATCGCCAGGCAAGAGGTGATATAGTTGAGGATCATCAGTGTCAACTTCAGTCTGTCTACTGCAAAACTGTCACTATATAATGAGTACACCTGATTCCTTATATGTGTCTGTCATTTCATCAGGCTTGTCCTAGATTTTAACAGCAAAAAATATTAATTATAAGTTTTAAGCCCTCTAGCAGAGTTCACTTTTTATTACCAGTTAAAGTTAACCAGAGAATATATAGTTCCTTTTCTTTTGTTCCTTTTCATATGGTGATGTCTGCATCTGGTAAAATACACTGATACATCTTTAGTTTCTGAAGGCTTTGGCAGAGTGGAAATCCTCTTATTAAAACAGCTGTGTGGGTTTCAGGTTAAAATTACATAATTTTGCTCTGTCCTGAAATTTTACTGAAACTATAATAAAGGGATTTTTTAAAACAATGTGAATATGTAAGGATGAGGGTATCAGAAAGAAAAAAAAATACAGCAAAATTTCAAAAGCTGGAGTACTTGGGAGGCTGAGGCAGGACAATCACCGTGAGTTCCAGGCTACCCTGAACTATATATAGTAAGGCCCTGTCTCAAAAATAAACAAATAAAATAAAATAAAAGCTGGAAAGCAGATGAACAAGTGATAATGGCTCCCAAAACAGCTAAACTTATCATTGGCAATGGAAAAGTGAAAACTATCCTGATTTACACCATAAAATCTTCTAAAGACTCAGAAATTTCAGTACCAACTATAGGAGGGCAGGGGGCTAAGGTAAAAAGCCTGTTTCAAAAGGTGCTAGCCAGGCTAAAAAAAGCTATTCTACAGTCCCACACATATAATTCCAGTTCTCAGGAGGCTGAGGCAGAAGGATCACCATGAGTTTAAAGCCAGCCTGGGCTACACAGGGAGTTCAAGGCCATTCTGAACTACACAGCAACACCCGTCTCAAAAAAAAAAACCAAAAGTGTTATTTTTTTCCCCAGATTAGCAGCCAAAACTCCCTCTCCTATATAGTCTTTTCTGAGATCTTACTAGCCAAAGAGGAAAAGCCCAAAGTGAGTGACATCAAAGATTCTACCTAAATCACTGAACAACTAGAAAACAGCAAGCCCATCTGTATGTACAAAGCTTCCAGGCACTGGTTCTTCACTTAGTCTGATTCAGACAGATTATCTCTGGATTGCCACATATTGGAGGAAAGTCTTTGAAGCAAATGAGGCACCAAAACATACTGGGGGCCAGGGAGACACTAGACAAACAGATGCAAAAAAAAAGGAGGCATTACCTACTCACTGCCCCACTCTAGGAATAAAAACTCCATTTTCTCAGAGAAATTTTTTAAAAAAAACCTGACTTTCTATCCATTAATCAAGAATGGATGCTTTGTAGGGAATATTATTGTAAAAGAAAGTTGTTAAAACATTCATATTTACAATACACTAAAAATTACATCCCTTTTCAATTATGTATACTTTACTTTTAAATGTTAATTTAAAATTCACAAGGGAGCCAGGTGCAGTGGTACACAGCTGTAATCCCAGCAGCTCAAAAGGCTGAAGTAGTATGTCCAAAAGTTTGAGGCCAGCTGAGCAACTTAGATCCTATCTTTAAAAAACAAAAAGAGGCCAGGTGTGGTAGCACACACCTATAATCCTAGCACCTGGGAGGCTGAGGTAGGAAAATCACTATGAGTTCACGGCTAGCCTGGGCTATATAGGTGCTAGCCAGGCTAAAAAAAGCTATTCTACAGTCCCACACATATAATTCCAGTTCTCAGGTTCAAGGCCACCCTAAACTATGTAGCAAGACCCTGTCTCAAATCCCTCCCCACAAAAAAAAGAGGCTGGGGATGTAGCTCAGTGCAAAGGCACTGGATTTATTCTCCATACCAAAAAAAAAAAACCACCCCACACACAAGGAGTTACATAGTTGGTTAGAATTCATTAAGAAGTCTTTATTAAAGGAATTTTAAAATTTACACAAAATGCTAAATGGTTTAATGTTAGTTTATCTGTATTGTGCAACATAGTTCAAAAAGAACATGTGAACAAATTTTTCCACAAATTGAGTTATGTAAATATAGGTAACTAACTGGAATGTACACCAAAATATGTGACTCTTGGTGAGAGAGAGTCTCCTGTTTTCTTCTCTAGTATCAATGACTAAAGAACAGTTTTCATTACATTTTCTCAGGCTTTCTTTTTGTTGTTAGAAGATAGTCAGAATCTATTCTAGAGAATAGGCTAGCAGATATGAGAACAAATGAGATGGTCCAGGAAGTCATCAAAAGGTTCAAATCCTAACTTGCTTATGATTTTATAGAACAGATTTTTAACTTACCTTTTAGATTCTGGTCAGCCATTTCAGCCTTATGTTTGTTCTTCCTTTATGCTTTAATTTCTCCTTGTCTATACCAGTGGATGGAATGGCACAGATAGAACCCCTGACATAACTTACTTTTTCCCTTCATTTCCAATGTTTGTTCATCTTTAATTCTTAACCATAATTCTAGCCTGAGGGCTTTGTTTTAGAATTATTTCCAGGGCCAGGGATACAGCTCAGTGGCACAAGCGCCTACCTAGAATTATTTCCAGCAGTTTTTCCCAATTAGAAGCTTTCTTGGTCCCAGTACTCGGGAGGTTGAGGCAGGAGGATCTCTGTGAGTTCAAGGACAGTCTGGGCTACAAAGTGAGTTCAAGGTCAGCCTGAACTGCATAGCGAAACCCTGTCTCAAAAAGACCAAAGAAAAAGGAGAGGAAGAAGACACCTTCTTGGATAATTAATTACTTCTTAGCATCCATCAAGCTCTTTGCTTGAGCCCCTTGGTTTGGATTCTTCATACCTGGCTCCTTCTCCCCCTCCACCATCATCTCACAGTAGGCAGAACAAGCTAAACAGTATGCCCGTGGCTATTTAAGGAGCTGTTTAAGTATGCTGGACTTTTGCTAAATCCTTTACTCAGCAGAGTTCATTCTGAAGTCCCAAGCAATAAGCACTGCTAACTCATTGTACAAGTGGCCGAGTTGCAGTTACTTAAAAGATAAAAGCTTTAATAATGACGGTGTTCAAATGTGTCACCTTTATTGGATTACAGACTGTAAGCAGTCAGTGGGTGGCATTTTTCCTCTTGGTTTTGTCTTCTTTTTGTACCTCAGGGAAAGATCATTTCTGATTCTTAGGTTCACTTAGCAGGGCTATTCTTGTGGCAGATAATTAAATAGATTCACTTTGAAGAACCAAGATTTATAAAGTGTGTTTTACATCTCACCTCTCTGCCTTTGACTCAGCCAAGAACCAAGGTTTTTCAAGAGCACTGTCACTGAAGAAATATCAGAAATGATCAATACATCATTGCCATTTCTTTGCAGCACTTTTAATTTCAGGGTAATATTTATGACATAATTTTTAATTTAGCTTTGCTAGAAAATTTACTAAATATTAAATCAGGGGCGCACATAGAGAAAGTAGAGACCTGTTGGTATGTTCACAGGAGTATTATATTCTAAAAATATGATTAAGAGTGATTTGGGGATAAATCCTCACAGGTTTTTTAAATAATCAAAGGTATGATGTCACACCTCCTGTTTTTACATTTACTTATAAATGAGCCTTGTTGAATGGACAGTAGAATGAATTAGAGTTGTAAAGATGATATGAACATAATTCTTGAAAATTCTGATTGAAAATCATTCTTATTAGTCAAAGAACACTTAGAGTGATCATGATTTTTTGGTAGCTAAAGATAGGGTACTGGGTTAGGGATATAACTCAGTGGCACAGCACCTGCCTGGTAAGCACAAGGTCCTGAGTTCGATTCCAAGTACCAAAAAAATTAAATAAAATAAAACTAGGATGCTGATATAATCAGGAAAATGAAGGTGAAATAAAAAGGCACCACTTTTCAATCACTAGAATTGGAAAAATACCTAAATTCTGACAAGATCAAGTGTTCATAAGAATCAGGGAACTTGATTACTGGGACATTCCTACTGCGACCAACCACTGAGTGCATTTTGGAAGTACGTATTGAAACAAAATGTTTGTTCTCTCCCCAAGAAATGCCAGCTTTTGGTCCAAGAGATGTGTTCAGAAAGAGGTGTATCATAGGAAACCACATTAGGGTTATATCAGTAGGGAAATGATAAAAAAAAAATTGGCACAAATGAGCCATGGAATAGTTAGTGCACAGTGGTTAAAAGATGTGAATTACATAGGCATGAGCTTAGATCTGTAAAACACACTGTTAAGTGAGAAGAGCAGGCTGCAACATGAGACCACTTCACGTCTTTTAAAAAGAGCAATTTCTATATTTGGATTTTTTTAAATGGAGTGAAAGTACTGACATTAAAGGCACATGCCAAGTTCAATAGTTGTTTCTCTAAGAATGACAAAAGGGGGTCCGGCTAGGGACAGCTATCAAGGAGGACAGCTTGAGCTTTGTCTGTATACTTGGATTTTTTTTTTTTTTTTTTTTTTTTGAGATGGGGTCTTGCTATGTAGTTCAGGCTGGCCTGGACTCACTGTGTATCCCAGACTGGCCTCAAACTCATGATCCTCCTACTTCAGCCTCCTGAGTGCTAGGATCACAAGCGTGTGCCACCACGCCCAGCTGCAAATTTATTATTTTTAATGAGAAAGATTTTACAAGTTACATTTTACCTTTGTAACATTCTCACAAGTATAAACTTTGAAAAAGGACAGGAGGCAAATTTTAACAAGCTAGCGTAAAAATTTTAACAGGCTTGATTATGATGAGAATAGAAATGATTTTTACCTTATCCTTTTTTTCTTAATTCCACAATAAAACTTGTTACAAGGAAGTATAAAATCGTTCCAAAAAGTGTGTGCACAAATAAGCACCAGTTTTGGCTCGCAGTTTCAGAGGTTGCAGTTCATGGTCAGGTCGTTCTGTTGCTCTTAGGCCCACAGTAAGGCAGAAGCATCAGGACAAGAGAAGTTACTCAACCTACGGCAGCCAGAAAGCAGAGAGCAAGAGTCACCCTGTGCTTTCTGGGCTTCCTCCTGCTTCTATTCCATTAGGGCCCTCACCCTACTGGATGATGCGACCAACATTCAGGGTGGGTCTCCCACCAACTTCTGTCCTGCATGTCAGTTGATTCAGGAAACACTCTCACAGACATACCCAGAGTTAGACTTTACTGATTTCCTTAGAGTTTTTCAGTCCAATCAAGTAGACAACAAGATGAGCTATTACAGTCCCAGATGATTCCCATGAATCTTAAAATTTGAGAAAGGCTGCTTTAAAGTGTAGTCTGCTAGTTGTCCTTCTTGCTGTCTGCTCCTCAGCTTGTTCCTCCTCTACCCCCTTGGGATCTCAGCCAGATTCATGGTTTGAGAAACCATTGAAATATTTCTGTGCCAGTCTTCATCTAGTTCATTTTCTTTGTACTCCAGACTCTCATATCCAACTGTCTAACATGTCCACTTGGTTATCTAATGGGCAGCTCAAATTGCATAGCAATAAAGCTGACCTCACCTTTTTCCTCGGGTCTGTTTTTTCTGCATTATGTTCGTCTTAGCAACTGGCAGCTCTGTTCAACTTACTCTTACTCTGCTGTCCCTGTTGTCCATGCCACCTTTATCTCCGGCTTGAATTAGTGCTTATCATCCTGCTTTGGAGCTTGCCCACTTTCAGTTTAGTTTTAATCAGGCTACTTCAGTCTGTTAACACAACATACTTTATTCCTTTGCTCTTCCGTGTACACATTTCACCCACTTAAAACAAAATTCTGGGTCAAAGGTGTAACTCAGTGGTAGCATTTGCCTAAGTTTGTGTAAAGGCCTAGATTTGATCCCCAGCACTGCAGAGTGGTGGGTGGGGGTATTTCTTTCAGGAAGCCTTTCTCAGTGTGTCTACAGCCACTATTCTTCTCCAGCTACTTCTGTTACCTGCCTTGGCTCATCTACTGCTCTTTCCATGCAACCCACCCTGTTCCAGTCCAGGCTACACTTAGCCTTCTTGATATTCTTAAAACATGAGAGGCACATGCCCTGCCTTAGGACTTTGCTCTTTCAGGCCACACCCCACATACCCCTGGTGTGGTCTTGATATCTGCATGCTCTCTCTCCCCACCTCTTTCAAGTGAAAATGTTCTGAAAAAAGGCTCTTCTTAGCCTAAATTATAACTCCCTCCAGCCTGGTATTCTCTGTCATCTGTTGTGCCCGTTCCCCTCCTTAGAGTTAGCACTGTCTAATGTACTGTGTATTGTACTGATTTATCTTTTTATAAGCACCCTGAATAGAGGGCTTTTTTGCTCTGTCTCCCAAGACTGAACCCACATAGTGGACTTTCATTAAATGTGTTAAATAAATTAAGAAGTAGAAATCCAAAGCTTTTAGACATTATAAAATATACCCCAAGTCATGTGGCTGGTAAGTGAGATAGTTGGAATTCAAACCCAAATCTATCTGATCCAAACCCACGCTCTTTCCATCACTGCTCTCTGGTCATTTCTCGTAAGTTCTCTAGGCTCTGGTTGTCCGATCTGCAAGATTGAAGTTACTGATTTTTTTCCTCTTCACAGGAAATATATATGCAGTAAATTTTTATGTCTTGTGTTGGGTTTGTGTCTTCTGCTTTCTTATAGAAGTTCTTTAGTTTCTGCTTTTAGTTTTAGATCTCTGGTCCACTTCAGATTAATTTTTTGTATCTGTTACAAGGTATCAGTTGGGATTTTTTTTTTCAATATAGGTATCAGTCATTCCAGCAACATTTGTTATAAAGACTGATCTTTCCTTCATTAAATTACTTAAATATTTTGCCTCTAATTTTATATGTTTGGGCTTGTGAATGTTGAAATTAACTTTTACGCAAAAGGATAGCATGGTTTTTGATCTTCTATCGATACTGGGATACTCTTATGTTTATATACATTCTCCTTTATTTTCTTCAGGCCTGCGTTTGACTTACTAGCTGTTCAGTGCAATTGCAATCAAAATCTCAGCAGACATATGTTTAAAATTTGATAAGCTAACCCCAACATTTATATGAAAATGCAGTAGCTAGAAATTTATCAAGACACTTGAAAAAGAACAAAGCTGGAAGATTTCTATTGTGAGATATCAAAATTTACTGTAAAGCAACAAGGGTGAGTGTGGTATTAGCATAAGAATAGGCTTAAATCAGTCAAACAAAATAGAAAACTTAGATTTGTTTATCTATAGTCATTTTTTTGTAGTTAACCAAGGTGCCAAAGCAATGAATGAGGCTGTTCCTTTCATTAAATGTTTCATTAAATGTCATTAAATAAGGACAACCAAATGTGTAAAAAATAAACAAACCACTGTGTTATTTACTTTTCTCAAGGCTTAGACAAAATACCTGACACCCAAAGTTAAAAGAGGAAAGATTTATTTAGCTCACAGTTGGTAGATGTTTCAGTCCATGATCGGCTGGCTCCAAGGCAGGGTGGCACATGACAGAGGAGCAACAGTTCATGGCAGTGGAAGATGACAAAAGCAAAAGGGAAGACAAGCTTTTTTTTTTTTTTGAGACAGGGTTTTGATATGCAGCCCAGGCTGGCCTCAAACTCACGTTGACTCCTGCCTCAGCCTTCTGGGTGCTGTGATTACAGGCATGCACCACCACACCTGGCTTTGACAAGCCTCTTTCTATCCCTTATATTGTATTCAGTCTACTAGGATTGGGATGGTGCCAATCCTATCTGTGGACTGATCCAGCAGTCACCCATGTCACAAACCATAACAACTGTTAACCTTTACCTGACACAAGACATAGAAATTTACTTGAAGTAGACCAAAGACTTGACTAAACCCTGAAACTTCAGCAAGAAACAGAGGGGGAAATCCCTATAGTCTAAAAATAGGCAGTTGTTTCTTAGGGTACAAAGAGCAGCCTTCCTATTCAAGAGGCCAAGGTAGGGGAATGACAGATTCAAGACCAGCCTGTGCAACTTACATCTATCTCAAAAATGAAAACGGGGCAGGCCTGGTGGCCCATGGCTGTGATTCCAGCCCTCAGACAAGGAACTACTACAAATTTGAGGCCAACCTGGGCTGTATAGTGAGCTCAAGGCCAACCTGAACTACCTGGTGAGACCCTGTCTAAAACTAAATAAATAAATTAAATAAGAAAAAAGGAAAAGAAAAGAAAGAGAGAAAGGGCAGGCATAGAGCTCAGTGATAAGCACTTGCCTAGCACACACAAGGCCCTGGGTTCCACCCCAGTATCACAATAAAAAAAAAAGCCATGGACCATAGAAGAAAAAAACATTGTTAAGAAAATGAAAAGACAAGTCATAGGCATGGAGAAAACACATTATCTGATAAAAGACTTCGAAGCATATAAAAACTCTTCCCACTCAGTAATAAGACATACCACTCTGTGGGCGGGAAAAGGCAAAAGAAGCTGGGCACCACGGTGCACACCCAGCTGCTCGGAAGCGTGATACAGGGGAATCATGAGTTTAAGGCCAGCCTGAGCTTGTAGTGAGACCCTTGTTTCAAAGGAAAATTTTGAACACTTTCTAAAGAAACTATATGAATGGCCAGTGAGTACATACAAGAATGTTTACCAAAAGTAGTTACGAGGAAAAGGTAGATTAAAACTACATCGAGACAGCACTACATACCCACTAAGAACCAATATAATCAGAATCAACAATACAGCAAGTATTGGCATGGAGGAAGAGCAACTGAAACTCAGACGTTAGTGAAAAAGCTAAATGAGAAAACGATTTAGGGAAACAGACTGATGATTTCTTTTAGTTAAGCTTTGGGCAATTCGGAGCCTATGTGAATGCCTAAAGGAAATAAATCTTGCATCAGCAATGAAGACTTACACATGAATGTTTAGTGTCTTACTCATGATTACCAAAAACTTAAGATGTCCAACATGTGAATGGATAAGCTGTGGTATGTCCATCTCTGTAACACTGCATGCAACCCCGCTGTGAATCTCGGAATTGTTACGCTGAGCAAAAGAAGCCACAGAATTCTATGAGTAAAGGCAAAACTTACCTGTAGTGACAGTATTACCAATGATTGCTGAGTCTTAGAGACTCTTACTAGTTACAAAAATGTATGAAGAAACTTTGTGGGAGGGAGAAGGATACTACTGTGTGGGGTAATGGATATTCTTTGTTTGATTGTGGTTGGTCATTACCCAGGTGTATGTATTTTCTGGAACCCATTAAATTAAACATTTAAAAGTGATGCATTATGTGGTGGTGTAAACAAATCACACCTCAATAAATTTTATTTTTTAAAAGTGAAAGAAACTAAAAAGATTAAATGAAAATGGAATGGAGGTCATCATAAAGCACAACTGAGAAATCTAGAAACTACTTCTTGGCAATTTTAGTTATTTTTAAAGTGATGAGAGAAGTAGCAGGATGTCATTCCCTTCAGTCTTGCCCACTGTCCATGACGGGAACAGAGGGTATCAGAGCAGCTGTTACTTGACACTGTCTCACCATCACACCTGCCAGTCCTGACAGCTACTGAGTTCTCCAGGCATGACTAGGGTATCTGAGGAAAGATTGAGCTTCAGCCTGAAGTCTGATGAACCTTTGTAGAATTGTGTAGAATTAGGTAAATGGTGGCTAAAATGCAGATGTTTAAGTGGACCACCGGTCAGGTTTTAGAAGCAGTTAAAAATGCAAGAAAATAGCCAGGTATAGTGGCTCACACCTGTAATTCCAGAACTCATGAGGCTGAAGCAGGAAGAGTGCTGTGAGTTCAAAGCCAGTCTGGGCTATGTGAGTTCAAGGCCAGCCTGAATTACGTAGCAAGACCCTGTCTCAACCAAAAAAACTAAAATACAAGAAAATAGCAAATTTGCATGAGCTATTAGGTCAGTGGTAGCAAACCGATAGCATGCATGCCACAGCATGTTTATTTGTTTCACTGAAAGTTTTAAAAGGTTGCCATCACTGTGTTAGGAACTTTTCAAATAGACCAGACTGGTAGTCAGCCAGGTAGTGCACCATAGTATTTGAATCTCAATAAGGCATTTGAATATATCTTTCAGGGTAATCCTAAAAATAAGGGAGAAATGTAACACCAGTTGTCAAGATTTAACTGGGTTTGTAACTGGAGGACTGATAATACCTGAGGCTAGTAAGCAGGAAGGAGATATTTGTCTTTATTCCTCTGTTAAATTTGATGAGCATATCTGGAAGTAACTTAAATGAGGACATCATTAGAATGCTGATCTTTAAAAACCCATTTTTAGTGAAAACTATAATGTTTTAATAAACTGAAATTTTAAAACATGTCTACAAAATGCAAAATCTTAATTCAGGTGTAAAGAAGAGAAGCTTACAAGTGTAGGGTGGGGAAAATACTTTATAGGAGCAATTCAAGAAGAAGAATTTGGGGGCTTGAATTAAACATAATTTTGTAAGAGTTCACTGGGTGACTCAATAAGAAATGTTTTATACCCACCACAAGGGAGATGAAGATGAAAATCTCACTCATTTGTGTTGTGAGATCAAATGTGAAGTACTGTATTTAGTCTGTGACATCATGTGATGCTGTTTAAAAAATAATGCTGAGCTGGAAATGTAGCTCCGTGGTACAGCACTTACCTGCTTGTTCAAGCTCCTGAGTTTAGTCGTCATTATTTCAGTAAATAAATGAATAAAATAAAAAGAATGTTGAAAAGCTGAATCTTGGATAAAAGCTTGAACGGAACAGTATAGAGAACAAGTTTTACTACATAATTTTCCAGCTCCAAGATTATATGATCCTTCAGATAGACACTCTTCAAAGAAGAGAATTCTGTGGAGAGAGTGTGATATTTGTGTAGTTGATAGCATGTTTGTTCTTGCCTCGTGCTCTTGTAACCCTGATTCTCCTGTAAACCTGTAACACTTTCCTTAACATCTTAAAAGGTAAGAGGGAGGTCCAGTCAGTTATCCTGAATAATGGATCCATTTCTGCATCATTTATAGCAAGTGAAGTTGATTTATTCTTGTTTCCTTCCCAACATCCAACTAATTGTGTGGTTATTGGCATCTTCCATTATAACTGGTCAGTGCTTACGAAAATAGATTGTAGCCTTTCCCTGTATTGAATGGTTTGGGATAATAATTACTCTGAAACTTTAATTATGTAGAGATTGGGATGTGACATTCATCTTTTCTAGCTGGAGGATTAAGTTTCTTTTCAGCCTCCCATTATGCAGTCCAGGACTTTTCCTCTTTTGCCACTTTGGTTACAAAAACGTAACCAAAAGAGAATTATTGCATGAGAAAGAAATCAGGAAAGCATTTGTAACCATAAAGGATTACACAGATATAAGGTGGTATGATTTCAAATGGTAGCTCTGTGCACCCTGGCCTGGAATAGATTCATGCTACCCAGCTTCTGCTGATTATAACACTAGCTCAGCTGTCGCATTTATGTCTTGTTAATTATCCAGTACATACTGACCAGAGATTTTCTCTCCTCAACCCACAAGTTCCATATCTACTTTTCCTTGCTGTACTTCTTTGCATCAAATTTGCTGAGAGGCTTAATGCTGTCCATCAAGAGCACTTCTGTCTTAACTTTATCGTGCTTCCATAGTTTCATCTTTCCCTACCATTTGGTGTGGTTGAACTTCACAGAAGAATCTCTCCTGTATACTAGATCCCAAGTTCCCTGGACTGAAAAACTGAGCTCTCCATCACCATTACCGTTTAACCCCTTTGTTTCTCAGGGAGTCCAGCTCTTCCCATCTTGAAAAGGCTTCTGATTGAGACCTATTTGTCTCCACCTGTTATCTTTCTCTATCACCCCAGCGCATTTTAAGCAAATGAGACCTATAACTGACTTAAGATTTTCTTTCAATGAAGAGTGACACAGTATGCTATAGTAAAAAAACACAGGGTGAAATCATGACAAAAAGATAATTTTAGATTGTGGTAAATGCTTCAAGAGAAATAAGCATTTCCCTCAAAGATGAGAGAGTTAACTGGAGAAAAAAGGCTACTTTGGATAAATAGTAATTTTTATTGTTTTTGGTTGGTTTTTTTTTGGTACCGGGAATCAAACTCAGGACCTTGCACTTGCCAGGCAGGTGTTTGTGCCGCTGAGCTATATCCCCAGCCATAAATAGTAATTTGAAACAAAAATTATGTCCAAAAGTTTCAAAATCTTGATGTCTAGGAAAATGAGGAAGCTTACATGAAGATGAGAAAGCAGAAATAATCTGTTATTTATAAATCTTCTGTTTTTAACATGGGTCGTTACATGATTATGATTAAAATGTTTAAATTTTAAATCCTCATTTAAGGCAGAGCGTATTTCTTAATAGTCATTGTTAGATTTCATAGTCTTGTGTATCTGTTTTCCCCCGTATTAAATGAAGAAAAATAACCTGACTAGGACATCATAAGCATCTTACTGTAGTTGACTCAACAGACGTGTATTACATTAACATACTTGCCTGGCCCTGGCAGGCAGTGGAGATAAATAGAATAGCCCTTTCCTTCAGTGATCACAACTAAAGGAATTTTTACAGGTAACATAGATGGTTTACATGTATGAGTGACTCGTTTTAGAGCAAGTTTGTGTCTCACTAGTTTTAATAAGGTGTTTGAAAGATCTTACCATCTTTAAAATAGTTGTAATTGGGGCTGGGGATTTAGCTCAGTGGCACAGTGCCTGCCAGGGAAGCATGAGGTTGTGAGTTCGATTCCTGGTACCGGAAAAAAAAAAAATAGTTGTAATTTACCAAACATATTCTAGTAGAGTTTAAATAGAAAGCAAAGGGCCAAGGATATAGCTCAGTGCCACGGTGCCTGCCTGGCAAGTGCAACGTCTTGAGTTCAATTCCCAGTACCTAAAAAATAAATAGAAAGCAAACACATTAGTAAAGCTGTTATTTTAACTGCTACGAGTTGGAAGTTAAAGATCAATTTCATCTAATGAGTGTTCAAAAAGATGAATTTCAGTTGGGTTAGTCATGGGAAAGTTTCACTCAGGAGTGAGAACTTGGGGCCAAGGATATAGCGCAGCGGCGCAGTGCCTGCCTGGCAAGCACGAGGTCCTGAGTTCACTTCTCGGTACCCTCCCGCCAAAAAAAAAAACCAGTGAGAACTTCTGTTCCATCTAAATGGATGAATATGAATGGTAGAAAGTGATGAAACCTGACTTGGGGAGATGGTGCAGGAGGAAAAAGCGCTGAACAGAGGTGGGATTCGTGTCAAGGGGTATTTCCAGAACATGGATAAATAGGCTTGACTGGGATGAAAGGTTTGTATTTCGAACTAGTAAAAGATAAAAGCAGAGTCTTTTAATGGAAAACAGAATTTTTGGCTGTACATAGTAATGTTTCTATAATCCTAAATTCATTTACAGTCAAGTTTTATATTATGTAAAACTTATCACAATGTGCAGATTTAAATTGTACCATGATTCTAAAGAAGTCTTTACACCCCTAAATATGTTCTGTAAATTTTAAGACCAGAGTCCTTTATTCCCTACTCAGGTTACAATAATGTTTTGTTTTTCAGTTACTTACACGCCAAGTCAATCATCCACAGAGACCTCAAGAGTAATAGTATCCTTCCTGAAATTTGTCTACGAAGTTTGAAAACATCCTGACCTTTTCTTCTGCATTTTGTCTTCGCATTATGTACAGTTTTCATGCTAAGTTCAGTAGACTCTAAAAATTAATAATCATTCTGCATGAAAGTTAGTAGAGCTGGCCTTTGGTTTCTGAATGACTGAGCACTACAAGAAAATCTATCAGAAGCCTTCGTAATAGTAGGGTTTTCTGACTGCTTGCTTACGTTCTGCCTGCACTGTAAAAAGGATGAATTTTATAGCTACCTCCTAGTTTTAACAGTGAGGTGAGAAAAACAATTTTTATTCTTCCCAATGCCCAGACTAAGATCCTGTCTCCTGGGGTCTCTATTCCCGTGAAGCACGTTTACAGCTTTCCCAGCCATGCTAAAGGATATCTGGACCTGCATGACCAAAATCAGATGAAAGAGTTTTCAGATCTCCTGTAGGCATAGGAATGTGTCTCACTTCATCCTCACACATTTTCGGCCTGAAAAAATCTTAAAAGCAGATCATACAGGCTAAATAGAGCTAATTATTATTTAAAACATACTTACTGACCTCAGGGAAATACAGACTACTATATTTTTTAAAGCATGTCATGTTACAGAATTATAGAAACTAGATTTTGTACCTAAAATTTTCCTAGTGCTTGCTCTAATAGGAAAATGAGATACAATATTTTCCTTTACTTACTGTGCCTCAGATATATTTCTTCACGAAGACCTCACGGTAAAAATAGGTGATTTTGGTCTAGCCACAGTGAAATCTCGATGGAGTGGGTCCCATCAATTTGAACAGTTGTCTGGATCCATTTTGTGGATGGTAAGAATTGAGGCTGTTTCTCCATGGATTACATTTTTTGACCCTGAAATGTTACCGAGTTATTTGAAAGTTTCAACTACAGTATTTTCATAGCTTTCAGTGTTCACACAAAAAAAATGTTATTCTTATGTAAATAGTTTCAACCTTTTTATCTTTAAAAAGAATATTACAGACTCAGTTTCAGTATGTCAAATAAAAATACACATTTTGTAAATGCTGTTTAAATTCCACTCAGAATTCTGTTTTAAAATATTTTGTGTTCAAAATGTTCTATGTCCTGTTTAAAAAAAAAAAAAAGGTTTACAATTTAAGGCAGGTGTGATCTACAGCCCTTATCCTGGTTTTGCTAAGAGAACTATTCCTTTTAACAAAGAGGCTATTTCACAATCTTATTGAAACCAAAATTGAAAAGTTACTTCCTTCAGGCTGGAAAGAACCTTATAATTATGGGGCAGCTGAAGAAGAAAGACAAAAGAAAAAAAGAGACTTTTAACAGTGTCATCCTTGTGCTGTCTTGTACAGCTCTTTTTTCTCTTTATTCCTATTTCTACTTAGTGGAAAAGAACAGAGCTAAAAATTCTGCAAGTTACTGCAGGAAGCCAGTGAAAAATCAGCTGTTAAATCATTTGCAAACCACTGCTTCTCAAAGGGTCCATAAGACCTTGCAGGAGCCCCACAGGGTCGTCTCCTCGTAAGACCAGATTTCTTCATGTCCTTCAACAAAACCACACGTTGAATGCAGAAGCAAATACGAGAGTCCATCTGGCTGCTGTCATCAGACATGAAGGGAATCACAGTTCCATTCTCGCTGAACTTTGTTTTTAAAAATGTAATTATTTTTTTAATTAAAAATCAGTTTTTTGTCAGGTGTTGGTGGTGCACACCTGTAATCCCAGCACTCTGGAGGCTGATGCAGGAGGATCATTGTGAATTTGAGACCAAATGAGCTCAAGGCCAGCCTGAACTGTATAGTGAGACTTGGTCTCAAAAAAATAAAAATTAAAATAAGTTTTTGTGTTAACATCTAATGGTTATTTTAATATTTGAATGGATTACTGAGTATTTTAACAGTTTCTCATTTTAAAATGATGGATACCCACAGATACAGTCCATATAAGCAAAAGCTTTGTAGGGTCTTCAGTAATTTTTAAGAATAAAAAGTCCTGAGACAAAAGAATTTCAAAACCACAGCACTAATCTGAATATATAGTTATCCCAAAAATCTTAATGTAATTTCAAGCATTAAATAATCTAATCTTCACCTAAGACTTTTGGAACACGTGAATAGAGACAGAAAAGTTGCAAGAGCTTTCAAAGTCATATTTGGCTAAATTCCCTGAAATGTATGCAGCAGTCCCCAAGAAGAGAATTCCAAGGTAGGATTCTGAGTTGGTCACGATAAGCCTGTGATTAAAGTGAGCTACAATTTCTCATGAAAATAAATGGAATTAGGGTAGGTGGAAGGGTAGAAGAGAAGATACTGGACTTAGATCTGTACTAACTTACAGGTTTCTTAACCTGCTCTAAGTCTCCCCATTAGACCTGCGAGGTTGGACTGGTGGGTTTTTAATGTCTTTTCTAAGATTCAGTAATTATAAGTAGCTAGGTTTTTTAAAAAAAAGTTAATATGTTTTTAACTTTTAATTAATAATTATAAATAAGCTAATTAATGTCTGTAATCTGGACCCCAAGCTCTTTGACAGCACACCACTGTAAGAAAGATGGCAGCCCACCCAAAAAGATGGAAGCAAACTTAAGTGCTAAGATTGCAGAGCCCCAATTTAATACAGACAAACCAGTCAGACAAACACATAACGGTGTGTTTGTTTTAACTAGAGTGGGAGAGGAGCTCAGTCAAGTCTCTGTCCTTCCTTTTTCAGAAACCTCAGATTATACAGTTAGAACATTATCATATAAGAAGTTCGCTATTTTTTCCTAGTTACTTTTTTGTTGATAATGGGATGGATGAGTTCATCCTTTATCAAGCTGAGACAAGAGAATAGCCAATGTTGTTAAACAAAACTTTCTGGGTTGATACGCCTGGGGACCATCCACAGACAGAGAAGAGTTTGGTCAGAACTAAAGTTATGTGGTCCTCTGGATTATTTCTAGCAGTCTCCTCAACTTGCTTTTATTTATATCTTAGAAGAGAAACCTTTGTGAAGATGTTTGCAAATTAAAGTCACTAAAATGAGAATCAGTCATGGGTTTCTTGTAAATAGGTAACATACAAGTTTTCACCAAACCACCAGCAACAATGGAGAAACCAAACTAGAGTTCAAAAGACAGTCCTTCCTGGGAATGGTGGTGCATACTTGCAACCCCATCTGCTTGGCAGACTGCAGCAAGAAGATCCCAAGTTCAGGCCAACTTGGGCAACTTAGACCCTGTCTCTAAATAAAATTAAAAGTATTGAGGATGTAGCTCAGTGTTAGAGCACCTCTGGCTTCAATCCCCAGCACTACAAAAAAAAGTTAAGGTTTATATGGTGGCACATGCCTGTAATCCCAGCACTCAGGAGGCTGAGGCAGGTGGATCCCCAAGAGTTCGAGACCAGCCTGGATTACATAGTGAGGTCAGGGCCAGCTTGAAAGACATAGTGAGACTCTGTCTAAAAAAAAAAAAAAAATATATATATATATATATATATATATATATATATATATATATACACATATATATTCTGTGCCTCACAAAATTGATTCAGGCTTTAAAAATGATGTCTTTATCATAACCAGCCACTTATTATTCTGGCTTGTTCATTTTATCACAGTTATATGTATCTTATTTTATACTGTGCTATCTCACTAAAAGTAACCATCAACAAAATACATGACAAACACAAGTGGATGTGACCTTCACCACCAATAACCTTTGACTGTCTTCAGAGTATGCTATAGTACTGTTTAGGTCCTACCCCTAGTTGTAACATTGTACTGCTGACCTAGGTGTAGTCTGGGCACTGAGAGATTTAAAGGCTCCACACATGATTCTGATTTGCAGCTGTAGTTGTGAGCCATTGTTCCTTATCCATGTGAGATGCCTGCCTTACCCAGACTACTTACCTTGGGCTGTCCTGCAGCGATATTTGCAGTTAGTAGAGCTTTTGCTATCAAAGTGATGTTTTCACAAAGTTGTCATTAACACCCGTGCAACTTCTACAGTTCCTTTCAAATGAAACAGTACAGAGATAATAAGGTGAAGGAAAAAATCTCTTAAACTGACTGTTAACTAGTCATTTGTTTTTCGTCCAGTGGTGCATGCCTATAATACCAGCACTCTGGGAGGCTGAGCCGGGAGGAATGCAAGTTCAAGTGATTTACCAAGACCCTGTCTCAAAATAAAAAAAGTTTAGAAATGCTGGGGATGTAACTCAGTATAAAAGCCTTCACCCCCTATACTGGGAAAAAACTAAACAAAACTTAGTTGCACAATGTAGTGACAACTGTATAAAAATGTGGCAGATGTGAATTAGTCTGTTTCTTTATACAAGAACCAGCAACCAAAAAATTCTTTAAATCATCTTCTACTAAATCTGCCTGCTACTGCTTTTGTTATTAAAGCATCCATGCTTGTTTATACCACATATTTATTCCATGGCTTGGAAGGGGATGAGTTTATCATCCTTAAAATTCTACCGTTACTTTCTAAGGTGCCCTGAGATAAGGAAGATACTTTGTGCGATTAGAAACACTTGTTTTAAGACAATTACTACAGTAGTTTTCCCTGCTCCTCACCTTCTTCTAGCCACAGGTCTAGCATTTCTTTGCTGAGCTGGGAATGGGAAGTGGGAACTGGCTCGTAGGGTGAGTTGTGGGGAGAATTGAAATGACAGTGACAGTATTTGTTCAGAAAGAGTGACTGATAAAATTACAAAATCTCAGTGATGCAGTTTGGAGTCTCAGCCCAGACTACACCTTTAAGAGTTCATAATACGGGCCAGAGATCTAGCTCAGCGGCATAAGCGCTTGCCTGGCAAGCCTGAGGTCATGAGTTCGATACCCAGTACCAAAAAAAAAAAAAAAAAAAAAAAAAAAAAACGGAGTTCATAATGGGCTTTATTTGGCCATTAATAAGAGAATTCGTTACAAAATAAGTCTTTAATGATTAAACATTGCTCTGGGAATTGCAGTTTATATTTTCAGTCTGTTCAGTAGAAGTGGAGAATAAACGAGAATATTTTTCTTCTTATGTTCTAACAGGCACCAGAAGTAATCAGAATGCAAGATAAAAACCCATACAGCTTTCAGTCCGATGTGTATGCATTTGGGATTGTTCTATACGAACTGATGACTGGGCAGTTACCTTATTCAAACATCAACAACAGGGACCAGGTACATTTTTACCATCTTTGAGAGTTTATTTTGTATTTGTATAAAGACTCAAATTAATTGCAAGGAAAAAGTATTGAGTCCCAGGTAGACGTGAAGGGCAGATCTCTTGATCTTTGTAACCAGGTTTAGAAATCTTTTGCATACTCTTAGCAGTAATAGCAGTAAGGCCCCTCATGCAGTGAAGTGAAATTCCTGATGCTGTGACTAAAAACTAGAGATCCATAATGAACAATGCCTCAGGTTTCCTGACCGTAGCGCAGTCAAACTAATGAGCTGTGGTACCGCAGCACGAGGGCTTTAACCTTCTGCTGCGTCGCGGACTGTACTATCAGAGCACGTAGTTGGCTAGGTTGTCTTTTTTTTGTTTGTTTTTTGGAGGTTGAGAATAGGAGATATTTATTGAGGGAAAGATAGCTTTTGCGTAAGAGAACCAGAAGAGAATCCAGAAAGCGGATGCTCCCGTGGCTGTATTTGTCTTTATGGCACATTCTTCTAAAATTATTTCTGGGTGTGGTAGCTCACCCCTGTAACCTTAGCACTTGGGAGACTGAGGCGGGAGGGTTAGCATAGGCTCAAGGCCAGCCTAAAGTGTGCACTGAGACCCTGTTTCAAAAAACAGTAACAGTAAAATAAAATTTAAAATACTAAGTTTTTAAAAATTTTAAAACCATAAAAGGACTGTTACATCATGCTTCAATTTTTCTATAATTAGAATTGAAGTAAAAGGGAAATATTTTTGCTTTTTCCTCCTTCCTAAGTTACTATTTTTTGTCCCTTATATTCTAAATACCAGTATATCCTCATGCAAGTGTTTACCTTTTCTATCTTTTCACAATAAATTCACTTAGGCTTTTAAAACTGGCCAAGGAAAGTGAATTGTCTTACTGAAATTACCTTGGATACCTCAACATTTTAAAAATATGTGAATGCACACATGTGCATGTGAAGAGACAGATTTCAGAAATTAAACTGCTAACATACTACAAAATAATAGTTGACTGTAAATATAATTAAAGAATATTGAGATTTTATACTAAGGTTTGCATCAGAATCCCCTGGGAAATTACTTAAAAATAGATATACTAGAGTAGATTCTAATTGAATAGGGTAGGGTCCAAGCATTCAATATTTTTAGTGCTTTCCATGTGATTCGGAGACATTCCAGTATTGAGGATCACCAAAGAGTAAAACCAAAAGGGTGTGAACTTTTAACTTATTTCATCATGGTAGGTTTTATATGTAAATGTTACTTCATTTAAATGGTGTATTCTTTTGGTTAGTAATAGCTCAGCACTCCGGCTTTTCAGTGACAGCTCTGAAGAGCTCACTTTCTTCAACTGTCATGTGATATCCAAGAAGTAATTCAAGTTATGCTATCCTATCTTGTGCATACTTACTGAATCACTGTATCCCCTGTATCCAAGAGGGGTCCTAATTCTGTGTTTTATGTATTTTTAAAATGACTGTATTTCTTCCCGGTTAATCATGAAGCTAAATTTCAGTTGCTTTTTGGTCTGACAGCTTCACAGCTGTAGAATGTTGAGTATTGTCTTTAAGTATTAAACATAGTACCTCAGTTCTGATGATCAGATTTCTTAGGCCTGCATGAAACTTATATTCAGGGTAGACAAAATACTAGCTAAAGAACATAACTGAAGCATTGTACTTACTGTACTTATGACAGATCTTGATCACTGAGATAATTAACTTGATAAAAGCAGTCTGAATAGCAAAATTGTCTCTTAATTTGCCATCCTCTGTGCTCTGACTTTTATAAGTAGTCTTACCATATTAATTTATTAATTAACAATAATATCTGTGTCATGTTCATGTTTCCTATGCATATTATTTTTCTGGAATAATTGCTAGGGATTTTAAGTATAATTTTAGTTGATTTATCATACAGACTTATCAGATTATCACATAGATTTATCAGATTAGTAAAAATGCGTGAACCTAAGATCTGTATGAAATCCGTCACTAAGCTTAAGAAAATTATACTATTAAAAAAAAAAAGAAAATTACACTATAGAAACAAGCACTATTATCTCCAAAATATGGATGAAAGTATCACAGAGTTCTGCACTCACTTACTTCCTGGCATTTTAGATGCTTTGTCCTCCCTGGGAGTATAATAAATGGTGTGACAAGGGCTTACTCTCTCTGAGAGGAGTGAATGAATGAATGACCAGCAAAAGGGTAAGGCCTTTCTATTTAATTCCTTCTAGCAGTACAGTTAGAGCCCCTGAATTTGCCTGTATGAAACCAAGTTAAGTATTTAATAGAGAAGGAAGAGGTGAAAGAATGGTACCCTTTTCCTAGGACCCCATTCTACGTTAGTCCCTGGTGGCCTGCTTTCTTCAAATGGTACTTTCTGTGGACCTTCTCATTTTGAAAAAATAACTGTGGTCACTCTCAGTGAAGTAACCCTAGATGCCGTTCCTTCCACCCATCTTCTTGCTTTGAGTTTTCTTGCCCTTGCTCTTAGAGCCTGATCTCCATGGCTTCAAGATGAGAGTTCTATTTGAGAATCCAAGAGCAGTCATCTTTTTCATGGGAGATGAGACAACTGCTTCTTTACTTGTTGTCGTAGTTACTTTTCTTGTTGCTGAGACAAAATACCTGACACCCAAAGTTAAAGGAGGAAAGCTCCTTTAACTCCTTTATTTAGCTCCTTTATTTAGCTCATAGTTTGTAGAAGTTCCAGTCCATAATCAGCTGGCTCCAAGCAGGGTGACATGGCAGACATGCATCACACAGGAGAAACAGTTCATGGTGGGCAGAAGGCAGCAAAGCAGCAAGGGACGACCACAGCTCTTTCTGCCCCTTATATCTTATCCAGGCTACTCATGGAAGGTAATCCCAGTGCCCTTGATCCTAGCATTGCACCATAAATCAATTCCAGTGTCACACACTCCAGATCCAACCACCTCTGAAAAAGCCCCACCTATGACTATATGAGGCCCTGGGGGAACACCTAGACACAGACACAACACTTGTAGTGCCCCCGTCCTCCATTCCCACCCCCATACTCTGAAGAGTGGGTTTTGCCTCTAAAGTCAAAGCAGAGCTCTGGTAAAGCAGGGTGAGATAATTAATGACAGGCCTTGAGCTCATCACCTGCTCATCTTGCCTCTCCTGGTTTGTTTTTTGTTCGATTGGACTAAACAGTTCCTTTTATTTCTAAAAATCAGGTTATTTACTAAAGTAGACCTCCCAGCTCTCTGGACCATCTCTGTGGTCTGGATGGATGACCATCTTGATGTTACTACTTTGCAAAGTACCACACCTTTCTTTTTTTACTTTCCCTAGTGCTGAAAGTCTAAGAAATCATTTTCTCTTTTCTTCCCCTTCTTTTCATTCCATTTTCCTCTCCATTCACCCTATCCTTTCCTCTTTCAGCCCAGCCTCTCTACTAAGTCAGGATTAATAATAAATATTCTCTTTTAAACTAGACATATTGGCAATCCTCTTGTGGCTTTCTTTTCTTGGAGCAGAGGTGTTGTGTCTTCTTAGAAGAAAATAATAAGTAACATATCCAGTCATTATTTGTGTATAATAAATTGCCCAGAAATTAGGGACTTAAGTTATGAATCTTCAGTTTGAGTTGCTCTAGTGAGGAAGGTGTGTATGTATTTCAAAGATCTCAGCTAGAGTAGCTTGACTGGGTGCTAAAATGTTCTGCTTCCAATATGGCTCATTCACATTCCTGGCAAGTTGGTGCTGTCAGCTCATGTGGGTCTTTCCATGAAGACCTCTTCACGGGCTGCTTGGTCTGTCCCATTGGTGTGACAGCTGAGTTCTGAGCACAGATCTCAAGATAGAGGAAATGAGCTGGGCATGATGGCACACCTGTAACCCTAGCTACTCTGGAGGCTTATCATGGAGAATCCCAAGTTTGAGCCCCGCCTGGGTAATTTAGTGAGACCTTGTCTCAAAATAAAAAGGTCTGGGGATATAGCTTAATGGTAGGACACTTGCCTAGCATGTGCAAGCCCTGGGTTAAATCACCAGCCCCACAAAAAAGAAACAAAATGATGTGTACCATTCTTACCAGTATGCAAGTTATTTTAACAGAAAATATTTTCAGTATCTGCTATAGGCAAAGCACTGTGCAACACAGAGGGATTCAAAGATTAATAAAGCAGAAGCACTGTTCTCAATGTAGTTTACAATTCTGTTGAGGCAGTTTTGTTTGATACTGAAAGTGAGCAGCGTCCTCTCCAGGAATACTGTACTCAGAAGTGAAGGAGAGGCAGGAGAACCAGGAGTACCTAATGTATAGATTGAGACAAGCTAGTCCTAGAATTCTAAACCAAGGGACTCATTTGGTTATATGTGTCACGTGAATCTTCGTCTGTGAGTTTTATGCCGAAAAGACTTTTCCTTGTCCCTTCTTGCTGTTCCTTCATCAGTCAGCCCCCAGCTCTGGCAATGAAAATTCTACTTTGTGCTCTGCACTCACTCAATTCTATAAAACATACAAAATCAGACAGCTGTCTTTAATTTTTTTTCCTTTCATGCTCCTCCGGAAAGATTTTTTTTTTACACTATATACCTCTGTGTATATTTGTAAGTTGGCATCTAAAAAGTTTTATCTTAATCTTAAGTAACTACAAAGAACGTAATTTTTAGTGTATTCTGTTAACACTGCAAAATAAGGCCACTCTCTCCCTCTTTTTAAAATGTGAATAGTAAAATCTAAAAACCGTACTGATTTGATATTTACATGACTCATTCTAAAAACACAAAAACTCGGGCTGGGAATATAGCTCAGTGGCACAAGGTCCTGAGTTCAATTCCCAGTGCCAAAAAAAAACCTCTGCATTAATTTTAGAAATTTGATATGATTCCTTGTTTTCCTCTCAAACTATGGTGCAGTATTTTATTCCCTCCAAAGAATTTTATCCTAACGTAATATATTTTTTATGCTTAAAGCTTTTTATTGATTATTCAAGTTATAAATCTTGAATAAAAATATGGATATAAGTTTCAGTTTAAAACTTCTAAATTTCCTGTGATTTTAGGTTATTTTTTAAATTCTGAATTATGCCATTGTTATAATTTTTACTATATAACTGATGAAAATAATATTGTTTTAATATAGAAAGCCAGAAGGTAAAATTTTATTGGAAATACATATCATAATGAGCAACATGGGGCTTTTCTTTTCCCTTCAATTAATTTTTATGTCTGTGAGTAAATATGACTTTTTTTTTTACTAGAATGAGCTAGGGCTTAGTATTGATGCTTCTCCTTGTTTTATTTTTAGAAGTAAGTACTGAGAAATCTTATTCAAACAATAAGAAGATGAAAAAGGTAGGAGTTTTCTTATAGCTGTATGTGGAGTTTAGTGGACTTGTGAAAAATTCAGTCACAGTTTATTACAGGGAAAGAATATAGATTGAAATCAGCCAAGAAAAGAGATATATGGGGCAGAGGCAAGAGTGTTTCTCACATGGAGCTTCTGGTTATCCTCTCCTGATGGAGCTGTGCACAGTGCCAAATTCCCCCGCAGCAGTATGTGAAATAATGTGGAGATTATTTAATATATAAATAATTATATATTTAAATATATAATTTATAAATAATCAACAAAGTTTCCTGAGCTTCAGAGTCTAGGAGTTTTTAGGGCTCGGACTTACAGGTATGGCTGACTCCCCATGTGGCTGACCATAGTTTCCAGCCCTCCCAGAGGTCCAGTTGATAATACGTGACCCTGGGCCTCCTCTGTAAATCACATTCTTGGCATGGTCATGGCCCACAGCCTCCAGATAAACAGAAACTGGAAGCAGGCCGGACATCCCAAGAGCCTAGCGAATACCTTCACTAAGGAGCCAAGGGCAAAGATCTTTCCTTCCCCATGGGCAAGATTAATTCTTTACCACATACCATGTCACTCAATCACTTGAACTCTTTCCTGTAACACACCAAAAATTATATAGTAACTTGTCATGAAAAAAATACATTAGTAATGAGCTGACAATTTAGTCAATTCTGTTCAAAGCAGAGAATTAAAAATCAGCTGACTTGGGGCTGGGGGTATAGCTCAGGTGGCATAAGTGCCTGCCTGGCAAGCGCAAGGTCCTGAGTTCAATCCTTGGTACCAGGGGGAAAAAAAAAAAAAGATTATAAAAAAAAAAAAATCAACTGACTTGCAAAGGGATTTGTTACTTACTCATTCAAGCCTAATGAGATGCTAATATTTGGAAAGGTCCCTTTGATACTCCCGTAGTTTTCACGGTTTTGAGCAATGTAGATTCCATGTAGGTAAAAGGTAAACCTTTTATAAAGGAAGAAAAGGGCAGTTATCACAGAGGAGAGAGGCAAGAAGAGTAAGCTTTACACTTCAGGCAAATCTGTTTTTTGAGCAAGGGATATAGGTAAGTTGATAAGGTAAAAAATTAATTCAGTTAAAACTACAATGGGTATATACCTTTGGGAGAGTCTGTGTAGAACTAGAGATACCTAGTTTGAAGACTACAGGTATCTGACACTGCTTATTAATGAGAAAAAATTTGCTGTTAGCCTTGATGAGTTGTTAACTTACATATTGAAAGCCTCTTGGTCCAGGCGTATAGCTCAGTGGCACAGTGCCTGCCTGGCAAGCATGGGGTCATGAGTTTAATTCTTGGTACCAAAAAATTAAAGAGAGAGAGAAAGCAAGCCTCTTGTGTCCAGAAGATTATGTGAAATGCTGGGGCAGAGATGGTACGTAAGAAATAAATGTGCTGTGTATGAGACACAGTTCCTGCCCTCAAGGATCCATAGTCTCATTGGGGAACTTAGGTTAGTCACAAAAAGATTAATAACCACATAAGCAGTAAGTGATCATCACAGCTGTCAGTGGGTCACTTCTAGGTGTGTGAAAGGAACAGTATGATGAAAAGGTTAGAGTTCAGGAAACCCTTGATGCATCCAGATTTCAGATCACTAGGGAAGAGAATAAGGAGGACACTATGGGTACTGTAGCAGCCATAAGAATATGGTTAAAAGCAAATTGGTATTAGGTTCTTCTCCACATTTCTCTTTGTTACTTAACTGGACTGGTTATCTTGGACAAGTTCCTAGACTTGTTTAAACTTTGGATTTCTAGTTTATAAAATGAAGTTAATAGTTCCCTTGTAGAATTAGTCTGAGTATGAGATTAGATTACATCCATAATTCAAGTGTTTCAAAGTTTTGTAGCCTTCCAGGGCTACTACCTTGGATAACCAAGTGTGCATATCTAAAGTGCTGTCCTATATGAATAGATTTCTGAACCCTGCCTCTCAACTTCGAAAGTCCCTCCTTTGGCCAGGGAGATAGCTCAGCCGCACGGCACCTGCCTGCAAACCTAAGGTTCTGAGTTCAATTCCTGGTACATACATACATAAATAAATATAAATATATAATTTTTTTAAAATGGCAGTAGTGTAACATCCCACCAATATTGGTTTGTACTATTCCATTCATTAAAAGAAAAGAAAACCCCTCCTTGTGCTTTATATTTTACTGGGACTGCTTTCTCCAATCAAATCATGATGTTACGATTGATTAGCTTCAGAAGGGAGCAGTATAGGAAAAAACTACTTTGCTGGTATCTCTTCCCAACCTTCATCCTTTTAGCCTATACCACAGAGATCGCATTGCAATCAGAGCTTTACTGTGTAGGTTCATAGTTAAACAAGAGTCATTACAGCATCAAACAGGATATAACATAAGATGCTAAATGTGACTTGCTAAAGTTCATCAGCACTGTGCAGAATAAGGAATCCCATACTGGCTTTCTTCACCTTACTACTTAGTCTGCTGCTCTTGGACCTGTCCCCTCTAAGATCAGAACTCCCTCTCCTAGAACCAGGACTCCTATCATCTGTCTCTGCCTATCCTCAAAAGAGCCAAAAAGTAGAAAGTTAAGAAATTAGAAAACTCAGCCAGGGACGATAATACATACCTGTAATCCCAACGGTAATACAGGCTGAAGCAAGAGGATCACAGGTTCAAGCCCAGTCTGGCAACTTAGTGACTTAGCAAGACCCTGTCTCAAAATAAAAAATAAAGGGCTCGTGCTGTAGCTAAGTGCAGAGGCTCCTGGTTCAATCCCCAGTACCACATAGGAGAAAAAAAAAATTAGAAGACATAACTCTGTAGGGAAGACAAGCGTTTTTATTTTCTTAAGCAGGAGATTTTAACTCAATAGTTTCGTTTTCTTTGTGGAGGAAGCTCTGTTTCCCACACTAAATGACAAATACCCCACTAGATTTTCCTAGATTGAGTTAAAATACTGATGACTGCTGAAAAGGTTAACTTTTCTGGTTGCTGCTGCACATATTTAAAAGATCCACCACAACGTGATATATGGGAATCCAAGCACTCACGTTGTTGGTTTTTATTTTAACTTTCCTTTATCAGAGTGTAATATGCATATATAAAAGTCCAAATGTCATAAACATACAGCTCGTTGAATTTTCATTGTTTATGTATTTTAACTTATATAGAAGGTTGCATGATTTGGCTTTTTTTTTCCCTCCAGATAATTTTTATGGTGGGACGAGGATACCTATCTCCAGATCTCAGCAAGGTACGGAGTAACTGTCCAAAAGCCATGAAGAGATTAATGGCGGAATGCCTCAAAAAGAAAAGAGATGAGAGACCACTCTTTCCCCAAGTAAGAAAAACTGCATGCTGCCTAAAAATAGATTAACATTCAGAGGCAGATTTGTGAGCACTTTGGGGGGTACATAGTCTGTATCTCATAGGTTGAATACCATGTGGTATGTACAGACTCAGATAAGTAACCACAGGATAATGACTTTATAGGGGGTGAGCAGAAAATTGGAGTCCCAGTACAAAATACTCACAAAGACTTTGCATTTGTCTAGCAGTTTTAAAATATTTTGGTCTTAGAATCCTTTTCTTTTCTTTTGTCTTTTCCTTTCTTTTTTACACATTTAAAAACTATTAAAGAGCCCCCCAAGAGAGCTTTTGTTTATGTAAGTAATTACATACCAAACCAGAAAAACCAAAAAAAAAAAAAAAAAAAATAGAAGTGGTTATTATTTTACATTTTTCAAATGTTTTTGTAAAAAGATGGCTAGATTCTCTGCTTTTATATTTATTATACTTGTAATATCTCTTGTTGCCTCTCAGAATTCCACTTACACTTATAAAATAATGACAGCAAAAAGGCAAACAATATCTTATTAATGTTAGTAGTTTTAACGTACATGGCTTCTAAGAGGTCCACAAACCATACTTTGTCAACTGCTGCTTTAATTCTTCTTGATGGTAAAATTAAACAGCTAAGCTTCACTTTTATACAAGGTCTTTTTTTGTTGTTTTGTTTTGGTTTTTTGAGACAGGGCCTCGCTATATAGTCCACGCTGACCTTACACTCTTAGCGATCCTCCTGCCTCAGCCTCCCAAGGGCTGGGATTACAGGTATACTCTACCACACCGGGCCATGCTAGGTCTTTTTGAGAGACAGTCCCACCAGGGGCAGAAAGATAAAACAATTGTTGGTGCTATCTGCCTCTTGATTCTTTTAATTTCCCGTTGCTTTTTTTTTATTTTTCCATATCATCAGGCTAAAGCCCTTCCATTAATACTCTTTAGTAAGCCTCACAAAGAGCTGGTGGGTGGCATTTCCCTGTAGTCCCAGCTACTAAGGATGCAGCCAGTGTGGGAAGATTACCTGAGGCCAAGAGTTGAAGGCCAGCCTGGGTGACATAGCAAGACCCTTCCCACCCCATCTCAAAAGTGAAGCAAAGAAAAAGAAGCCTTACAGAGGACTGACATAAGTATCTGAACAAGCTTAGAGAGCTTAGCTGTAGTATGTAGGTGCAGGTTTCCTGATCCTTCAGAACTTCCTGATAGCATTGTATGAATATACCTCAATAAATCAATCAGTAGTTTCATATGGGAAATGCTGGCTGTCATAGTCTGTCACCATAATTACTGAGATGTTCCTTCATGAACCCATATGCCTTTGAATACCCAGTCCACGCTAGTTACTCAGACAAGTTACTGCTAGAGAAATGAGATTTGTTCATCATTTATTTTTTGAGAATTTTTCATCTGTAAGCAGTTTTAAAAGTTAGAATTGATGGCTTTAAGTGTCAGCAGCTGCTTCAGAGCAAAAAGGAGAGGCTAAATGGGTGGGTAGTTTTACATACAGGATTCTGTTACCGCTGCTCTGAGGAAGAGTTTTGGGATATTTACTTTGTTTTATTTTATTTTTTAACAAAAACACACTGGGCTTGACATCATCAAAGTGAAAAACTAGTGTTGTTACAGTGTCAGAAGCCCCAGTACGTGTTCTCTTTGTACATCCCAAGTGCTAGTGCTTCTTACTTAATTATTTTTTTGTTTCTTTGTTTTTTTTTAATTTTTTTTTTCCGGTACTGGGAATCGAACTCACGACCTTGCGCTTGCCAGCGCTGTGCTGCTGAGCTAAATCTCCAGCCCCCTAATGCTTCTTATTTAAAGGGGCAGTGTTTAAACATAATATTTCATTCACCCCATGCTATCAAAGAATGAAATGCATTTATGAATTCCCCAGATTAATGGAAGCTCCCCTTTTAATTACTATACATTTTCATTGCAGGTTACCTTTTCCTATCATACAATTGTATGCCAATTAAATCTTAAATACCTAATGATCTATGCCAGACAACTATAAAATACGAAGTCATTTTTATATAGTGTTGAGGGAAGAAAGGCTTCCCTAAGCAAGAGACAAAATCCAGAAGTTATAAAATTTAATGTAGTCTATATGACTACATTAAATTGTTTAAACTTCCACATTGTAAAAAATAATACTGAAAGTTAAACAGAAAAGTAATTGCAACATATATAACAAAGGTAAAAATTTGGAATATGCAAGGGGCTCCTGTAGATGGATAATTAGAAGACATTCCATGGAAAGTGAGCAAGGGTCATGCACAAAAGAAATGCAAATGGTAAATGAATTTAGGAAAAGACAGTTTTCAGTAGCAGTCAGTGATACCAGAGTCCTAGACCAGAGAGAGGCCTGATTGGGTGGGTGGATGGGGTTCCCAGCAGACCAGATTCAGTCTCTGGCTGCCCAGCTTCAGTCAAAAGGATGAGTGGTGATGAGGCCAGAAAGAACTTGATCCAGCATGGCCATACTGGAGAGGAAGAGGGGACCACTGACCTAAGCCCCATCTTCAGGGTACTGACAGGAGCTTCAGGATTATGTAGAGAACGGCCAAAGTGGAGGTCAAGAAGTACGCAGGCAGACAGACTTGGTCACACTGTGGTCTGGGTGATCATTATCTCAGGTCTGATTCTGTAGGGGTCTAGCACCCAGAGAACCATTGTTGCTGGAGAGGCAGTTCAGTCCCTGTCATGATCTGTCTGCAAGGTTTGCTCTTCTGGAACCTGAGATAAACAAAGAAGTAACTCAGAAAGAACAGGCCAGAGGAGCAATCAGGAATCAGGACAGTGATTGGGTCCTCCTTTAAATCCCCAGTTTTAGAAGACCTTTCCCCTTATTGAAGTCGGGCGTGGTGGTGCACACCTGTAATCCAGCAGTAAGCACTGGAGAGACTGAGGCAGGAAGATTGCTGTGAGTTTAAGGCCATCCTGGGCTCCGTAGTGAGTTCAAGCCTAGCCTGAAATGTGTGGCAAGACCCTGTCTCAAATAATAAAGTAAGATACTCCTGCTGGGCATGGTGGTGCACGCCTGTAATCCCAGCAGTCTGGAGGCTGAGGCAGGAGGATCGTTGCAAGTTCAAGGCCAGCCTGGGCTACGTAAGTGAGTTCAAGGCCAGCCTGAAGTGCATAGTGAGACCCTGTCTCAAAAAAATAAACTGTGCTCAGAACCTACTTCCATAAGTATTTAGATATATACAAGAATGCTTACTATCATAGTAAAAATTAAAAACCAAAATGAAGGTAGCTCTGTATGGATGCCATGCGTATAAGTAAGGGAAAAAGAAAACAGTGAGAGAACTGTGGAGTCTGATGCTGCTGTAGAAGGTGGTGAGGGTGGTCTGTGTTTGTGTGTGTGTGTGTTTATGTAGAGGAGAGACAGGGAGGGAAGTACAGACCCTATCAGGAGCTGCCCCTGGAGGGTGGCATTGAAGAGCCTTACACTTTTTCCATCTCTGTACTACTTAAATGTTTATTTGCATGTTACTCTTGGAACTTAAAAAACTCTGTGACACTGCTTATTTCTTTGCCTTTTTATGCTAATCTCTATAAGATTACAGGTAAAATAAAAAATAACTTTGGTAGCTCAGGATCATCATCATCACTGTGATGCTGGCTCCTAAAAGTTTGAGTGCCTGCCATGTGCCAACCCCTTTCACATGTCTCCTGACTGGAAATTGCATTCCAGGCTGTATGCCTTCAAGGGTCATAACCCGTTTCTTTGCACCTTAGAATACTGCATGTGAATTTTTACATTTTGTGGGCTGGTGTCTTTTTGTAAAATTTCCCTGTCTTTACCCTTGGGTTGTCACTTGGTCCTTTTTATTCATGTGCTGTTAGGGGGCTAGGTCAGTGGGTCCTACTTTTGGCTCTGTGTGTGAGACATTTCCATTGCTGAATTTCTTTAAAGGCGAGGTTCCTCAGCTGGTTCTGTTTCGACAGTCGTGTGGCGCTTTACTTACTTATACTCCATCTTCCTGCGAAGGGGACTTGCCGTCTGTGCCAAATAGGTGTATCGGCAGTCTTAAATTTGTAGTATTTTTTGTTCCAAGGCTGGCAAGTGATCTACAAGATACACAAAAGCTAACTATGAGTTACTTTGCCCATTTAGTTCACAGAAGTAAACTGTAGTATTGTGGTAGGTTTTTTTTTCTTTTCTTTTTTACAGAAGAATACCAATTTCTGTTTTTCCAGGCAATTGTAACACTGAAAATAATGTAAGGTACCAGGTGCTTTCTTGTAAAGTATAATGGGCTCTTAAAGATATACACCACCCAAATTTTCATTCTGCTTTCTGTTTTTTCTTTCTTTTTTTTTTATTTTGTTTTGTTTTGTTTTCTTTTTTTTCGTAGATTCTCGCCTCTATTGAGCTGCTGGCCCGCTCATTGCCAAAAATTCACCGCAGTGCATCAGAACCCTCCTTGAATCGGGCTGGTTTCCAAACAGAGGATTTTAGTCTCTATGCTTGTGCTTCTCCAAAAACACCCATCCAGGCAGGGGGATATGGTGCGTTTCCTGTCCACTGACGCAAATTAAATGAGTGAGAAATAAAGGAGGGTAGCAACAAAAGTAAAATAAATGAACATGTTTGTTTATATGTTAAATCGAATAGGATATTTTTTAAAAGTGAACCAAAAAACACTTGTGTGTTTAAAGAGTAGATATTTTTCTCAACCTAAAATTGATAACTAACATTGGATTTTCAGTACCTATGGGTTGAAACACAAACATTATTAAAACTTGGCAGTGCCTCCTCCAGAGATTCCACTTTCAGTTCCAAGTTTATTCCATTCACTTGGTCATTCCGATTATTAAACCTCAGTCTTCTCTTTCAGTTTGCTCATGCAGCGTTTGACACTAGCTATCACTCATCGCTAGGGATGCCCAAGGAAGACCACGCCTGTGCTGTGCACGGAGGGAAGCTGGCAGTAGTTAGCCTGCCTCAGTGTGGCAGACTGAGCAGACCCAGCGTAGGAGGTCCCCAGAGCTGAGGGACCCTACTGATTTGATAACTATTTTATTTTACTACCGTTTAGAACATGTGGCTGTCCTTTCTTTCCTGGAAGCAGTAGACTAAATAGCTTTTAGTAAATTTTGGTGCAAATGACCAGAGATACAGCTGAAGGAGTGACATGTTTGAAATGATTTAGCTTTGAGTTTATAGTGGGAAAATGTTAGAAGTTGGAGTTCCTTTTAGATAATATTTCTTTATATATTAACGATGTCTTACACCTGTAGAGGTCAGATTTTCTTGCAAACGCATTGCCCCCTTATGCTCACTCTCTTCTCTCCAAAATTATTTCACAGAACCTGTGAGAATTTACAAGTTCATTTTTCATTCAGACTAACTCTGGTTGCCAAACAACCAGGTAATGAATTTTTAAGTTATTACTTTAGATGATACTTGTGACACACATTGTAACAGTCACCTTATTAGGTCTCCTAAAATTTCTTTTCTTCTTTAAATTCCTTGTCCAGCAAGATTCAGCTCATGCTGAATACCTGCTATTCTTTTCCTGCATTCCACATTATGAAGTAGTTTTAACACATTTTCTTGTGTAGAAAATGACTAATGTGGCAATTGTACAGAACACTCCTTACTGTGAGTCAAAGAGGATCAAAAAGGAGGGAAGCAGGATTGCGGCCTTTTCAACAATACTGCCACCTCTGCTTCAGCTTAGGGACCAAAGCCAGCCTTCTGTGTTCACTTACTCAAATTAGATTTGCGGTAATTTTTAGATAACAGCCAACAGCTAAAAGTTATCTCAGCAGAAGGCAATATCTGCATACATGCCATCGTTCTTTGAAGTCAATAAAGAAAAAAATTAGGAAGACTTTAATGATAATTAATTTCAAGTAGCACAGCTAACTTTTGAAATACTTACATTTCATCAGGGAAACCGCTCAGTAATGATTACAGCATACTTTTGCCCCTTAGTTGGGTAGTTTAAGATAAACAGTGCCATCTTGAATCTTACATTGATTCATGAATTTTAACATAGTGGGGAAAAAAACACTTTGCATTTTTAAAAAACAAGAATAAGAAAAAGATAAAATCATATAACATGTTAGCAGGGCACAGTGGTGCTGGTAAATGAAAAAAATAAAAAGAGCTGGACTGTACCTCAGTAGTAGAGTGCTTGCCTAGCATGCATTCACAGGCACTCACTTCAGTCCCCAGAGCCACCCAAAAAAAGTAACATGTTGGAAAACATCAAAGTTCATGATTTCTAAAGCCTCCAGTGACACAAAGACATGAGTGTTAGTAATTAATAGGTGGAGTTATATTTATTTACAAACAGAATAGCAGTGGTGTAGCTAATACTGTTTTACAAAATTGACTTGGTCTATAGGGTGTTCAAATGGTTTGGGCATTTTGAGAACATATTCAAAGGGATTTCTTCTTTTGTTTCTGGCAGTGCTGGAGACTGAATCCAGAACCTCACATTTCAAAGGCTCTTTTTCAGGAGTAGAACTCTTCTAGTACTCCCCAGTCTGTGTCACTTGTAGGTTCACTTGTGGGTTCCTCTCATTGTCCCTGTCTTTTCACCTGACAGTTCCACACCAACTGCATTTGACTCCTCGCCCTTCTTTACCAGTCCCTTTGCCAGGAGCGTTGCTAAACTGTCAAACTGCTCAGAAATTGTGCCATCCCATCGAAACCAGACCATGCTTCCAAGAGTTGCCTAGTGACTTAGTCTCCTTTCTGAAGTTGGCCCACTGCTAACACTAGTGAAAAAAAACACTAAAAACATGACAGATGAGTTGTTTAGAACATGGATCCAGAGAAGTAGGAAGCATTAGAATTACAGAGTTAAACCAGGTTCCTTTTCTGTTCCTTGTCATTGTTCCTGTTGTTCTTACTGTTTTTTGTTTCATACTTCCTAGAAACACAAAAAAATAGTTTTTCCTAACCACTTCTTTCCAAAAACCTGAGACCTCATGTATTTTTTTAACTAACATTGATTTCCTTCAGGAGACAACCTTTTTATAATTTTTTTTAACTTGTAAAAGTTTTAAGAGTCAGTGATGAAGAATAAAATTTGTCTTGATTTAAGTCATTTAGGGGTCTAGGGTGTGTAGCTCAGTGGTAGACAGCTGCCCAGTGTACCCAGGCTTGGGCTCCATCCGCAGCGCTGCTGAAACAAAAAGAGGAAGTAGTTTAGGGATCGCAAGATTTAATCAAGTGTTTTATTCAGGGTTGTTTATTTTCAGGTAACTTAGCCATTTCAGTACTAACCCAGCAGTCAGAATCACCCTTCTAATAAACAGTAGCTGTTGGCAGCCTCGGCACCTGCTGCACCTGCCAGCTGTGGCCCTGGTGGCTGTAGGCAGGGCAGGCGCTGGCTTACAGTGGGTAAATTCACAGAGAACAATGAATGGATAGCAGCAGAAAATGATACTGGAACAGTGGGAATCAGCGGTTTTGCATAGAAAGCTTTGGGAGATGTGTTGAGACAGAATTGGAAAAAGAGGATGAATTTGGTGCCTTGGAAAGTGTGGACGCTGCCAGTGAATTTTGTTGTCCTCCAGCAGGAGAAGTAACTGAAATTCATGAGCCACCTGCAGAGACTCCAGGATGGGCCAGCAGGTCTTGTTCTGAAGACAGTTGGCTGTTAGAGATGACAGTGAGTGACCCTTCAGAATTAGATGAACTCCTGAGTAAAGCAGTGTATGAGAACTATTGAGGAAGGAAATGGCACCCTAAGCAAACTAGTGTGAAGTGACTTCCCCCAACGTAGTCGTCTGAAATTAGTGGCAGACAGAAGACTTGACAGCTTTTAGCAATAACATAATAACAGAAAAGAAAACTCTCTCAACACTACTACTGGAAGAAAATACCCCGTAGCTTTCTATGATTGCAGATAAACATGATGTGTTTATTTTTTATGTACCTTATAATTTTCAGACTAGGCTGTAGGTTCTGATATTCAGAATTCATGAAATTACACATGGTAAAAGCTAGTTATAAAAGATACGTAATTTAAGGAAAATATTCTTATCAGAAGCCTTATATAATATTATAACTTGCTTACATCCCTTCCTGGATTTGGGTCAAAATACTTAAAATGATCTTCCCATCAGAAATAGGAGTGAAGGCAAATGTTAGTTGTACAGTGTTAGATGAAGAACAATACTTTCTGAATTTTACAGTATACTATGTTTGCTGGTGCTGCTTTTATACAGTGAAGCAACAGCTTTGCAGCACAGTAAGAAACAAAGAAAATATTCAACTTATTTTAAAAAACAGCAGCTGGGTATCATGGCACATGCCTCTAATCCCAGCACTCAGGAGCCTGAGGCAGGAGGATCACCATGAGTTCAAGGCCAGTGTATATTACATAGTAAGGCCCTGTCTCAAAAATAAATAAATAAGTGGTTATTTAACATACCAGTTTAAATAGTCTTTCTGTGAAGTGGGTCCCTCTTAAGGAAATAATTTGCCTTTTTTTCTTTTTAATACTATGAAATTAGTACTTTATAACTAAAACATTTCATCAGTTGTAGATCTGTTTGATTGAGAATTACTAGAACTATCAAGAATTCCTGTACTCTTTTTATTTTATTAAATACCCACCTTCTCCTGTGACTGTAAACATCTTCCAGTTTCTCATCCTTTTGAAATTGCCAGGAAGTCCTAAAAGTCTTCACAGAGAAGTAAGAGTGGAGCTTACTCCGCTTTCAGTTGACTTCCCCCCGACACGTGGTGGTTGTATAAGAAACAACCTTTTAGATTTTTCATAGCATATTTATCTTTAAGGGACTTTATTAAATTACATGTATAATGGCAATTAAAATACATTTAATTCTGGAGTAGTGGGTAATTAATTATATTTTTAAACTAAAGTCCTTAGCTTTCAAATAAACATTTTCAAATAAGTGATGTTTGAGGTATCTAAAATGACAGTTTTTAAATCTGCCCAATACTCTGGTTTCTCTTTGATCGCATAAATCTTTCACCTTATTAAATCTGCCCGAGCACAGTCTGCCCTATTCCTAAGTAAAGTCAAATGGAAAATACGACTTAGGTCAGGGGAGGTGAACCTATGGCACATGTGCTGCAGCAAGCTGTCTGTGTCATAGAGCACTCTACAAAGTTCACCATCACTTGCTTAGTCTCAGCCATAAACAAGGGAAAAGAAAATACTCCATTTCCTCCTCTATTTGATTTTTCAGTTAAAGTTAATATTTGAAAATTTTCAAAAAATCACAAGGAAGTTTCTTCAGTTCCTGAGCGTGATGACTGGGTGTTCATGCCGTATGCATAAGATGTGCCTGTCTCAAACCTTGTTACAACATTGGCACATTACAGAAAAAAAAATCACAAGGAATATCAGGTGTTTTACTTCAAATAATGTCACCCTAGTGGAATTACTCCTCACTCTAAGTAAAACAGGTTGAGAGATGAAATCTACAGATTTAAAAATACCCCAAAAAGAATAAGATGACTTTTTCTACAAGCAGAACCATCACCTATTATTCCTATCTTTTGTTTAAATTTTTCTGTGATTTCAGAGACAGTTACAAAAATTATTGATTCCTAAACTATGAATTCCTTTTGTCTCCCCTACCCATCTACTCAGAATCTGATTTTTTTTTTAATGGCATTTAGAAGAAATAGACTTTTGGTAGGATGATCTTTAGTAGGATAATTTAGAGAAAAAAGTATTCTACAATTTGACATTACTGTTACACGGTTTATTAGAACTTTCATTCATTGTGGAACGGTTTTCAGTTTGATCCAAACGATAATACATAAAATTCATCTGGGAAATTATCTACAGACTTGGTATTTCATTGATATAGCTGACCCATTTATATATATATATATATAAAAAAAGGGGTCAGCTATATATTTGTATTAGATTCAGAATATGTTGGTGAGATTTTTGTTCTTTGGGGGATTCTTTTTCTTCTTAAAACTATTATTTTAAGTTTTCACAGTAGAACACCTTGACAAAAATGAAGTATATAAATCTTAACTTTCCCATTGACTTCATTTGATGAAATATTCTGCTAGATACAATCACAATGCATAAGAATATTGCAAGTCACTTGAAAGAAATTTATTAAAATACTGAAAATAAAAATAAAATAAAATAAAATAAAATAAAATACTGAAAATAACCTTAAGACCATAAAATATTTAAACTATAAGCAACAATGATAAGAATGTTTAAAAAAATTAAAAAATGTTTTTATACAGAGTCTGCCCCAAAAAATGTATACACACTGCAGGAAAAGAAAAATTTGTATAAATACTTTAATACTAAGTTATTGAGACATCATGAGATTAATACAAGTTACCTTTGCCCTCTGCAATTACAAGAGGTGCTCAAAGTGTTGGCCTTTAGCTTCCAGACATTTATGAGTATGGTGAACTGCTGTTTGGGTACCCTTGGTCACTGAGATTACTGCATAAGCATTTTCAATTTCTTCTCTAAGGGCCAGCAATGTAGTGGGTTTTCTGTGATATACGATATCCTCTAGGGTCCCCCAAATGAGGGTAACACATCTGTGTGAAAAACCATTGCACTATCCTTTTCTGAAGTGTCTATACAATTTTTTAGCAGGCTTTATTTCTAGTGCAACTTCCTATGATTATTTTCTAAAGGTTTTACTTACCAAGGTCTTAGCAGTTTTGCTTTTTTTGGTGCCAAACTCTAATCCTTTTAACTGGAAGGTAAAGTTCTTTTATACTGTGTTGATCTTTTGACTCAACAGTACCTTGGTTAATTGTTAAAACTAACCCTCGGCTGGAAAGAGCATATGTCTGCAATCTAGTTAGCAGTTGTGGTCAGAGTGGGAAAACAAGTCTTAATGATTAAAAATTGTTTAGGGGCTTGTTGTCCTGGGCTTTCAAGTCAGCAGCTAGGTGCCATTCCACTTCCACGGTTTTCTAGTTGTATGACTTTGAGTAAGTTACTTGACCACTGTAGACCACACCTTACCAATAAAATAAAGATAATTAATAGCATATGCCTCATAGGGTTATTATGAGATTAGAGGAAAATGTATAGAGTGTAGAGTGAGGCACCAGACATATGTCAGCTGTTCACAGTTACTGCTGTTACAGTCATGCAAATCTTAGGATTCAGCCAGCTAATCCTTAGCAATCTGTTACATATTGGGACATGCTGACATTCTCTAGCAACCAGTTTGGAGTCTAATAGCATCAAAAATTGGATAGGTTCTTCCTAGATTGGTTATGCCTAGATTAGTGTATTCATATAAGTGATTGCCTGGAGGCTCATCAGAAGTTCTGTTAATACTTGGGAGGCTGAGGCACGAGGATTGATGCAAGTTTGAGGCCGGTCTGGGCTATAAAGTGAGCTCAAGGCCAGCCTGAACTGCATAGTGAGACCCTGTCTCAAAAAGACCAAAAAAAAAAAAAAAAAAGTTTCTGTCAAAACGTTACAGCCGACTGAATTCTGATAGTTGTAAATTAACCAACCCCCAGAAATTAACTGTAGCATATATAATAACAGACACTGCCCTTCAGTTATAGGTGGAAGATGTATACAAGCTGGTAGATGAAAAGTAATGCCATGAAGCTCTCACATTCACTAAGCTAGAGGAGTGTGATACCCCAAAGGAATTTATGGTTTACATAATTCCTTATGCAGAAAATTCTTTTCAGTGACATGTGCCTACATTAACTTTTGGTAGTTGGAAAGGTGAGTTTAACTAGAAAATGGAAGGTGTAATACACACAAATCATTTGAACTCCTAATTTTGTCTTTTATAAAATGAAGATAATGCCTGCTTCTCTCTTCCTGATAGTGGCATTATAATAATATAAGAACTGAAAATGAGTGGATAATTTAGAGAAAAAAGTATTCTACAATTTGACATTACTGTTATACGGTTTATTAGAACTTTCATTCATTGTGGAACAGTTTTCAGTTTGATCCAAACGATAATACATAAAATTTATCTGGGAAATTATTTACAGACTTAGTATTTCATTGATATAGCTGACCCATTATATATATATATATTTGTATTCTTTCATGAGTTTCAGCCATTTGGGGTTTTAAGTATTGGTGATGTTCTAGAATTGTAATAGAAAACTAGTCACCTTTCAGTGAGGTTCAAATGAGGCTTTTGTAAGTTGAGATAACTCTTTTAAAATTAGCTCTTGTCCTCCCTCTACAGGAGAATTTGCAGCCTTCAAGTAGCCACACCGTCACGGCAGCATCTACTCTTTATTTCTTAACTCTTGTGTTCGTACAGTTCATTAACATCAAAA
>NW_004955494.1:2711241-2745491 GCF_000276665.1 Chinchilla lanigera
GAACCCTCCTTGAATCGGGCTGGTTTCCAAACAGAGGATTTTAGTCTCTATGCTTGTGCTTCTCCAAAAACACCCATCCAGGCAGGGGGATATGGAGAATTTGCAGCCTTCAAGTAGCCACACCGTCACGGCAGCATCTACTCTTTATTTCTTAACTCTTGTGTTCGTACAGTTCATTAACATCAAAACACAGTTCTGTTCCTCAAATCTTTTTTTAAAGATACAAAATTTTCAATGTGTAAGCTGGTATGGAACGGAATGGAATTCCCTATCCATCAAAAGAGGACAGAATGTTTTAGGAACCAGAATTCTTTGCTGCCAGTGTTTCTTCTTCAACACAAATACCACGTGCATACAAGTCTGCCCACTCCCGGGAAGAAAGAGGAGAGACCCTGAGTTCTGACCTTTTGATGGTCAGGCGTGATGGAAAGAAACTGCTGCTACAGCTTGGGAGATTTGCTATGGAAAGTCTGCCAGTCAACTTTGTCCTTCTAACCACCAGATCAGTTTGTGGCTGATCATCTGATGGGGCAGTTTCAATCACCAAGCACCGTTCTCTTTGCTGTTCTGGGATGTTGTTTGTGGAGCTCTTTCCCTGGCCGCCACTGGTTAATTAATTTCTGAGGGATGGAACCAAAATGCAGCATACCCTTTCTGCGTGGCACATGGTTAGTCCCTGACAGATTTTCTCACAGTGCAGTTCTCTTGTTTAAAAAGGGTGAGGGGCGAGGAGCACATGGGGCAGAGGACAAGGGAATGCTGCATCTTCTTCCTGACCTCCCTGGTCTCTGGCCTCTGGCTGCCTTGTTCCCTGGGTTCTGCCTAACCACGCAGGCTGGACAGTGCTGGCACACATCGCCTTCTTTTCTCACTGGGTCCAGCAATGAAGATGAGGGTTGGGGACTCGTTTCCTCCACTACGTAGCAGATTCTCAGGAAAATACAGTCTAAATCTTCTCTGAGCTCTTCCAGTCACCAAGTACTTACGTGGCTACTTCGTCCAGGGCACTAAATGCCATGGATAGTATCGAATTAAAAGCCTACAAAACTGCTTAATAATAGTTTTGAATGTGAGAAAATTATGTAATTTAAATGTAAGGTACAAGTTTTCATTTCTGAGTTTCTTCTATTATATTTTTATTAAAATAAAAATAATTTTCAGATTGAATTGAATTGGAATACAATAATACTTCCCACCAGAATTATATATCCTTAAAATTGTATTTTTGTTATATAATCAACTTTTAAAGAAAGATTATTACCCTTTTCTCTACGTAAATATGGGGAGTCTTAGCATAATGACAAATATTTATAATTTTTAAATTAATGGTACTTGCTGGATCCATACTAACATCTTTGCTAATAATCTCATTGTTTCTTCCAACTTACTTCTACAATACATCCTACATCCTCTTTCTAGTCTTTTATCTAGAATATGCAACCTAAAATAAAAACAGTGGTATCTCCATTCATTCTCTTCCTTTTTTCCCAAGCCTGGTCTTCAAAAGGTTGGGTATTGGCAGCTGAGTTGGTACCTGGCAGCAGGTAGAGAACAGAAGCGTTAGGGATATTGGGGCTGAGGGAAGATGTGTGAAGTCTGTCATCGGTGTTTTTTGTAGGAAGCTGCTGTGGTGTGAGAAGCTCAGTCCACCCCATCTTGATATAAACGGAAAATAGAACCTAGTCATAGCTTCCCTTGGCCTTTATTAAAGGGTGTCACAAATCACAGTAATAGCAAAGAAAGTGACTAGATGGACTAATGGCAAATTAACGGCAAATATCTCCCTTTTGGAGAGTCTAGAATCATTTATTGGGATTTAGGAATGGGAATCAAATGAGATGAGACCTTAACCTAACTAAGCCACAGCCAAGGACCTGAAAGAAATTCAGCAAGACCTAAAATAAATCAGGAAGTAAAAAACTTATTTAAATGCCTCAGATTCTCACTCCTGGCCCCACTCTCTATCCTGGCCTACTTGCTGCTTACTCACCGCCCTTAGCTGGTTTTTGCTCACATACCTGTCATCAGAGGGTGGCCCGGTGAAAAGTGTTTTTAGCTCTTACATGAACATAGCATGCTTTTAAATATGGCTGGGTTCCCTTCACCAAGACTGACTCAGATCTCACACCCAGCTGGAGAAAGCTAGGTTTGAACCTGGCACAGGTCCAGGTCCTGCTGAGGAAAGACCTGCCATTTGGGCCTCACCCCAAGACAAAGCCTGCACTTACCGCAGAAGATTAGCATTGGAGTTTTCTAAACAAATGCGGATGATCTAATTTTTTTCTTGCTTTCATTTTAGAATAGGTTGCTACTTGATTTGAAAAGAGGGAGCAGACTTGATATCAAATGAAACTGTCCAGAAGCCAGGCTCAGCATATTGTGAGATTTTTATAGAGAACTTTAAAAATAGACATTAATAAAATGTTTAAACTTTATTTCCCATGAAATAGGTTTTTTTCTATTTACAAATGACATGAAAAGAGGTTTCCTTTTGAGTTTCATTTTCTTTATTTTTCATGCTTAGACTACAGAAAGACTTGTTGAGCTCCTAAGAAAATGCAAGGAAGAAGTCCTTGTCTGTGCAGAGCACTTTATGAGTACATTGTGTAGACAGTGTGTGGCTGCTTCATCAATCACCTGTTATGCAGTAATTGTCAGTCTTGTCTGGAAAGTGGCTTCAGTGCCTTCTGCCATGTGTTTTGTTTTTGCTAGGGGGAATGAAGCCTTCTGAAAAATTTGAAAGCAACAATAGAAGATTTTTTTAAATATATAATATTCATGATGGACTTTTTTTCATCATTAAACTCGGGTCAAGGACTCTTTTTTTGTTGTATTTTTTGAGACAGAGTCTCACTATATACATAGTTCAGGCTAACCTTGAACTCACTGCATAGCCCAGGCTGACCTTGAACTAGCGGTGATCCTCCTGCCTCAGCCTCTAAGTGCTGGGATTACAGGCATGCACCACCATGCCTGGCAAAGACTCAGACTTGCCACTGAAATAATATTGACAAAAAAAAAAAAAAATAGTTTATAAAAGAGATTTGTGAGTAGAAAATCCAATGTGATCATTTTTATTTATGTGTACCATAAAGATTCTGTGTAGCTATCAAATTCTGGTTCCTGAACCTCCTACCCCTGATGGTATTTAAGGTCTGGCAGGACATACTGGGCACCTTAGGAAATAAAGTCCCATCTAAATCCCATATTATATTTATGTTTGATGTTGGAGAAGAAAGAGCATTACATAAGGAGATCATTCAGCTGTGTCCGCCTGAAACTTTGTAAATCCTTCTTCCCACTGGGCAGTCGAGGCGCTTCTGTCATACATGTTCTTGGTGTTCATCAGGCAGAGTGGGAGCTCCTATGCCCTCCTCAGACTCACTGTCCCCACAGCACAGCCACCTCGCCAGCCTCCACAAGCCTCCCCATCTAGCTTTAGTGTGAAACACATTGCAAGGTTCAGATCACCTCTTCAAAAAACTACCTCCTCAGAATGGAGTAACGAATAGTTAGTTATTTTAAAATACGAACAGTCAGGAGCTCTAGAACATGAAGATGATTTAAGATGGTATGTGTACTTGTATCTGAACACACTTTGTCTGAAAGGGCATTGTATATTTAAGCAGTGATAATAAGAAAAAACACAAAGTGTAGCTCAGAGTATCTGAACGTTATTGAAAGCAGTGCCAGATCTGTTTAGGGGTTTATTTCAGAATCTTAACCTGAAGTCAGTTACGTGAAGTTACATGGTTATGGTATCACTTTGCTACAGGTAATGTAACTTTATATTGCAGTAGACTTGGCAAGACAGTGTATCTTCATAATGAGTTAGCGACAGCTCCGTCACATGCACAGATGCTCATATAAATAGACTGCCCAGCTAACCGGGTAGGATGAACACCCTGGTGCAGGGTTCTCTCCTTTGTCCGGGTTGGTGTCCTTACTGCTAGAATAAACATCAGCACCTTGAATTAGCAGGTGTCAACCACTAGCTACCCAGACCCACAGCCAGCACTGGAAGATGTGAGTATGAGCAGTGAATAACTTACAGGTCATGCAGCAAAATGGTGGAGGGGAGGAGGCTCTAAAAAATACCTTGACAATTTGCCAAATGATCTTATTACTGTGCCTTCAAGATGCAATAAAACAGCTAAAATTTTAGCAGAAATCAGTGATTTATGAAGAGAGCAGCCACTCTGGTTCAACTCGTGTTAATATTTTTTTAGAGTGCAATTTAGACTGCAAAGATAAATGCACTAAAGAGTTTATAGCCAAAATCATATTTAAAAGTGAGAAAACAGGTAAATTTTCAGTGAACAAATTATTTTTTTAAAGCACATAATCCCTAGTATAGTCAGATGTATTTATCACATAGAGCAACTAGGTTGAAAATAGAGTTCAGTGTCATTTCTAGAGAAACTTTTTCTACTCCCGTAGGTTCTTCAAAGCATGGAACTTTTATACATCAGAAATGTTTGGGGCATTTTAAGAAACTGCTATAGTGTAGTGTTAAGTACTGTATGCTGGGCAGCAATCATGTGTATTGACCTAGAAAGGAGAAATTAAAATATAGGACAAAATTTGATTTGATCTATTTCCAGAGTACTGCTGCCAATCTAGACACTGATTTTTCCGAGTTTGAAATGTAAACTTGCCTCCCAGGACTTGTTTGCAAGTGAAGCTGGCGGGTACTATGACGATGCTCTGGTGCACAGTGTGGGCCAAGGAGGGAGCCTCTGGAGGGGTCCCTTGCAAAGGGCCGTTGAAATCATGAGCAGCCTGGCCAGTGTGCGTGAGACGGGCCGCGCTTTCTGAATCACGCCACCCCACCCCAAGACAGCCAGTGCACTGTCTGCAGCTCAGCCTGCAGCTGTTTCACTGAGGACTCCGGTGAATCACTGAGACCCAGGGCAGCACCTCTGCCTACAGAGGTTGTGGCTGGGCCAGAGAGTGAAGTGGCCAAGGTGTTCATGATCTGTGCTTCTGGCTCTGGACAAGTTGAAAACTCTGGTATGATGTTTGTGATAGCAGTACACTAGACAATAAGCTTTGTTTTCAAAGGTAACTTATTTTCACTTCTATTTGGGCAGACGTGTAAAATGAAAGTCGGGCCTAAGTTTTGTTAATTGTGGAAAGAATAACAGTTCCTATCAGGTATTTTTAAGGTAAAAGAGGACAGAATCCAAACTCACATTTTTAAATTTAGGGCCAGGGATATAGCTCAGTGGCACAGCGCCTGCCTGGCAAGTGCAAGGTCATGAGTTCGATTCCCAGTACCAAAAAAAAAAGGTGACAGGTTTTATAAAAAGAAAAAAACAAAACACAGACATCATAGGGACAGGTTATTCACAACCTCAATAAAGTGATTAAGATAGATCTTTTATTTCAGCACCCACAATTTCAATTGTTTAGTTGTGGTTTTTGGTTTGGTTTGGTTTGGTTTGGTTTGATTTGATTTGGTCTTTTTGAGACAGGATCTCACTATGTAGTTCAGGCTGGCCTTGAACTCCTGGCGATCCTTCTGCCTCAACCTCCCAAGCACTGGGATTACAGGTGTGCACCACCACACCTGGCTGTTTATTTAGTTTTAATGATTACTAAATCAGTTTCACTAAAATGTTTACTTTTATTTAGCTGTTTTGACTAATTGCAATGATATAACCGATTGTGCATGAGGATACAGCCAGTGTATTGTTTTTTGTGGTGCATTTTTTGGTAAAGAATTCTGTAGATTGAAGTACTCTTTGAAAACAGAACTGAAATATATTTATTCATGTTAGTATCAAAAAGTTTTTTGTGCAAACCATTTGCTTCTCCTGGCAGGCTGAGTACATTGCCCAGCACCCATGAAGGTTGGTTCCATTGGCAGTGTGGGTGCAGGGGAGTTGGGCAAGAAATGAGTGAAGCAGTGTGGCCAAGAGCTGGTTGACAGGGCTGGAGTGGGGGTCATGAGGATGTTGCCGAGTCCCAGTTTTGCTTTGGAAGTCAGTATGCTAAGCCTTTTTGAACCCACGTGTTTGGATGGAGTATGAGCTACATAGGAGGAAACTGCAGACTTAGCGTAAGCAATAGACGAAAGATTGGCACAGATGAGAGGAAATGGACCAAAATGGGTTGCGGGGAGTAGTTAAGTCCACGGGCGAGGGAAAAGCTAATGAGGGTGGGAAGTAATAATTATTTGAAATAAAATGAGTGCAATAAGTGTGCTTTTTATTCTAAGCTGTGAAAGGTTTTTTTTAATCATTCCTTCCTAATACATTTGTGTATGTTCCATACCTGATTAAAACCAGCTATGTAAACATACGCCTTTTTATTCATGTCAGTCACCAACGTCAGTGGCTAACCTTTATGTCTTATTTATCTTCATGTTACATTAGTTTACATACCAGGGAGGGAGAGAGAGAAGGAGGGAGAAAGGGAGAGAGACACTGCATACAGGCTGTGCTGTTTTCCTTCCTGTATTTTAAAATGCATTGGGTCCTGTGTTTCCTTTGGCTGTGCCACCTGGTACATGCAGCCTTGCTCTGGTCTTCATGTCACCTGTGTGGAGGACTGTCACAGCAATACACATTCGTGATCATCCCACTCGTAGGGTGTGTGTCTGGTTCTTTCCTCATTTAGCAGCTGCTGCTTCTCCTAAGACAGCATTGTAAACTGGTCGGGAGGTTGATTTTAGCATTCATCAGCACGTCTCTCTCAATTCTATTCCGTAGTTGTGAATGCTCTTTGGCTTAGATGAAGGAAAAGAAAATCCCTCCCGCCTCTTTCATGTACTTCTTGGTTTAAGAGCGAGTCTCATGTAAGGGAGAGGACAGGGAAATGCTTCCCGTTGGAACTGCAGTGAATTAATGGCTCCTGTCCACTACTGCGAACCTCACAGCACCTACATACACATTCCTCCTGTCTCCAACTGCCGAAGGTTCAGGTTTAGTTCACTTCAGTCCCACGCAAGCATTGAAAGGGTTCTCATGGAGCCCGGGTGTACCCAGAGGAAAGATGAGAGCTTTATGATTGTCCAAGATCTCTCTATACCTGCTTTGCAAAAATTACAATGGAGTAACTATTTTTAAAGTTTATTTTTCAATTCATAAGAAAAGACATTTATTTTCAGTCAAAAAGGATGTCTCCCTCTTAGCCCTTAATCTTCAGTGTTTGCCTGATTTTTTTTTTTAAATTCTTCCCCATACCTATTTCCTGATACTTTGGTTCTCTTTCCTGCTCAGGTCCCTTCATTTGTACTTTGGAGTTTTTTTCTCATGTAAATTTGTATAATGGAAAATATTGTTCAGTTTGGATAGAAAGCATGGAGAATTAAATAAAAACGATAGCTGAAAATCAGATTGAAGAAAATTATTTGTGTAAAGTTATTTAAAAACTGTATTATATAAAAGGCAAAAAAGTTCTATGTACTTGATGTGAATATGCAAATATTGCTATAATAAAGATTGACTGCATGGAGAAGGTCTTTATCAAGATTATTTTTGTAGCATTTACATTCAGTTAACAAAAGCAGTCAGTGGTTTTAACAGTCATTTCTTTTAGGCAGTAGAGACTGAGAAATACACATTTTTCATTGATTACTGTTGGGGTAAGGCAGGTAGGTGTCAAGATTCCCACGTGGCCCATTATACATGCTATGTAACTTGTCATGGTAAGTTTTTGTTTTTTTGTGTTGTTTTTTGTTTGGGGTTTTTGTTTTGGTTTGTTTTGTTTTTGGTCTTTTTGAGACAGCGTCTCAGTGTACAGTTCAGGCTGGCCTTGAGCTCACTTTGTAGCACAGGCTGGTCTTGAACTCGCAACGATCCTCCTGCCTCAGCCTCTCGAGTGCTGAGTTTACAGGCATGCACCACCATTCCCGGCTCATGGTAAGTCTTTTGTCCCATGTTAGTGATAACCCTTACATATTTTAAGATGTTGTAACCTTCTATATGTTTTGTTTAAAATGAGCACTGTCCTCTGCAAAAACACAATTGAACTGTATGCTCTAACTTAGTAAACAAGTTTATCTGTAGTAATTCACCTTGAGTTGTCTTCATGTAAGTCATACATTTTTATAGTACTGCAGATTATGCACACAAACATGTATTTTTTAAACTGCACTCATGTTTTCAACGAATTTTTAAAATGGTGATTAGTGTAATTGTTTTGATTTTATGCACTTGATTTCAGGACCTGATTTCCTTTTTGCAAATGCCCTAAATCTTTGTTTTGATTACAAATCTTAGAATTGCAGTAATACTGAGTTTATGGCCCCTCATGACCTAAATTTTTTTTTTTTTTTTTTTTTGGTCTTTTTGAGACAGGGTCTCGCCATGCAGTTCAGGCTGGCCTTGAGCTCACTTTGTAGCCCAGGCTGGCCTTGAACACACAATGATCCTCCTGCCTCAGCCTCCTGAGTGCTGGGATTACAGGCATGCGCCACCACACCCGGCCCTAAATTTTCAAAAACACCACAGATACAATGAAGTTACCTAGATTTCCAGAAGAGAGCTAAAGAGTTTTAAAGCTTCATGTGGAAACTGTCCATGAACAGTATGAAGGGAGAGTCCCCAGCAAGGCATAAGCTTAGGAATATTTTCAGATCTTCAGCCCTAAGATGTTGTCATGACAGTATTTTCCTCTGAACTACAGTTTTCTCATCTGAAAAATGTAATTCTGTAGTACCTTATAGAAACGCATCTTCTAAATGACCTTCATGATTGTAAGAGTAGTTGTGGCCCTGTTTCTTAATGTTTCGTACAATTAGTGTTCCCTAAAATTTGTCTCAGAATTATGGGTGCCTTGATTATAAAATGCTTCTGCAAAAACTGCCACACTTGCTCTTCTGAACCATCGGGCTGTGATCATCACACCTACGGTGCGGGCTACATAGTCTGCCAACCTCGTACAGTGTCAGTGCACACCGTAAGTTCTTAAGATAAGTTGGCCCAAATCCTCTCATGTCAGCAACTGAACAGGAAGCCCTGAAGGACAGCCTTGCCTAGGCTTGTGGAGCCAGGACCCACCCAAGATCACGATGGTGGTAAGGGGACTGGATAGAAATGGCTGGTGGCTCTGCAGCAGAGTTCAGACCTGAAGCGGATACTGTGTAAGGTCTACACCCTCCACTGCCAGTACAGTGACAGCAAGCAAAGGCCCAGCTGCAGAAACAGGTGACCATGGCAGTTGCCTTGACTGATGTGCCTGAGCTGGTGACATAAGGCAACAGATTCAACTTTTTCTACAAAGTTAGTTCCAGGGACCAGTGTAACCAAGGCAGCTTCTGGATCTTCATGTAATAGGCCGCATTCCTCACACACCACCTATGTTGCATAACTTTCTTAACCAGTTGTGTTTACATTGTCACTTCTATAGGAAATAAGGAAAATTATATATGCTGAAATTTGTGTGGGTTGTTTGTTTTTTGTTTTTGTGGGGGTTTTTGTCTTTTTGAGACAGGGTCTAGCTATGCAGTTCAGGCTGGCCTTGAGCTCACTTTATAGCCCAGGCAGGTCTCAAATTTACAACAATCCTCCTGCCTCAGCCTCCTCCCGAATGCTGGGATTACAGGTGTGTGCCACTGCACCCGGCTTTGTATGCTGAAATTTCATACCTTATCTCTACTGCCATCAGGAATTTTTTTACCACCTACCTTTTCATTCACAAGAGTACCTCTCTACATACCTAAAACTCCTTGTGAACATACTTCTAGCTACTCAACAGTCAGAAACAAATACGCTAAATGCATTTGCTTTGCTCATTTTGGACTATGGGAGGGGCAAGCAGCAATACTCAGAGCAAGGCTTTCCTTCAAAACTCCAGCTGGGAATCCAGGGTCACCAGAAACAGCCTAAGCACCGTGGTGTAGAACAACTGCTTCCTCATGCCAGGCATAGCTCTAATTACATGTTAAATCATTTAATCCATTTGACAAATGAGGAAATTAAGGCACAGATCAAATAAGTGCTGCAGTTTGCATAAACTGACAGCAAGTAAATGGCAGACCAAGGACTGGGATCCAGGTCTGACTCCAGGGCCTGAGCTCCTGAAACACTAACAGTTTTTCATACAAGTGGAGAGCCACTAGTGGGCAGACTGTGTGTAGACCCGACTAAAGAGAAAGTATCAGTGTGCATCACAGGTTTTGAAATACTACTGTTGCATGAAATCGTTTAGGTGCAGAAACACAAGGAAGTTCACTCTGATACGATCAAAAAGGCATAGACCGTGCTCTGCTTACTCTTACCTAGTCCAACTCCACCTAAAGTCAGATACTCAGGATCGGAACCTCATTTCTCCCAAGAGCTGTGTGAGCCTGATGAACTACCTGACCCGTGCACCCCTAAAATGGAAATAACAAGGACTGAGTACATTAGCACAGAAGGCGTTTACCACAGGGTCTGGTCCCAGGGTGTTTCTGCTGCTGCTTCCTGTATATACTGCGTCAGTCAAATGCACCTAACGTCCGTTGGGTACCCTCTCCCTCTGAAGTGTTTTCTCATTTGCTATATAGCAGTGTGGAGGTCCATTCCTCTGAGAAGCCTGGGACAAAAGAAATTTTAAAGATCTGCAGGGCAAAGCGGAGGACAACAAAAATGAGATCTAAAAAAGAGGGCCCTGATGGTCTTGAGACCGTGGCGGTAGCGTGAGCTCCCCTTGGGAGAGTGAACTCAAGCCCGCAGGTGTCTGCAGCGCCCCTGCGTGAGAACAGGCTGCCGGAGCTGCACAGCGGAGGGCTTCAGCTGCCATTGGCCCTCTCTGCACAACTACAACTGAAGGGAAGCCAGGGGAAGCAGAAGGCCAAGGACTCACAATCACACCGTCTCACCTCTGCCTGAAGCGGGCTGCATTCGGTGTAAAATAGAAACCCGCACCTACAACCTGACACCTTCAGACCTGGCTCTCCTTCCTTGCTGGAGCACGGGAGACTGCGTATAAAGAAATGGAGAGCTGTGCTTCTAAGCAAGTCGTCACGTCATCAAGCTGAAGATTTTTATCTGTGACAAACGAAAATTGTCCTGTCAACTCAAGACTGTAGCACTAGAGGAAGCTGGAGAATACCTAGAAGCCGTTTTCAGAAAAAATGAAAAATCCTGTTTCATCCTTATCTCCCATTCCTCTGGCCCTCAGAACTCCTTGTCAGAAGTGATTCGAGCATTTCAACTGGCAGCAGCCATCAGGTAAGCCAAGATGGGTGCACGCAAGTACATCCAGGAGCTGTGGAGGAAGCAGCAGTCCGAGGTGATGCGCGTTCTTCCGCGGATCCGCTGCTGGCGGTACCGCCAGCTCTCTACGCTCCGCAGGGCTCCTTGCCCCACCCGCCCGGACAAAGCTCGCAGACTGGGATACAAGGCCAAACAAGGTTCTGTCATATACAGGATCCGTGTGCGCCATGGTGGCCGCGAACGTCCAGTTCCTAAGGGAGCAACTTATGGCAAGCCTGTCCATCATGGTGTCAACCAGCTAAAGTTTGCACGAAGCCTTCAGTCTGTTGCTGAGGAACAAGCTGGACGCCACTGTGGAGCTCTGAGAGTTCTCAGTTCTTACTGGGTTGGTGAAGATTCCACATACAAATTCTTTGAGACTATCCTCATTGATCCATTCCACAAAGCCATTAGAAGAGATCCTGATACCCAGTGGATCACCAAGCCAGTCCATAAGCACAGGGAGATGCGTGGGCTGACATCTGCAGGCCGCAAGAGTGGCGGGCTTGGAAAGGCCACAAGTTCCACCACACTGTTGGTGGTTCTCGCCGTGCAGCCTGGAGACAGCGCAATACTCTCCAGCTCCACCGTTACCACTAATATAAGTGATGTTTGTAAAATTCATAACCTAATAAACAATTTAGGACAGTCCCGTCTGCTTAAAAGTGTTGTCTGTTAAATAGTCTACTGATTATTTCATGAATGTTTTGTCAAATGGAAGTTAAAGTGCAATAATGTTTGAAGACTATAAGTGATGGTGTATCTTTGTTTCTAATAAGAGAAGCTTTTCTGTCTTTGCTTTATCTTATTACGGAGTTATATGTCAGTACTTGAAACATGCTATGTGGTATAATAGGTGTAAAATAAATTCTTTAAAAAAGAAATGCTTAAAAAAAAAAAGAAGTGATTCAAGAGTCCTATGAAAGACAACACACTGCCCTGCCCACAGGAGATGCAGAAACACTGAGTAGCCTATTCCGACCCCTAACCTCTGTGTACTCAGATCAGAGAAACGGCTAGAGCAGTCTCATTACAGCCAGCACCTGTGACGGAGACGCAGCAAGGCAGCATGCAATGCGGTGCTGCGATCCTGCATGCGCTGTGTGGGGGCAGGCCTGACCTCCCTATGTAACAGTACATGCTGCTAAGCAAGTAACTCCACCTCCTCATCCTGCATGTTCTCATACATGAAGCTACACCTGTCTGCCTCACAGCGTATCCACAAGGCTCAGCTGAAATGGCACAGGCACCCCTCAGCTGGAGCACAGGAACTAAAACATGCTTGTCATTATCAGAAACATGACTCAGCTCATTCTTGACCAAACCGCTTTAATTTACAACTTGAATGTACAATCAGAAGTCCACAATTTCTTGACATTCTCACCTGGCTCCTGCAGGAAAACAAAAATGGAAAGCTTTAAGTACTTTTATATTTACAAATCCGGACCCATGGTTTTGTTTATCAAATTACAGTATTGAGGCATTTCTTGAGCCCTGACCATGTGAGTAGCCTTATAGAGAAGCAAAATCACCCTTTCTCTTAGTTTACATTTATCAAAAAAATAAATGAAGGTGGGCGTGGTAGCACCTGTCTATACTCGCAGCACTCGGGAGGCTGAGGCGGGAGGATCACTGTGAGTTCGAGGCCAGCCTGAACTCCAAGCAAAACCCTGTCTCACAAAGACCCAAGAAATTTAAAAACTAAAAATAGTTTCAAGGTATTTGGGGAGTTCTTTTGTGTGGGGGGTGGTTTTATTTTGTGATAGTCTCACTCTGTAATTCAGACTGGCCTGGAATTCATGAACAACTCCTGCCTCAGCCTCTTGCCTCTTTCCTGAGCGCTGGGATTACAGGCATGTGCTGCCACACTGGGCTAATTTTCAAGGTATTTTTGAATGACAGCAATTGTTGTAATTTAAAAATGTATAAAATGAGAATGTCTTAATCCTGAGGTTTTGTGAGGGAAAGGATTCTTCCTAATACTTGCCTTTTAAAAGACTTCCTGACCTGAAAAATTAAAAGCCTATATACCCCCTGTTGGCTGAAGAATTAATTTCCACAGAGTTAATCTCCCCAGTGACACTCCGTATGCCGGACCTTTCCGTGAAGTACTGCGAGGAGTCCCTGCACTTCTGCAGCCGCACACCTCCGTGAGGTCCTGTCTGTCCTGGGTCTGGCACAGAACGGGCAGATTCAGTCTTCCTGTATTCTTGTGCCACAGACTGACCCCAGGGCCTCAGGCAGGCAGAAGTGGTCTCAATATGTTGTCTTTGATCAAGGAACGGCACCCGAACACATAACCCCACTTAGGAAAAACGCACTTCAGTGAAAAGATAGATGAGACCAAAGGAGGAGGAGAACCACTCATATGAAAATAAAGTACTTTGGGCAGAAATTAAGACACATAACGTGATTGATTGTGCTTCTAGCTGTTAATACAGTTTCCCCAAGACCATCAAAGGCACAAAGTCAAAACAAACGTTTATGACAAACGGAAATGAGACTCTAATACAGGAACTCAAGGCACACCTCCTTGTAAAGAGCCAGTCCACACTTCAGTCTTCATCATCAGGAAGGATCCCTAATTCTTCATCCGTCCACTGGGAAGGGTCTGGATATGGGAAATGACCCTGGGGACAATTGTTCAAAAGAAAGAATACAGTCAAGGAGCTATATTAGATGCCATTAACTAACTTGCAAAGGAAACTGTAGAGAAAAACTTAACTGCCATACATGCGGCCCCTGACACACGTGACGGCCCAGCTCTTCGATCTAACTATGCAGGAGGCCATTTCAGGGTCCTACCCTAAGCCACTGGTATGTTTGTGATGGAGGTCAGCAGGAAGTGGAAGCAACAGATTTCGGGGCTACTACACACCTAAGCAATGCCTTGAAGTCCTGCAAAGGTCTTCATTCATCAGACATGGTGGTGCATACCTGTCATCCCAGCACTCAGGAAGCTGAGGCAGGAGGATTGCCACAAGTTCAAGGCCAGCCTGAATTACAGAGCGAGACCTTGTCTCAAAAAAAACTTTGAAATTCCCCTGTTGCTCCTGCTTTGAGACGTGGGAGCCTCAGGTGGACACGAGCACCTTCAATCCTGAGCTAGCGGCATACCTGGGTATATCACTACCTGATGCCTATAATCATTTCTACCCCTGACACCTGACCTACAGTTAACAGGGGGTTCATAGACACCCAAGCAGCTCCTTCCTGACAAAGGAACAGAGCAGTTCTAAGAGAAATGGGATATTAAGCAACTGCATCTTCCGACACTTGTATAATGTTTCCTCCTATCCTGAAAGTAAGCCCAAATACACAAAAATCCTAAGTACTCTGGATTTCACTGTCTTTTTTGGTTATTGTTCTATTTTGGTGCTAGGGATGGAACACAAGATTTCATGCATGCTAGGCACACATTCAATCGCTGAGCTACACACCCAGCCCCAGAGCTCAGCGTCAAAGCTGTAATTTCCTAGAGAACAGAGTCTGTGCTAATACCATGAGGTATTAGCTGAGGCTAACCACAGGTTAGAAAGTCAGCAATAACTAACTTCTCTGACCCAACGCTGGCTGCCCTGGGCCTCTTGGCAGAGTAGAGGATATCTGTCATTTAAAGGAACTGAGATGTGAACTATAACCCACCAATAAACCTGTAATTAAAAGGTAAGAGAATTAATTTCTACTCTCCTCTCCAGATACAACAACCTAACAGAAACCACGAGACACGGACCATCCAGATGTACATTATCATGTAAAACAGTTCAGAAAGCAAAAGTTTCAGAAGTAACAGGATTCCCACACATATATATGGGCAACACAGTGGTGAAGGGACAGACCAACACAGAAAAATGGTCTTCAAACAGAAAAATAAGCTATTGATAGATTTTCCCCACCCCGACCCCAGAAAGAATGAGAACTACTCCCTCACACTTACCAACACAGCATCCGAGTCATGCCAGAAGCGCCAAAGAATCCAGAACCACATGGTTGCGCTTAAGACCTCGGCCTGGATCACCGCTTTCCTGCTGGGCTGGGGAAACTGTCTGTAGCAGGGCCCGGCATGCGCATCACCACCAGCACTAGGAGACAGAACACAGCGGGAAATGTTCACTACCCTTCTAAGTAGTAAGTCATCCAACACTTCTGAGTTTCTTCTCTTCCACCAAAATACAGACAGTGATAGAGGTCTGAAATCCTGTGACACACTTTCTAGCTTGCTTTACACACACAGCCGCAGAAATGAGAGCATTGCCAGGTATGGTGGCGCACACCTGTAATCCCAGCACTCTGGAAGCTGAGGCAGGAGGATCACCATGAGTTTAAGGCCAGCCTGGGCTATATAAGCAAGTCAAGGCCAGCCTGAACTACACAGCAAGACCCTATCTCAAAATAAAAAGAAAAAAAAAAAAGAAAAGAAATGCCAGCACTGACAGGCTAATTATGGTTTTCATTTAGTGAATATTCATCATTCTGCACCAGAAATATGAATGCATTAATTATGGAGTGCTGGCCCCTAAAGTTTTGGTTAAGGAACAGTGAACCTGGAGTAGGTCACTAACTTACCTAGAAAAATAAATCAACAAACTAATTTTGTCCTATTTAGCCACCTATTTCAGAAACAACTTATGTCCTCTGTCCCTATTGTGTTCTGTATTGAAAAGACTACCAGGGCCAGGGATATAGCTCAGCTGCGCAGTGCCTGCCAGGCAAATACAATGCCCTGAGTTTGATTCCTGGTACGGGGAAAAAAAAAAAAAAAAGACTACCATAGGGAAAAGATGACTCATAAATCCTTTCTAATATGCTAATAGCTCCAAACAAAGAAAAAAAACACTAAGTTTGAGTAAGGTTTCTGTGTTTTGGTTTTTTTTTTCACTTTTTGACACTTGACAAATTGTGGCACACAATCCATAAAGGCTAGCCGGGCGTGGTGGCGCATACCTGTAATCCCAGCACTCGGGAGGCTGAGGCAGGAGGGTCACTGCAAGTTCGAGACCAGCCTGGGCTACATAAGTGAACTCAAGGCTAGCCTGAACTGCATAGTGAGACCCTGTCTCAAAAAGACAAAAAAAAAACAAAAACCATAAAGGCTATAGTTTATTCAGCTGGACTGTAATTATTATCAATTAACATAATTTATACTTAATGAAGCTACTTCTAAAAATGCTCTTCAGCCAAGTGTGGTGACTCATGGTATAGTCCCAGCACTCAAGAGGCCGAGGCAGGAGGATCCATGCAAGTTCAAGGCCAGCCTGAATTACATAGCAAGATCCTGTCTCAATATACCAAAAGAATGAAATAAAACTAAAAGTCCTCTTCAGCAGCTACTTATATGCTAATACACAGAAAAAGATACAAAAATTTAAAGAATCCCTATATAAAATTTGTTCCCCAATTTTATTCCAGATAATCAGCTCATAATACAAATTCTCTTGTACAACACTTTCCAAAAGCGCATTAAAATTTCCTGTTTTGGGGGGCTGGGGATCTAGCTCAGCAGCACAGCACCTGCCTGGCAAGCGCAAGGTCGTGAGTTCAATTCCCGGTACCGGAAAAAAAAAAAAAAAAAGAAAAGAAAAAAAAAATTCCTGTTTTCATGATGTGCTACTGATTCTGAACAGCAAAGTTCCTAAGGTTTGGTTTTTGGGGTTTTGTTTGGTTTTGTTTCTTAGTTTTTTGAGACAGCGTTCTTGACCTTGCTATGTAACCCAGGCTTGCCTTAAACTCTGATGATCCTCCTGCCTCACCTCTTGAATGCTGGGATTACAGGTGTGCACCAAGACGCCTGGCTATTCCTATGGTTCTGGGCACATTACCTAGGACTGTTTTTATCTTCTCCCACTCTAAAAGATTATTAGCAGTTACCCGAGTGTATGATGTGACAGGCACCACACTAAACATTCTATAAGCATTACTGTATCACAGTTACTTTTCCTACCAACCTTATGATTATGGGATCTATCTACAGGTTATGAGGTAGATCCTACCATTGCTTTTGCTCGATGACGACGCTTAAGATCTTAAATATTACTGCAAACACCATTAGTCACTTTTTCATTTTCTCAATCAAATCCTGGGCTAGAGATGCAGCTCAGTAGTAAAATGTTTGCCTAGCACGCACAAGGCCCTGGGTTCCATCCGAGGCAGAACTAGATTTTTTACATTCTAAGTAAGTGCTCTGTCACTACATTCTACAGGCCCTTTTAAAAAATACTTTGTCAGTACCAAAAACTTCTATAAAATATAGGGTTATGATGTGTTTTCATACGTGCAAACACACATATCACACCCATACGCCCTTTTGCTCTCCTTCTACCCTCCTTCACCCCTCCTTTCCAAATTTTATTTTTAAACTGGAGTTCACTGAGTTGCCCATGCTGGCCTTGAACTTTTGATCCTTCTGCCTCAGTTTCTCAAGAAGCTAGGAATACAAAAATGGACCACCAACCTGGCAAGACATAACTCTTTAGTAAGAATCCCAATCAGCAAGATAAAACTCTTACCACACAATGGAGTCTGTCTTTGTGTGAATATATACCCTATCTACAACACTTTTATTTTGAAGGCTCTACATAACGTATTAATGATTAGTTATGGATGTATACGAGGTTATTTTTCTGTAGGGTTGTGTATTTTTTCACATACTGTTTCTACAAGGGCCTCATATACCAATTATATTCAATAGTATTTACTCAGGATCTACCTGCATATATTTTATTCCGTAAATAAGTCATGTGGGACGATTCATATTTTAACAACAGATTTCCTCTTTGATAGCTTTTTGCTACAAACTAGGGATATGGGTGCATCCGTAAAACTCATTAAAATAAACTTTGCTTAATGCTAGGATTATAGTTCCAACTCATCCTAGCAACTCTCCACATTTATTGCGAGATTGATATTTTTTAACTGTAAAGTGAAACAGGTGACACACTGACTGTAAAGTGGAAATCTTTTTGAACGATTTTTTTTTTTTTTTTTTTTTTTTGGTCTTTTTGAGACAGGGTATCGCTATGCAGTTCAGGCTGGCCTTGAGCTCACTTTGTAGCCCAGGCTGGTCTTGTAATTGCAAGAATCCTCCTGCCTCAGCCTCCTGAGTGCTGGGATTACAGGCGTGCGCCACCAGGCCCTGCCTTAAACAAAGAGCTCAGTTTTAGAAAATGCACGGCATAACAATTGTCACGATTAAGGAATGTAAAAATTCAACAAACATCTAAATGACCGTTACGATCTGAACCATGCTAACTCTACTGTGGGAACTAAATACCCTGCACAACCTCTCAAAGCTTAAAAAAAAAAAAAAGTATTAATTTGTTTTCCAAACATCATCCACCACTATAAAAATAAAGTCTCTACCAAAAGCAAAATCCAAGGAAAAATAAAGCCTGCAGCTGGTGATGCAGCTCGGTAGAAGAGCACTGCCCTAGTGGGCGCGCCAGGGCCTGGCCAATCCCCTGCACCACAGAGGAGAGGGGCTGAGAATACGGTAAGGGACAAGTTCAAGGCTGGGGATGTTGCTCAGTGGTTGAGCGTTTGCGGAGTGTGAGTGAGATCGATCTCCAGTGCACCAGCGGTACAGGGGAAAAAAGCCTGGGAACCAAGCAAGCGCTGAAGCTGGGAGTCATCAGTCCTTGAACTTTCACCAAGTGAAGATCTACAAAAGGCTGTGAGCCCGGAGACTCGGACTGGGAAGTCTGATTCATATCAAAAGGGTAAACCAGAAAGCATGGAGAAGGAAGCCTTCGTTATCGGATGCCAGTCATCAGGTAGGTTTGCACCCAAATTCACACTTAAGTAGGCTGCATCTTTGTAGTCCAATCCCCCACCCCGCCCAGACTTTACAGTGATTTTTTTTTTTTTTTCTTTTTGGTTTTTCTCTGGTACCGGGAACCGAACTCACGACCTTGCGCTTGCCAGGCAGGCGCTTTGCCGCTGAGCTAAAAGCCCCTTTTACAGTGATTTTAGATTGGTGACGCGCTCAGGCTACAAGAAGAAGCAAGACAGACAGAATCTGTCAGATAGAAGAATCTGACAGATAGAAGTTCCAGGGAAAACGATCTCACAAAAAATAAAGACACTCTGAGGAAGAAAACAAAAGACACAATATGCAAAGAAATAACGGCTGTTCCAACATAGGGTTTTTAAGTATCAAGTTTTTTAAAAAAATCAACCAGACCGTACTACTTTCCTGCTTCAGGGGCTCCACTAGCTACCTATGCTTCTTTGGTAAAATCCTAGTCCTAATTCAGGCTCACTCGTCTCTGAGCGCCTCTCCACCTCCCCGCCGCACCGTCCGGGGTGCCACATCCCACCCGCTGCTCCCCGGCGGACCACAAGACCCAGCATGCTTCGCGCCGAGGCAACGCAGGGACGCGCCTCCCCCCACTCGGGCCTCAAGGTGAGCGCGTCTGAGCTCCGCGCCTTCCACCGGAGCCCTCGCCACCATCCGACAACTTACTGACGGACTGCACCGCCTCCGGCTGCCCGCGCGCGGCCACTTCGGAAGAGGCGGCCTCCGACCCGAGCCAAAGGCACCAGCCGGGTCAGAGCCGACATGCTCTCCGCTTCCCACCACTGTCCCAGGCCGCCCCTCCCCGCGTACGTTCCTCCCGGCGCCGCGCGCGCCGTGACGTCACGGCACCGCCCTTTTCCAACGCGACGGCGCAGGCGCATGAGACCCTCTCTGGGCGGGGTTGGCTAGGCCTGAGCTGCTGGACCGCTGGTCTTCGGCGGTTGTTTGAAGGCTCCCGAGGGAGGCAGAGGCCGACCGAGGGCCCGCATCGTGACGCGGTGTGGCCTCCTCCTTGTTACGCCTGAGCTGAGAAACTTCCAACACTAACTCAGCTTCGGGGGCTGGGGATTTAGCTCAGTGGCAAAGCGCCTGCCTGGCAAGCGCAAGGTCATGAGTTCGGTTCCCGGTACCGGGGAAAAACCAAAAAAAAAAACTCAGCTTCGGTTGATCGAGGCGTTTTCGAATGTGCACCTGCCATGCTGCCTGCCCCTTCTGTGCTAATAGCCTTCCGGACCCCCCCTCGGAACCTTCTTTTAAACGCTTAAACTATTCAAAGGTACAAACATGGCCGGGCATGGTGGCGCACGCCTGTAATCCCAGCACTCAGGAGGCTGAGGCAGGAGGATCGTTGCGAGTTCGAGACCGGCCTGGGCTACAAACTGAGCTCAAGGCCAGCCTGAACTACATAGTGAGACCCTGTCTCAAAAAGGCAAAAAAAAAAAAAAAAACACAAAGTACAAACATGAACACGGAAAACGCCATCCATACACGTGGAGCCATTGGCCTCACACGCTGATGCGTCCATGAGGTATCCGCACGGCCACGGGACTGCAGCCTCGCACGCCTCAGGGGCGTCCAGAGGCCGCCGATGCCACCGCACCCCGGGACCTTGGAATGACCCGCCACATCCAAGGCTGGGTCGGGTGTGGGGGCTGCTGTGTCCCCAAGTCACCAACACACGTGCCGGAGGAGCTCTGCGAGAACAAGAACTTCGCGTCCCTGCAAGGCCGGCGCTCCCACGAAGACCTCGTGGTGCCGAAGCTCCCGTGAGGGTCCCTGCAGGCCGTGGGACGTCACAGGGGCTCCTGGCCCTCATCCCCGCACGCATGGTCCTACAGGTCCACACGCCTTGAAGCGGGTCCCTGGGCCAGGAGGGACTGCTGCCCGCCCCGCTTGTGGCCCGCAGGGCTCAGCTCCACCTCAAAACCGTCGTCTCACGGCTCACCTGCAGCCTTCTGGGCCACCAGCATGTCCTATTCCTCAGCAGCAGACCCTTCCCAGTCGAAGCGCTCAGGGCCCTCACTGCCACTCTCGCTGCGACGGTACTTCATGTTCCAGGTACTTCTCCGCGTTGAAGAACACGATGCTGGCCGTGTTGCACTGCTTCCGGTTTTGCAGTGTGATCCTCCCCGGACACTGCAGCTTGACGAGATCCACCCTCTGGCACAGGCAGTCCCGGAAGGGCAGTGTCTCCGTGGCCGTGCTGTCCGCTGCCCATACTCCCCATAGAACTCCAGCTCAAACAGGGACAGCGCAGGCACCGTCCCCATCCAGGTCCATGCAGCAGAACCAGTACTTGGGGTTTTCTTGGCCTCTTCAGAGATAAAAACCAGACAAATTTGGCATGGCTGATCTCTCCCTCTTTCTGCCCCTTCCTCCCTGGAGTCACAGCTCCTGAGATGATCCTATGATCCTCTTGGCAGAAATGATGTGGTCCTTGTGCCCAGCCAGGGCCTGCACCCCAATGAAAAGGTCATGGTCAGTGTTGAGCTCCCACAACTTGCAGTAGATGACATAGAAGTGCTGGTAGGGGCCAGGCAGCGTGTTGGCACACGCCTCTAATTCCACACAGGTGCTCTGCCACTGAGCTATATCCCCAGCCACACACCTGTAATTCCAGCACTGGAAGCTGAGGCAGGAGGGTTGCTGTGAGTTCAAGGTCAGCCTGAACTGCATAGTGAGACCCTGTCTCAAAAAAGACAAAAAAAAAAACCAAAGAAGTGCTGGTAGGGAACTCCAGCAGCTGGTTGATGTCCACCTCCTCCTGCAGCAGGGCCATGTTCTGCAGGAATTTGTTCCTCTGCAGGTCTGTGCATGGGATCCTTCCAGACCAGGACCTGTTGACCGAGTAGAAGATCCTCTGGATGGCTGTGGTGCCATGGTGGGAGTGGAACTGCAAGACCTCCTTCAGGAAGGACAGGCCCAGGTGTGTTCCCCACGTCCTGCAGGAAGGGCACAAAGTCCTCCTGCTCCAGGTAGTTGCAGCCAGGACTCGAGCAGATGCATCCGGCCGAGCCACCATGGCAGCTCTGTAGGATTTTCCCTCAGAGGGCCACGAACTTGTGGACGGACACAGCCATGCCCCTTCGCAAAGTTAACCCCTTCTACTCTTCTGTCCTCCAAGAGGCTTGCAGCCATATCGTTAGCCTTAGTTGTTTTAGTCTCTGAACCCAGGTACTAACCAGCAGCCGGTGGTTCTCAGGTGTCAGCAATGGACTGGTGGAATTAAAATCACCTGAGTAGAGCCAGGCTCTGCATCAAGAAGCCTCCTAATGCCTCAACCCTTGGCCAGCCTGGATTCCTGGCCTTTGTCCCCTAGTATTACCTTCTAGTCGATCCTGCATGGACTGCAGCCCTCTCTGAACTCCTCCTCCCCTCAGATTCGTAGATCTCCCATGATAAGTTACAGTTGTTCGCAAAATCTCCAGGTTTGGTTAAACTATAGATTTAGCCTGCCAGCCAGGTGTGATGGTGCATACCTGTCAACCCAGCACTCAGGAGGCTGAGGCAGAAGGATCGACACAAATTTGAGGCCAACCTGAACTACATAGTGAGACCCTGTTTAAAAAAAAAAATTTTTTTTTAAATAAACTTAGCCTGCCAAGCTCAGACCTTGGAGACCAGACTTTACAATGGATCTGCGTGTGCAGTTCCGTGGTGTTTCACACAGTTTCAAGTATGAGAAACAGGAGCTGGTGAAGAGACGTGTAAACCCGAGTTGCGGGATTTGACTGCACTGCATCTGACTAGGGATACTCTTCCTTCTACGCCGAAATGGGGCTCCACGTGCCCTTTGTGTGACACAAGATAGGAGTTAAAGCCACCTAAATCTTAGGATTGCTGAGCTGCCCCAGGCTCGCGTGAACAGCCTAGGGTTGTTGCCCTGATGCTGGAGGATTCTCTCCCGCTTCTGCCCTTTTTTGTTTGGTTGGTTTTAGGTTTTTTGTTGGGTTTGTTTTTTTGTTTGTTTGTTTGGTACTGGGAATTGAACTCAGGACCTCGCACTTGCCAGGCAGGTGCTGTGCTGCTGAGCTATAGCCCCAGCCCCAACCCTTATAATTTCTAAGTGGTGTATAAATTAGGGGCAGGGACCTGCTGTTCTCTGGAGGAAAGTTCACTTCCCAGCTCATGTGCCACAGAGAGGCCTTCTCTCGGCTGACATGTAGAGACAAGTAAGACAGTCCCTGAGGGGCCAGGGTTTAGCTCAGAGGTGCAGCACCTGCCTGGTAAGCGTGAGGTCCTGAGTTGGATTCCTGGCACCCAAAAAGAAAAGAAAGTCCATGAATTGAGAGGGTGGACTGTTGGTCCAAGCAACACAGCTGCTGGCTCCTAAAAATCAAGGCTGTGATTCCAATGCCACAGAACAAGCAAAGTTTAAATAAGAACACACATAGAAAGCTGGGCATGGTGGCACATGCCTGTAATCTCAGCATTTGGGAGGCTGAAGCAGGAGGATCACCCCGAGTTTGAGGCTAGCCTGAGCTACATAGCAAGACCCTATCTTTAAAACACACACACAGATACTGAGACTATGTGGGCTGGGTCAGGGCTCTACCACTGAGCTACCTCCCCAGCCCCATTGTCTCCTTTTTTTGTACCTTACAAAAAAGTCTAGGAAGAACTCAACCAAAAATGTTAAAATTGGGGCTGGGGATTTAGCTCAGCGGCAAAGCGCCTGCCTGGCAAGCACAAGGTCGTGAGTTCGGTTCCTGGTACCGGAAAAAAACCAAAAAAAAACAAAAAACAAAAAACAAAAATGTTCAAATTTGTCAAGATAATTCAAAGTGCAGTGAAATTTGCCCTAATTTTATATTGTGCCGAGTGATACTGCTAGTGGCAGCACATATATAAAAAGTATAAATGTACATGTATGTGTTTTCAACTTTTTACCAATAAGGGTACGCAGTTTTTTTTTTTTTTTTAAAGGACAGGCATGGTGTGGCATGCCTGTAATCTCAGCACTTAGGAGGCTGAGGCAGGAGGATTACTGCAAGTTCAAGGCCAGCCTGAACTGCACAGTGAGACCCTGTGTCAAAAAAACATAATTAAAAATAGGAGCAGGGCATGGTGGCACATGCCTGAAAACCCAGAACTACAGGCAGGCAAGTCAGGCAGAAGACACAGGCAGCCAGAGAGGCTCCGGGCTCCAGGCAGAGTCAGAACGACCAGGCCTTGGTCAGATGAGCAGGAGCCTGGGATCAAGAGTCCACAAGAACCAGGTGGACATTGGGGCTGGGGATTTAGCTCAGCGGCACAGCGCCTGCCTGGCAAGCGCAAGGTCGTGAGTTTGATTCCCGGTACCGGTAAAAAGCCAAAAAAAAAAAAAAACAACCAAGAACCAGGTGGACATCAAGTCCAGGATGTAACAGGCGAGGTGACAGCAAGGTGACGGGTCCCACTATGGCAGCTCTGCTCCTAGCTAGCTGGAAAACGTTTTCTCCTTCTCACTTTGTTCTTTTAGTGACACAGTTGGATAGGAGAGAGCCCAGGAGGCAGCTCAGACACACGCTTGCTACCTGCCCTGACCACTCACTGACCCATGTCTAGTGGGCTGGTTTTAGTCCTACAGGTTGACCTTGGTCAATTTTTGGTATTAAAAATCCTAGACAAAGATCCCCAAGGTTGGGCTGGGGATGTACCAAGTGTGAAGCCTTGAGTTCGAGTCCAAGTACCAAAAAAAAAAAAAAAAAAAAAAAAAGACACAGGATTTCAAGGCCAGCCTGAACCACATAGCGAGACCCTGTCTCAAAAAGACAGAAAAAAGAGTCCTGGGGCAACCCACTTTTGGGTCCCCTCCCAACTATTGGGAGCTAGTTCTCTCTTCTTAATAAACCTTCCTCCTGTCTACCTCCTTTCTCCTTGACTTCATTCTTTGACCTCATGAGACACACACCCAGGTCATGACATTATACCAGCAATCAGGAGGCTGAGGCAGGAGGATCACCATGAATTCGAGACTGGCCTGGGCTACATAGTGAGTTCAAGGCCCATCCGAACTACATAGAACCAGTCTCAAAAAAAGCAAGCAGGGCCGGGGATATAGCTCAGCGGCATAAGCGCCTGCCTGGCAAGCGCAAGGTCCTGAGTTCGATTCCCAGTACCAAAAAAAAAAAAAAAAAGCAAGTAGGACTACAGGAATTTATGGTATTTCCCAACCTAAATGTTAAGAGTGTGGGAACCACCAGCAGAATCCACCTGACCAGGGAGTATAGAGAAAGTTTAAAAAAAAAAAAAAGAAACAGGAAAACAAAAACAACCGTGTGTATTTGTACCCCTCTACAGTCCACCTTCTCAGAATGGGTATCCTCGGCCCACTTCCATGTCCCAGCTCTTGCTGCTGGACATGCAGCCCCTTCCCTCCACGCCTCCAGTGATCCTGAGTATGCAGACCCTGAGCCAGGGAGCAGAAGGCAGAGGGGCCCCCCATGTGCCCCGGGCAGCCTGGCAGCGGCCTCCAGTCCCGGGTGACACCCGTCAGGCGCGGGCCATGGGCCCAGGGAGGAGGAAGGGCCTGGCCGCCTCCAGGATGTCCAGCTTGGGGTCCAGCGAGCGGCCCAGCCCCTCCAGCACCATGATGGCGAACACGATGGAGGCGAAGTTGCTCTCCAGCTTCACCTGCAACAGAAGCAAGCAGTGGTTCCCCCCGACAAGGCTCAAGAAGACACTCGTCCCCCGCCCGCCCCCCAGGCCCGCCAGGACATCATCCGGGCCTCTAGGTCCAGGCCTCTGCCTGGTCCATGTCTGGGGCACACGGTGGGTACCTTCCCCAAGGGGAGCTGGGCAAAGTCTCAGTTCCCCCCACTTCCTCGCTGCACCTTCCCCCACCCTGCATCTCTCTGTCTTCTTCCCATCTGCAAAAGACCTCTCTCCCTGTTTCCCATTCACTCTTCATGCTTTGCATTTCTCATATAAGAGAAGCCACGTGACATTTAAGCTGTGTCTGGTTTGTTTCCCTTAGCGTCATGGTTTCACAGTGCAGCCATTGTCCTATAAATGACTCAAGTTCCCTTTCCTTTGGGCTGGGGATGCAGCTCAGTGGTGCAAGCACCTGCCTGCCAAGCATAAGGTCATGAGTTCGATTCCCAGTAAACAAGTTCACTTTCCTTTATGGCACGTAGTAGTCCGTGGCATATAAATGCCACGTTTTACCTTTTCATGTGCTGATGGACACAGAGTGAGACCCAAGTTTACCCCAGGCAGGAAAGAGCTCCATGTGACCTCCATGAGCACCAAACTGTACCGGGCACCCCGGAGTGAAAAGCATGAGAGGCCTGAGTTAGGCTCTTCACTATTTTTTTTTTTGCCTTTTTGAGACAGAGTTTCACTTTGCAGTTCAGGCTGGCCTTGAGCTCACTTTATAGCCCAGGCAGGCCTCGAACTCACAGTGATCCTCCTGCCTCAGCCTCCCAAGTGCTGGGATTATAGGCGTGCGCCACCACACCCGGCGACTTTTTATATATTTTACAGTACTGAAGATAAAGCCCATTGCCCTGCTACCAAACTACACTTTCAGCCCTTTTATTTTTGGAGACAGGATCATGCTATGTAGTTCAGGCTGGCCTTGAACCTGTAGTAATCCTCCTGCCTCTGCTTCCGGAATGCTGGGATGACAGATGTGCACCACCACACCCAGCTTTACCCTTTTGAGACATGGTCTTGCTAAAACGCTTGATCTTCTTGCCTCAGCCTCCCAAGTAGCTGGGATTACAGGTGTGCACCACTGCACCTGGCTGCTTTTACACTTCTAAGCCCATTTTCTCAGACCTAAGTGTCACAGGTACTCAGACTGACCACTGAGACCTGCCCAGCTCTGAAGGAAGGACAGGCCCCGAGGGGAGACCCGCCCTGTGCCCTCCCCACCGCCTTCCCCGAGACCCCCGTCCCGGGCCCTCACCTTGTGAGTCATCAGCAACCTGAAGACACTGGAGAGGAGGCTGGAGACCTGGAGCTGGAAGAGGAGCGAGCCGGGTGGGGATGAGGAGCCCTTGAGCCCTCCCACCACCCCAGAAGGGCCCCTGCGGCAGACCCCGGAGGGCGGGGCCCACGGGAGCCCCTGCCAGCTCCCCGGGCAGCAGGCTCCCTTAGCCTCCCTTAGCTGGAGCGCCACCCACCTTCTCCAGGGTGACGCTGCTCTTCCGGGCCTGGGTCACCAGCGCGGCCATCTCCGCCTTGAAGCCCTCCACGTCCCGGCACTCGCTGGCCCGGGCGTGACGCAGGATGAGCTCTGCCACCCTGTGGCCCTGGGAGATGCCAACAACAGCAGCTCGCTCAAGCTGAGTTAGCAAAAACCCGACCTGGAACGGCCGCCAGTTTCTAAGGTCCCCGCCGGCCAGGAGCCCCCGCTGGGACGCAAGGCAAGGTGGTGCCCATCCCTTGGCGCTCTTGGGCCGCCGAGGCACCATGCGTCCTGCTGACCCCTTGGCCCAGCCCCCTGCCGCCAAGTCCCGGCCGGGCTCCTCCCGCCCGCGGAGCCGCTCCTCCAGCCGCGCGGGCCGGGGCTCAGCCTGGCTTCTCTGAGCCCCCAGGACCCCGCGGAGCAAAGCCTGGCAGCCGCCTCACTCCGCCCGCCCAGTGGTCGTCTGAGTGCCCGTCACCTTCCACAGCACGGCCCTGGGAACAGCTCTTCCAGGGGCTGTGACCCTTGTCCTTTGCCTAAACCTGTCCAGAGCGGCCCCACGGCACTGCATCCTGGTGTTAACAGGGGACCTGCGAGCTGGCTGCAGGCTCCAGCTTGTGCTCGGCCCCTCAGGAGCCACTTAAGTCAGACCTTTACCTTTTTTAAAAAAATGTTTTTAAAGACAGGATCACACCAAGTAGTCCACGCCAGCCCTGAACTCACTATACACCCCAGGCTGGCCTCGAGCTGGTTATCCTCCTGCTTCAGCCTCCCCAGGGCCTGGGATGACGGCACGTACCACCACACCTGGCTAAACAGGTTTCGCCCAATGCCTTTTCTCTACATAATGATGCCAGACCCCTGGGGCTCCTCTGAGTCACAGAGGACACACACAGGTCCCCAGGAGTCTGCCCCATGCAGGGGTCACATTCTCCATACTGTGGCTTCTCCCTAGCTGGCCATCCTGCAGCCAGGTTACACATGAGGACAGCCACTACGTGCTCAAGAAGCTGCCACCGGGCACGGTGGCAGACACCTGTCATCCTAGCACTTGAGAGACTGAGGCAGGAGGGTCACAAGTTCAAGGCCAGCCTGGGCTACAAGTGAGTTCGAGGCCAGCCCAAGCTACGAGTGGCCTTGGGATCCCTACACAGAAGCAGGCTGAGGACAGACAGCCTGCAGGACGCCCCCCAGCGGGCCTCACCTGGCCCAGCGCCACAGCCAGGAACACGGCCCGGAAGTTCCTCAGATCAGCAGCCTTCAGCTCAGCCACGATGCCGGCGTCCAGCAGCACCAGGCGCAGCGGGCACAGGGTCGGTGCCACAGCCGCCACCAGCGGGTCACAGACATCCACCTTGTGGCCCAGGGACAGCCCACTGGTGCCCTGCACCAGGATGTTCCCGGGGTGCAGGTCCGCGTGCACGAAGTTGTCCACGAATATCTGGAAGGAGACATGCGGTTCTGACCGGGTCACCCGGCAGCACCAAGCCACCCGAGGGACAAGCGTCACGGTGACGGAGCCCCCGGGGCCCCAGCACGACGACAAAGAGGGGTGAAGCCCCGTCTGCAGGGTGCCAGCCCAGGATTTGTGCAGGGACAAGCCAAGCCACGGCTTTTAAGGGAAAATTATTTCCAAACAATGAGCAAAACAGACTATTTTTTCTTTATGATTTAAGGCATTAATGTTCCAATTTAAGAAAGATTATCAATTCTTGTGTAAAAGTTTATCCAGAGCTCTATCCCCCGCCCTCAGTCCTGGCTTGAACCCAGGGACTACACACAGAGCTACAGCCCCAGCCCCTTCCTGTCATTTATTTGAGACAGGGTCTCACTATATTGCCAAGTTGCCCAGGCTGGGCTCGAACTTGCAATCCTCCCATCTCAGCCTAATCCCAGTGCTGGGATTACAGGTATGTGCTACCATGCCTAGCTGAACTACATTTCTTCAAAAGCAGTTCATACAGCCAGGCACAGTGGCACACACCTATATCCCTGTATGTGGGAGGCTGAGGCAGGTGGATCACTTGACTCCAGGAGTTGGAGACCAGCCCAGGCAACATAGGATAACCTCATGTCAGAAAGAGAAAAAAAAACCGGGCATGGTGGCACATGCCTGTAATCCCAGCACTTGGGAGGCTGAGGCAGGAGGATCGTTGCGAGTTCGAGACCGGCCTGGGCTACAAACTGAGCTCAAGGTCAGCCTGAACTGCACAGTGAGACCCTGTCTCAAAGAAAAAAAAGACAAAAGAATGGTTTACACACCAGACTGTCCCTCACCCAGGATCGGGGATGCCTGTGGCGAGGGACAGTGATCACCCGCCACTAGCAATCCTTCCCCAGGGCCAAGGGAAGCGGCCAAGGTCCCTTCCCCCAGCCAGCTGGACCCTGCCGCCCACCCCTCAGCCACCGCCTCTGTCCCAGGCCCCTGACAGCTGGCATCTTCTCTCTGCTCCTCCTGGGTACGATGCCACAACTAACATGGCACAGCCGCACCGTGTCCTCCTGGGGACATCAGCTGCTGGTCGTGCTGTGGCACCCACACACCAGGCCCTTGAAGATGAAGCCTGCGGACCAAGGAAGTAGCCTGCCTCGTCTGCCCTCCCTGCCCGGTGCCAGGTGGCGGAGCTGAGGTTGGAATCCAGATGTGTCTGGCATTGCCAGCCCAGGCTCCTCACTGCCAGGCGCTGTCCCTGCGCTGCCTGGCTGCCTGCCAGGTTTCCCGTGCGCTCCTTCCCGGCCCCAGAGCAGCGCTCGCTGCCTCTGCATCTGCTCCGAGCCTCCCGGCCCCTGCTCTGCCTGCCACCCCAGAACTGCCCAGGCTCTGCACCTCTGAACCCCCTGTCCCACGCTGCGCTTTCTGCACCCCCAGTGCTGCTTCTCAACTCTCGGCTCAGGAGCAGAGGCCGGGCTGGTAGTCCGGGGCAGCCACCCGGGCTGTGACAGCCTACCACCGCCCCAGCTGACGTCCCCACCAGAACATTCACTCCAGGCTTTACAAAGGGAAAAGCCCATGCGGCTTAGCCCCACAGAGGACAGAGACACCCAACAGTGTTCGAGAATCAACATCAGCTGGGCGTGGTGGCTCACGCCTGGAGTCCCAGCACTAGGGAGGCTGAGGCAGGAGGATCACCATGAGTTGAAGGGCAGCCTGGGCTACATAGTGAGTTCAAGGCCAGCCTGAACTACACTGTGAGACCCTGTCTCTAAAGACAAAAAAAAAAAAAAAACAGCAACAACATCAGCCCGATATGGTGGTACATGCCTGTACCCCCAGCACTGTGGGAGGCTGAGGCAGAAGGATTGAAAGTTTGAGCCCGTGTGAGTAACTTAGCGATTTAACAAGACCCTGCCTCAAAATAAAAAGTACAAAAGCTGAGGATGGAGCTCAGTGCCAAGGCCCTGGGTTTACCGCCCTGTCGGGGACCAGGCCTTGCTGAGCCCTTCCCGCGGCACACGGAGCACACGTCTCTGCTGGCCTCCCCGCAGGTGCCCGGCCGAGCCCCCCTGCCCTGCCCCGCGCCCCGCGCCCCGCTCACCATCTTCAGCAGCATGTTGATGCCTAGCCGCGCGATCCTCCGCTTCAGCTCGGCGGGGATCCCAGCCTGCTGGTAGCTGGACACAGGCACGCTGTCCTGGAACAGCGCGAGACAGCATTAGTCTGGCTGCTCCCCACGCCCTGCCCCCTGCGCCCCACCCCAGGGACACATGGCACTGGCTTCCTGTGACTGGGAGAAGACTCGGAGTCTGATCCTCTTACAGCAGCTTAGGAATCTGTCACTGAGTGCTGGTTTTAACCTATTTGTATTTCCTTTGCATTTATTTGTTTTTGAGACAGGGTCTCACTATGGAGTTCGGGCTGGCCTTGAACTCACTATGTAGCCCAGGCTGGTCTCAAATTGAAGGCAACCCCCTGCCTCAGCCTTCTGAGTGCCAGGATTACAGGTGTGTACCACGGAGCCCTGCAGACTCCTCTGAAAACTTTTTTGCCATCCTATTTGCTAGTGACCTAGACAAGGGTGGAAGTGGTTTGCGCTCTTGGGCTTTTCCTTTTCTTATTTGTTCCTGAGGCGTGACTAGGTCCATCTCACCGGCGGCTTTGGCACAGTTACCTACGCCGCGTGGAGGTCTATTCACCAGCTCCCCACCTGCTGGCTTCCCTACTTCCTGGGTGAGGCGGGAGGATCTCCATGAGTTCAAAACCAGCCTGGGCTACACCGTGAGTTCAAGGCCAGCCTGAACTGCAGGGAAACACCAGCTCAAACAAACAAACAAACAAAAATCAAACCTAAGGAGTCTGAGGCCACACGCAGGGCTATGCCACAGCCTTTCCCGGCCAAGCGCCCCGCTCCTCCCGTCTCCAGCCAGGAGTCCCCTCCAGAGGGAAGGGCGCGGCCACACTCACCTCGTAGGTTTCCACCAAGACATCCCTGGTGACGAAGGGGCGCAAGGGTGTGGGGAACCGCACCGAGGTCACGTCCTGGAAGTTGCGCTGGAAGTGTTCCAGATTCCGAGCTTCATAACGCAGGTCAACCTAGAGGAACACCGGCAAGGTGGGCTGGGCTCGACCGGCCCCCCACGGCTGGCCCGTCAAGCGGCTGTAGCCAGAGTCCCAAATCCCCACTCGAACTCCTGTCCTCTGCACACACAGGAGGCCTGGTAGGTTGTGGGGGTCGCAGCTCCGCCCTGATGGGTCCCTGTCCCAGCCCTGGGTTGGCTCTGTCACCACCTGCACCCTCTCCCTGCCGTGCGGCTATGCCCAGGGCCACATCCACGCAGGTTGGCTCCTCCACCCAGGGCTGCCCCGCCTGCCGTCCGCTGCCCCAACACCAGCACTGCTAAGCTTGCGATCATCTTATATGTGTCAGACTCAAAAGTCAACTCAGTTTCTTACCATTGTGGCTTGCAGTGCTGTAGACTGAACCCAAAGCCGCTCTACCATGGAGCTACATCCCCAGCTCTTTTTCTTTGCTGAGAGAGGGTCCCATTAAATTGTCCAGGCAAAGCCAAGCATGGCGGCGCATGCCTGTAATCCCAGCACTTGGGAGGCTGGGGCAGGAAGATCTTTTCAAGTTCAAGACCAGCCTGGGCTGCAAAGTGAGCTCAAGGCCAGCCTGAACTGCATAGCGAGACTCTGTCCCAAAAAGACAATAAATAAATAAATAAATAAAGAGTCCAGGCTGGCTTTGAACTTGCAATCCTCCTGCCTCAGCCTCCAGAGTATCTGAGGGTACAGGTGTGCCACCGTGCCCAGCTCCATTTCACTCCTAACAAACCTGTGCTGACACCGGATTCCCCGACTCCCCTCCTGGCCCCGCCCTGCCCTCTCCCTGTCCGGCTTGCCTGGCCAGGCCCCAAGGTGGCCAATGCACTTTCTCTCCCCATAAGTGGCACCCAAGCCCACGTCCTCAGCTGGGCCGGGCGCCAGCACCAGCCCTCTAGGCTCGACCTCAGCACTGATGCCAACCCAGACATCCCACCACAGCTGAAGTCTGCAGCACAGAACTCCGCACAACTTTTTTGAGACAAAGCCTTGCTGAGTTGCCCAGGCTGACCTCGAACTCACAATCTTCCTGCTTCAGCCTCCTGAGTAGCTGGGATCACAGGCATGCATCACCGCACCCTGATAACTCTGCACTCCTTCGACTGACAGTGAGGTCGGTGAGGATTGCGCTCTGCCAAGGCGCTGCCCCTCCTCCGCCCCTCTAGCGCCAGCCTCACCCACCGCCAGCCCAGACCACCTGCGTCCTCACACTCCTTCACCTCAGGCCGGGCCAAGGAGCCTGGCCGGGGGCGGTGGTGGCGTGGCCAAGCCTGGCCCAGCCTGCAGAGACCCCTCGAAACTGTCCCAGTGGTCCTCTGCTCCCGAGGGCTCCCTGCCTCAGGCTCCAGGCAGGGGAGGGTGCCTGGGTGCGGACGCCTCTGGCTCCACTGCAGCTCACCACAGCCAGCATCAGCACCGACTGACTGCAGCCCGCCGAAGTGGAGCTGAGAGAATTCACCTGTTGGGTCATGAGCTTCTCGAATTCCTCCACGATCTCTGGCAGGCTGAGCCACTGCACTCCCGGCAGCAGCCCCAGGGCTCGGCTACCCAACTTCAGCAGCAGCAGGTCCACCTGCACCTGGGAGAGCAGGCCGGGGTGCAGCACCTGCGGGAGGGGAGGTCGGGAGCCGGTGCTGGGTGCCACCTGCAAAGGGGCCAGGGACCCAGGTGATGGTCCCCGCACCCAAGCAGCGAACGCCACCCTCTCCCTCCGCACTGCCCCGCACTGGCCAATTCACGCCGCCATTCCCTGAAGCTGAGAAATAAAACAACTTACGCGCGGCAAAGACAGATTACAGGGTGAACATCCCTGACTCAAAAATCTGAAATCCAAAATGCTCCAAGATCTTTTCTTTTTTTGGACTGGGGGGCTAAATCCAAGGCCTTTGCATTGAGCTACGAAAACCCCTGTCCTCCTGAGCATTCAGGGAAGGGACCTCAGCCTGTGCACGGCTTGGGGTGACTCTATGGGGTGCCCCGCCAGGCTGCTGGAGGTGGGCGGGGCTGGCGAAGCCGAGAAGCACCTACTTTCACCGCCACTGGAACGAGGCCACGTGGCCCGGGTGCTCGGCCAGGGGTCTGAGGTCCACCCGGGTCGGTCGTGGGGAGCAGCAGCCGCTCTAGAAGAGCCTGGTCCGCGAGGCTGCCGGGGGCCTTCCGCGGCTTCCCAAGGGCTCCAAAGAGTTCTTGCAGCGCCGCCACCGCGCCAGCTCCGGAGGCCTCACCCGGTCCCCGCGCGTCGCCGTCTCCCAGGAGGGCGGGGCTGGCGAACGCCTTGTACACTTGGGCCACGCAGCCCGAGCCCACCGGCTCGCGGGTCTCGAAGAAGAGGACGCGTCCCCAGTCGTCCCCGAGCGCCTGCCGCAGGGAGCGCTCCGTGTGCGCCCACGGGTGCGGGGCCACGCGGACGTGCAGCCTGGAGAAGTGGGCGCAGAAGGCCTCGGAGAAGAGGTCGCGCCGGGTGCTGGCCCACTGGCCCAGCTTGATGCACGTGGGCCCGGCCGCCTCGGTGGCCTTGAGCAGCAGGCGCAGCCAGAGCGCGGCCAGGCCGGGCGCCAGGTAGGTGAGCGGGAGCAGCAGCAGCAGCGGCAGGAACCGCGCCAGGAGCGCGCC
>NW_004955494.1:2746540-2754523 GCF_000276665.1 Chinchilla lanigera
AAAAAAAAAAAAAAAAAAAAACTAAGAGCTTGAATATACAAAGGAACAGCGGAATATGCACGGGGACACGTCTGCCAGAACTCTGACCCATAGTCTCTGAGGCCGCAGGACTTGGTCGATAATTCCAATGACTGCCCGCTGCCCTAGTCCTCACACCCCTTCCAAGTCTGAACCGACCACGGAGAACCTAACCCGCTGCAAACCAGCTGCATAAGTTGCCCCCGCCTACAGCCTCCCCACCCACTTCCAATTCTGCACCATTCCTGGAACTATTTACCCCCTCAACACCTTTCCCGCCAGCAGCCTCGGCTTGCGTGGTTTGTTGTTGTTGTTTTGTTTTGTTTTGTTTTGTTTTTTTGCTACTGGGAATCGAACTCAGGATCTTGGGCTTGCCAGGCAGGCGCTTGTGCCGCTGAGCTACAATCCCCGGCTCCGCTTGTGTTTAAATCTCTGCCAATTGCAAGGCAGGGTGGCTGGCTTCCTGCTATAGGAGGCTCTGCGTGAACAGCCTGTCCGCGGTTTCCAGACCTTCAGCTAGGGGTGATTATTAACGGTCTCGCGGTCTCCAAGTTCCTGCCGCTATTGTTCGCGCAGCTGCCGCGAGGTGGCGCCGTGCGCTTGTGTACCGCAGCCCTCGCTGCCGAGTTCCCAGGCCCCGGCGTTGGCGCCTCGCATTGACACCCGCACGCGGAGGATGCGGCGCGGGGTGCGAGGCTGCCCTGGGCCTGGTAGGGTTTTTAGCATCTGGCCTCTCCCACTCGTGCCGGAAACACCCGAATCTGGGCGGTGGAAGCTGCCAGAGTTTGTTTCTCCCAAGTCCGGAGGAGGCCTGCTCCACGCCGCAGGCTCGACTTCCTTCTGTACCCCGATGGGGTGGCAAGGGGCTCTCTCAGCTGGGCGTGGTGGCGCACACCTTCAGGCTCAGCACTTGGGAGGCTGAGGCAGGAGGATCGAAAGTTCCAGCCCGGCCTGGGTAACTTAGCAACCTAGTGAGACCCTGTACCAAAATATAAAAATTGAAAAAGGACTGGGGATACGGCTCAGTGAGCAGGCCCTGGGTTCCATCCCCAGTACCCCTTCCTAACCTGATCCCCTCTGAGAGGCCCCATCTCAATACCATCGCTTTGGAAGCTAGGATTTGAACAAGTGAGGGGTGCACATTCAGTGCATGGCACCCCCTTCCCAGATGCTCCCTTAAAGTGTGTTTAGAGGCAGCCCCTGCAGGGGCAGGGCTGTCCCTGGTTGTCCCTTCCGCCCTCCCTCCACCTCCTGTGAAGGGAGCCGGCTCAGCCCTGCGTCTCAGGAGGACCAGAGACCCCTCGCTCGAGGTTGCCCCGGCACCTTTCCAAACCTGCACGTTCCACCAGAGCCCTCGGAAAGCCCAGAGTCTCTCCGTTTTGAGGGGAGAATTTGGTTTTATGGTTTTGTTTTGTTTTTTGGTTTTGGTACCAGGAATCGAACTCGGGACCTTGTACTCCCCAGGCAGGAGCTTGTGCCGCTGAGCTACATCCCCCGCCCAGCGTCTCCGGGTTTACTCTGCATTTTTCTGCAAACCCAAGGGGATCTCCAGGCAAATAGGAAGTTTGAGAAGCCTGCACTCCACCCCCAGGTCCTGCTGGGTTCCCCAGGCCGCAGTTGACTCCTTAGCTGGGACTGGGAGGGCACCCCTGTAGTCCCAGCACTGGGAAAGCTGAGGCAGGATGGCTGTGAGTTCAAGGTCAGCTGTGAGAGAGAGAGAGAGAGAGAAAGAGATCAGGACCCTTCAAAATTCAACGTTTACTGTACTTCTTGCCAATTTGGAAATTCTGAGGCTTCCCTCCAGGTGGCAGCAGGGACAACGCCACCTCTGCTAGCGATGGCACAGCCTTCCCCCATGGCCCCTGCTCCTTCCACTCCTGTCCATCTCCTTCTGGGGACTCCACAGCTGGACCGAGGGCAGACAAAGCCTGGGTGCAGCGCTAGGCTCAGTTTCGTGTGCCCTGAGGGAGGCAGGGTGTGATGGTAGTGACACTGAAAAAATTCGTGTCCAGCTGTCCCCAGACGGGACAGGTGGGCCCGAGGGAGGGAGGACACGTCAGGAGGTGTGTCCTGGTTACTTTTCTCTCGTTGCTGAGACAAAACATCCAACACCCAAAATGAAGGACGGAAAGGTTTATTTAGCTCACGGTTTGTGGAGGTTTCAGTCCATACTCGGCTGGCTCTGAGGCAGGGTGGCACATGGCAGAGGGCAACCATTCAAGGCAGCGCAACACAGCAAAAGCAGCAAGCACAGAAGGGAGGGACGGTGGCAAGCAGCCTCTTCCTCTCCCTTACATATGCAAACTATTCACCCCAGAGCAGGTGCAGCTCTCACACCCATAATCAACCAAACTCTAAAAGCCTGCCCCATGGCCACATGAGGCTTTGGGGGGACACCCAGACACAAACCGTAACAAGGTGGGAAGAGAAGGCTGGAGTGGGTGGCACCTTCCTAAGGAGGGAGAGTGCCTGCGAGAGAAGGGACGGGGCCCAGGCAGACCTCGAGCTCCCTCGGAGCCAGCTTCCTACAGAAGTACACAGCCACCTTGCCTGTCACCTACTGTGTGTGTCCTTCACCCAGGCTCCAGCGGGCAGGTGGCAGTGTGAGCAAAGGGGGATCCTGCCAGCCTCGAGGCCGAGAAGGAAAAGATATAGGGTCTATGATATAGGGATGATGGGGCCCAGGGTATAGCTCAGCTGCTTAAGCGCTTGCCTGGCAAGCCTGAGGTCATGAGTTCGATTCCCGGTACCAAAAAAAAGCTATAGGGATGATGTAAGGACCTCCAAATAAGATCAGGGCAATAGCATAACTCCCAACCCGCTAGATGTCCGAAATGCTGAGTTCGTGTTCATTAAAATCGAGGAATCAATTCTAGGAACAACGGAGGTTAAGAGTAGGAAAAGTAGGAAGAGATGATTGAGAGAAGGAAAGCTTCTAAGAGGGACAGAAGCGGGGCTAGAAAGTGGGTTGCCCAGCTGACCCTGCTTCTCAAGGGTGTTTATCCAGCAAAGCTAGGAGATGAGGCGGGTTCAAGGTGGGACAGAACTATAGTCAACTAATAAGATTATAAATATAGTCGCTTAGGTAATATTGACCCAATGGGACGTCACAAAGTGGGTGTGAGGTGGGACAAAACCATGGTGAACCAATAAGATTACAAGTGTAGTCGCTTGGGTAACATTGATTAAATGGGGCTCAGTTAAGGACTTCCCGGGAAGGAATGGGCCAGGGAGGTTTTGTTCCCCACCCAAGGTGCTTGGTTCCTATTAAAACACCAGTCACTGCTGTTCACCCCTAGGGGGAGTACTGAGTGTAGTCCGTCCTCTTTGTCCTGGCGCCTGGCTTCAGTGTATGTGCCCGCGGCCACAGTTCAGTTGTCCTCTGTGCTGAGGGCCCTGCCCTAACTCCTGTAAATTTTTTTTTTTTTTTTTTGTCTTTTTGAGACAGGGTCTCGCTATGCAGTTCAGGCTGGCCTTGAGCTCACTTTGAAGCCCAGGCTGGTCTCGAACTCACAATGATCCTCCTGCCTCAGCCTCCCGAGTGCTGGGATTACAGACATGCGCCATCACGCCCAGCACTCCCGTAATGTTTATAACTAATGAGTTGTCTACATAAAGAGTCCAAGATGGGACCGGATCCCGAAGTGATCAGTCCGTTCTGGACACCCGGAGGAACTGCACTGGCTCTACCTTCCACAAGGGGGCGCCGCGGCAAGGACTCGGAGGGGACGGAGCCTGAGCGCTCCCTGCAGTAGCAAAACAAAAAAACAAAGAAAACAAAGAAAAAGGAAAGGGGCTGGGGTGTAGCTCAGCGCGGAGGCCCTGGGTTCCAACCCTAGCACCTGGCAGGGCAGGGCTGCGGGTGCTGGACCGGAAGAGACTCAGTGGCTGTTTCCCCTCCTCAAGGGATCTCAGTGGAAATGAGACCCTGTAAGGACAATGTCCGACGGCTTTCTCAGCACCCTAGGTCCCTGTCCCTGCCCTGGGCTGACTGCGAGAAGGCCAGCTCCCTGCAGCCGGGGGCCTTCCACAGAGTTGCGATGGGACGAGAAGAAAACTTCCTGCTTCTGTCTTCAACCTGCATTCCTGGCAGGAAACAACAGACAAGCCCGCCTTGTGGCGCACGCAGGCCGGTAATCCCAGGATTCTGCGAGGCTGAGGCAGGAGCATCACCAGGAGTTAGAGGCCAGCCTGGGCTACATAGTGAGACTGTGCCTCAAGAAATCAAAAAGTAACCTAGGGATGATATGAAGTATAGAAGAAGGTTGTATAGGTTACATGCAAATACCACACCATTTCGTACAAATTACGTTAAATTAAAAATTACATTTATTTCAGGGAGTTTGAAGATTGTAGTCTGTGTGCTGCCTAAGCGAGCACCAGGGAGTTCGAAGATGTATATAACATATTTCAGGGGTTTTTTGTACCTTTTCCTTTCCCTTCCCTTCTCTTCCTGGTCCCTCCAACTCCTAATCTCCTTCCCATTTGAAAAAACTCTATTTCAATTTTTTTGTTTGATTCTCTTTTTAAAAACCCTTTTCCCCTTCCCATTTGAAAAAGATCTACTTCCTATTATCTATCCTTTATTTGGATATATATATATATATATATTTTTTTTTTTTTGAGGTAGGGTCTTGTTATGTAGTTCAGGCTGACCTCAAACTCATGGTGGTCCTCCTGCCTCAGCCTCCCCAGAATGCTGGGATTATACGCATGTGCCACCATGCCCAGCACCATGCAATATTTAAACATCTATGTCTGATTTATCTTGCTTAACATTATGCTGCATCTATTTATCTACAAATGCTTCAAGTTTATCCTTCTTTATGGCAGAGTAGTATTCTATTGTGTATAAATGGCACATTGTCTTTATCAATTCATGTATTGATGGGCATATGGGCTGTTTCCAAGATTCAGCTGTTTTAAAATTTCCTGCTATGAACATGGGTGTGCATGTATCACTGTAGTATCGTGACCTTAACTCTTTAGAGGTGCAGCTGTGTCAAATGGAATTTCTAGTTTTAGTTTTTTGAGGAACCTCCATACTGATTTCATTAGTTTACACTCCCACTGACGATGTGGAAAGGTTTCATTTCCGGCCCCCCTGCATTTGTTATTATTTGATTCCTTGATGGTAGCCATTCTTTCTGGAATAAGATAGAATCTCAGTGTTGTTTTAATTTGTATTCTCTAAAGACCAGCAACCGCTGAATATTTTTTCATGTATCTGTTGGCCATCTGTACTTCTTCTTCTTTTTATTTTGCCTTTTTGAGACAGGGTCTCTCTATGCAGTTCAGGCTGGCCTCAAACTCACGATGATCCTCCTGCCTCAGCCTCCCGAGTGCTGGGATTACAGGCATGTGCCACCACGCCCGGCTGGCCATCTGTACTTCTGAGAAGTGTTTATTTCTATTGCCCATTTTTTGCTTGGGTCTTTTACTATGAGAATCTACTCTTTTGAATTCTTTATATAGTCTAGATGTTAGTGCTCTGTCTGAGGAACAGCTGGCCAAGTTTTTCTTCCTGTTCTGTAATTTGTCTCTTCCCTCTGTTGGATGTTTCCTTGACTGTGCAGAAGCTTTTTAATTTGCTATGATCCCATGCGTTGATTCTTGGTTATCGAGAGCCTTTCCCAGTCCCAGGTGGTCCTCCACACTCGGTACTATTTCCTGTGCAACTGAGGTTCTGCTTAGAAAGTCCTTGCCTACACCTAAGTCTTCAAGTGTTTTGCCTGCTGTATCCTCCAGCAGATTAAGTGTCTCTCGTTTATTATTCATTTATATATTTAGTGTGTGCCTCTCTCTTCTAAAGTTTAGATCTTTGATCCATTTTGATTTTGGTTTAGTACATGGGTCTAGACGCAGTCTTCTGTGTGTGGAGATCCAATTTTCCCAGCACCATTCATTAAAGACACTCTTTTCTCCATTGTGCTTTTTTTGGCCCCTTCGTCAGAGATCAGATAGCTGAATGTGCCTGCCATTGGTTCTGCTTCAGTTCAGGCTGGCCTTGAGCTCACTTTGTAGCCCAGGCTGATCTCAAACCCGAAATGATCCTCCTGCCTCAGCCTCCCGAGTGCTGGGATTGCAGGCATGTGCCACCACGCCCAGCTCCGAGGTAACTTTCATTGTGGAAGCCTTTCACTTCCTTGGTTAGATTAATTCCTAAGTTGTTTTTCTGGATGCTGTTATGAATGGTATTGGTTTCCTAATTTCTTTCTCAAGGAGTTCATTATTACTGTTATGTGAACACTATTGATTTTGTGTGTTGGTTTTGTATCCTGCTGCACTGCTGAATTTGGTTATTAATTCTAAGAGTCTTTTGGTGGAATTTTTTGGGCCTCGGAAGTAGAGGATCAAGCCGTCTGCAAATAATGATACTTTGACCTCTTCCTTTCCCATTCACACGGAGGAGGAACTGACACCCTCACAGGTTTGGGTCTCCTCAGTCCCTGCAATCCCGGGGACTGCCCCTCTCCTACCCTAAGCTCCACTTTCCAGCCTGGAGAGGAGCCCAGGTGTGTATGTGCCTGCTGGAGTACCCTGCGTTATGAGCTGCAGCAGAGGAGACTCCTGGGAGGGACCTCAGGTGCCGCTGCAGGGGGTTCCCTCGGCCACGCTGCCCCTGGAGCTGGAGACCCGGGGCTGGGCGGGATCAGGGCTCCATCAAAGGCAAAGCCAGCCTGTTCCATCACAGCAGAGTGTTGCGGGGACGATGAGAGGGCGTGGAGGAGGCGTGCTTCCCCAAACACGAGTGCCCGGGGATGGAGGGGTGGCGTCCGGGGCCTAGAGGAGTCACTCGGTCCCCGGCTCTTTATCGTAGCCACCTAAGATGCGACAGCAATCCGGAAGCCACACACGTACAGCTCCCGGGCTCTTTGTGCACGGGTCAGGACCCAGGCAGTGGCGCTATAACCGCAGTTGGGTGCAGCCGGAAGGAGCCCTGCCCGCGGGTCCTGAGCAGTCGGGCCCCCAGGCCTCTGGCCTGTATTAGAAAGCAAAAACTTAGTGCACACTGCTTTGTAAGCAAAACAATTCCAGTGCCTACTCTTACAAAAGTGCTCGCCCTGGGCGAGTTTGTATCTGCGAGCGTGCAGTGCTCAGCTGAAGTGAGGCAGGAAGGTCCAGGAGAGGTCGGGATCTCTCAGGACCAGTCAAACTCCCGGGCCGAGAAGCAGCCGGAGCTTTTCCTCGGGACCAGTCCCTCACACGGCAGGCCCAGTTCTCAGGGAGCCCAGGCTGTGTCCGCGGTTCCTCGAGGTGCAGTCCCGGGTTTTTCTCTCCCACGCACCCTGCTTGTGGCTCTACTCCTTTTCCTCCCACGCCGCAGCTGCAGGCCTTTGCCTCAACCCTTGTGGGGACCTGAGACAGAGACAGGAAGGCTTCCGGCAGCGCAGACCACACCGGGTCCTGGCGCCTGCCCACACCCAAGTCATCACTGCCAGGCTTCAGCAGGGCACTGGTCCCTTCGCGGCCCTCCCGGCCTGTCTCACGGCTGTGCTCAGGCCAAGGGGTGCCCAACTCAGCTAGGGGGGTTGGGACCCAGCCTAGTCCCATAACTATGTACCGCCTGGAGCCAAGCAGGGACAGGGAGGGTGGCCTTTAAATCCAGATCTGGACCTGGGCATGCTAGCGCAGGTCCTTACTCCTAGCACTGGGGAGGCCGAGGCAGGAGGATCATCTAGAATTTGAGGCCAACGCGGGCTACATGGCAAGACCTTCTCTCCACATACCCCCCCCAATAAATTAAATTAAATAAATCTAGATCTGGGGCTCTGGCTGGAGATGTCACACGAGTGGGTCTCACGCTGGGGTCTTCAGCACTGAAAGGGTTAAGTCACCACCCCAGCCCGCGATCAACGCAAGGGGCGCTCCCGCCCTGTGCCCCTGCTCCCCCCGGCGGTGGCCCGAGAGGCGTTGCCTTGGCGACCGGCCGGGCGCGCGCGCAGATCGTGGCCGCCGCGGGAG
>NW_004955494.1:2755393-2781022 GCF_000276665.1 Chinchilla lanigera
GGGGACGCGGCCTCGCCCCGCTCCAGGAACGCGCGTCCAGGCCGCCGGGCCGCGCTGGCTGCGAGTGGGGAGCAGAGGACGGCCGGTCGGGAGCCCCCAGGCCTGGGCCGAGCCCGGGAAACAAAGCACGGACGGCTGTTTCCTGTGGAGGGAACGGCGCCCGAAAAGTCACCGAGCCGAGCCGCGAAGGCGAGGGTGGAGGGCGGGCACGCGTGCCAGTGTGTGCGTGTGTGTGTGTAAGGAAGACTCCGAGAGCAGGAGTTCCCCAGTCAGGAGCGAAGGATGGATCAGAAGTGCGTCTTCCAGCGGGGCATGGTGGCGCAGGCCTGTAGTCGGGGCCCTAGAGAGGCTGAGGCAGGCGGGAGAATGAGGCCAGCTTGGGCTCCATAGCGAGTTCAAGGCCAGCCTGGAGTACCTAAAGAGACCCTGTCTCAAAACAAACAAGACAGAAGGGTTCCAAGCCGGCGTGGCAGCCCACGCCTGTAATCCTAGCACTCGGAGGCTGAGGCAGGAGGATCGTCGGGAGTTTGAGGCCAGCCTGGGCTACAAAGTGAGCTCAAGGCCAGCTTAAATTGCACAGCAAGACCTTGTGTCCCCCAACCCCAAAAGGAAGGGTTGCAGAGGCCAAGAGGTAGGAGCTGGTGATTTGGGCACAGGGTAAGGTAATTTAGACTAAAACCACAAATGCAAAAGTTCTGGAGAAAAAGCAAAGCAAAAGGAGGGGAGGTTTTAAACGGCTGAGTCGAGCGGATTACAGCGCCTGGATGATGAATTTGGCTCGACGATTTCTGGCAGTTCAGGAACAAAACAAAAATACGCTGGATTGCAAAGTTTTGGACTGGGGACAACAGAAAGCATACAGATTCGTTTTCAGAACAAAAATTTTCCTGGAATTGAACTCAGCTGGGAGTTTATCAGGGGAACTTTATGTAAAGACTGGAGAGTGACACAGAAAAAAATGTCTTCGTCCTATAAACAAAACACAAATGGAGATAAGACCAGAAACATCACTGTGGAGAAGTGTTGGAAGGACGGGAGGGAGGAGGCCCGCGGGCGCTTCCTATGCTATCCACCTCTTAGCACGGGGACCTGCTGGGTCGCTGGCCGGAGCCCTGCAGGGAGGAGGCGGGCCCCACCCGCCCGGGAAGAAGTGACATCGACCTCCCCGCCTGCAGAAGGCAGAGCGTCCAGCCAGGCGAGGTGGTGCGTGCCGATCATCCCAGCAGCCGGGAGGTTGAGGCAGGATCCCCAGTTTGAGGCCAGTCTGCACGTCATGAGTTCAAGGAGAGCCTGAACTACATAGTGAGACCCCAAGAAAGAAGAGAAGCCTCCCCAGAAAAGAATGGGAAGCGAAGCATCCGGAATCCCGCCCAGGCAGGGGAGGAGGCACGGGGCGCTTGGGCTGCAGGTGGCTGGGCCGAGAGGCGGGGCCGCACGAGGCGCCGGCGGTGTACACTGTGTTGGGAGAGCCGCTGCCCAGAATCCCCCAAGAGACAGACCCGGAGCACGGGCCGCTTTAGGGTTCCGCTCAGAGAGGCCAGTCCACTTCCGCACTGTTGCATGCCTTTCTACAGGCGGCCCTGATCCAGACCGTGCATCGGAGGGAGTGGGGTTCAGGGAGGCCGGCGGTGGGGATGTGGGGATGCGGCTGAGGCCGTTCTGCAGGAAGGAAGCATTCTAGCTGAGTGAGAGCGAGGCTCCCGGCCCTTCCCGAGCCTTCTGCAGATTCTCAGCCAGGCCTTGCAGAGGTGGCCTCCAAACTTTACATTGTTCCGGCTCGCATACTGTCTTTTGTTTTCTTTTTTGTTTTGTTTTGTCATTTTGAGACAGCGTCTCACTATGTAGTTCAGGCTGGCTTTGAACTCACTTTGTAGCCCAGGCTGGTCTCTAACTCGAAGGATCCTCCTGCCTCAGCCTCCCGAGTGCTGGGATTACAGGTGTGTGCCGCCATGCCTGGCTCTTTTTGTTGTTGTGAGACAAGGTCCTGCTATGGAGTCCAGGCTGGGCTTGGGCTCGCCATGCTCCTCCTGAGCTAACATGGAGTAGGTATGGCATTCTGCTCCCTGCCATACAATTTTTTTTCTTTTTTGGTGGTTCTGGAGGCTGAGCCCGGTACCTATACATGCTAGGCAAGCACCCCATGAAATTTCTTTTTTGCTTTTTGAGATGGGGTCTTGCTATGCAGTTCAGGCTGTCCTTGAACTCACTATAGCCCAGGCTGGCCTCAAACTCCCATCGATCCTCCTGCCTCAGCCTCCCAAGTGCTGGGATTACAGGTGTGCACCACCCCACCCAGCAGGGACATTTGAGAAATAACTGACACCTGAGCCTTACTCTCAACCAATTAAAGCAAAACCCTTGAGAGTGTGCCTTGAGCCTTAGTGTTTTTTATTTTAAATTTTACTTACTCATTGTAAATTGTATTTATTTATTTATTTTTGTCTTTTTGAGACATGCTCTCACTGTGCAGTTCAGGCTGGTTTTGAACTCACTTTGTAGCCCAGGCTGGCCTCGAATTCTCGGCGATCCTCCTGCCTCAGCCTCCTGAGTGCTGGGATTACAGGCATGCGCCACCAACCTGAGATTAGTTTAACCTTTATAATTTTTTTTTGTAAGTGTTTGTAGTAGTTTGCTGGGTACAGTGGCGCATGCCTATAATCCCAAGTGCTGGCAGGCTGAGGCAGGAGGATTCCAAGTTGAAGCCCAGCCTGGGAAATTTGTGGATTTAGCAAGGCTTCGTTTCAAGTTTGCCACCTGCACTGGCTGCTTGGATGTGGTCAGAGGCCTTGTCACAGATAGGTCACAGACGGGATGGGAGCCTCTGCCTGGCAGGGATTGCCGGGCTGCTTCCTGGGCAGAGCCTCCCGGTGTGTACCCCCTCGGCCTTGTGTCCCGTGGTCTGTACTCTGGGTCCCCCTGAGTCCTCCGTGCAGCCCCTGCTGAGGACCAGGGGCTGGTGCTCTAGGGACTGGGCCGCCATAGACCCTCCTTCCGCTCAGAGCCTGCTGGCCTCAGGGGTCCCCAGATGACCCCACCTGGCAGGTTGCAAGGCCACTTTGTCCCCTTTAATATCAGGAGGCTGGAGACAAACCCAGCCGTCTGCACCGGGGGTCTGAAAGGTGCCGCTGCGTCACAGAGCCGGAGACACTGTCTCTACGCCGGTGTTAAGGTCAGGCTCTGGTCTGGACAGAGATTTATCCTGGCAGCTCTCAATGTACCCCGAAGTTGGGCCTTTCACCAGCAAGAGCCAGGACCGTGGCTTTGTCCTTGACGCCCCCCACCCCACACTTCATTTGTCCTTGGTTTGCGACCCCAGGGGGTAAAGGGAGGTAAGCCCCGGACCCCCTTTTCTTTTGTTTTTGTTTTTTTTGTTGTTTTTCATTTTTCTTCTGGTACCAGGAATTGAACTCATGACCTTGTGCTTGCCAGGCAGGCGCTTTGCCGCTGAGCTAAGTCCCCAGCCCCCAGGCCTCCTTTTCTAACCAGCCGGCCAGTGGGAACCAAGTGAAGGATTTTCTCCTGATCTGCAGTGGCCCTCCTGCCTCAGCCTCCCAAGTAGCTGGGATAAGGAGCACAAGAGGCCGGCGGCCAGAGAGGACACCCGTAAAAATGAGTTGTTTGTTGATGTAAACGGGGGAATCTGGGCCGTCCTGCAGCCCACACCTTGTGGCCACACAGGCAGCTGCGTGTTGGGCGCAGCTGTCCATTCCCGTGGGCAGGTGCGTCCCAGGAGGCGCCGGTGGCTGGGCGTATTCCTCTGTCTCCACACCTTGCTTAGGTCCCCGTGGGTCTGGGCAGTGGCGCGGGCAGGTGGGTGAGCCACGGCTGCATGTGAACATCTTGTTCCCTCTCAGTGAGTGAGCACTGCCAGGTGTGGTGGTGCGCATCTGTAATCCCAGCCCCCAGGAGGCTGAGGCAGGAGGCTCACTGTGAGTTCAAGGCCAGTTTGGGCTACATAGCGAGACCTTGTGCTGAAATTGTTTTTTAATAAAGAGGAACTAAATACTGCTGTCCTTGTCCCTCCCAGCAAACAAGGATGAGAGCAGGACATTTCTGTCATTTATCTACGCTTCTCCCGTGGCTGGGAAATACAGACTGCCCTCCACAGATGGCCGCACAACAATCACTGTCACAGCTGACCTCGCTCGGCAGGGGAGGGGGAGCTGGGCGGAAGCAGGACGCTGGGTCTGTTCCCACAGGAGCGGCCTGAGACAGTGCCTGCGCCTCCAGGGGCAGAGAAAGAGGAGCCCTGGCCACCTCAGTCACTGACAGGTGCTTCCTGTCCCCGGTGTGCTCACCAGACAGCGTCTCGGGCCCTTTGGGGACCCGGAGGCGGCCTCACCTTCTCCTCTGAGTGCAGGTGAGATGTGGGGGTTTGAGTGACGCGGGTGGCCGCCGGGCCCTCAGGGCGGCTCCTGGCGTCTTTCGGGGACTGCCATCCTCTCCATCTGGTCTGTCTCATCGTCTGTGTTTGTGACGCTCCGCGAACATACACAGGCTCCCAGGACATCAAACGGGACCTTGCCCCGTGCACCCCTGCCGGGTGGGAAGAGGCAGGAGGAGGGAGCTGCTGAGCCCGCTCGGAACAGATGCACTGGGCCCAGCTCTGCAGAGACAGTCAAGGCCGCCCAGCCAGCAGCCAGGGCTCCTGTCGAAAGGGAACGGGGGACCAGGCTGCTTCTGGCTACACATGCAGCTCGGGTCCCGGGTGCTAACTGATTGGAGAACGGAGGGAGAAGGCTACTTTCAGGGTGACCAGAGAACCAGGGCATCTGGAAGTGTCCCAGCCACAAGCTCCTTCCCTGCGCCCCTGGAAGTCTGGCTTCCATCCTTCCCCCTTGCTTTGGTTTTCTTTCTTTCTTTGTGTGGGTGTGGGTGTGGGTGTGGGTGTGTGTGTGTTTTCAGACAGCCTCACTATGTAGCCTCACTATGAACTCAAACTCATGGTGATCCTCCTGCCTCAGCCTCTCGAGTGCTGGGATGACAGGTGCTGGCCACGCCTGGCTCATTATTGTGTGTTTTCAAAGTTGCATTTTTTGCCGGGTGTGGTGGCACATGCCTTTAATCCCAGCACTCGGGAGGCTGAGGCAGGAGGATCATTGCGAGTTCAAGGCCAGCCTGGGCTACAAAGTGAGCTCAAGGCCAGCCTGAACTGCATAGCAAGAAAGACAAAGAAGAAAAAAGAAAGTTGCATTTTTACCTTATGCACCAAACTGTTGTGGTTGTCTGGTCTTTTGGAAAAGAGAGCTTCACTAGTTCTTTTCTTCTCCCTCAAGAAATATTTATGCATCCTTCCTAGTGAGCCAGAATCCAGGCTCGACATAGTAGGGAAATAAAAGAAGCCCAGAAGCTGGGTAGGTGGCTTGTGCCTGTAGTCCCAGGTACTTGGGAGCTGAGGCCAGCCCGGGCAACACAGGAAGACCCTGTGTGTTAGAGTACTTTCTGTCACTGTGATGAAATACATGGCAAAGTCACCTTAAAGGAGGAAAGGGTTATTTCTGGCTCTCGGATTCGGAGGATGCAGTCCATGGACAGCTGGTGACAAGCAGAACCTTCCTGGCAGGGGAAGGCGGCTCACCTCGTGGCATCCAGGAAGCAGGGAGGAGGGAAGCTGGCCTAGAAGGGGCTCAGCTGGCCCCTGAGCCTTCAACATGAGTCTTTGGGGAACAGTCTAGATCTCAGTACATCTCTTAAAATACAAAAATCCAGGCCTAGCCATGCTGGTGCACACCTGTGATCCCAGCACTCAGAGGCTGAGGCAGGAGCATCTCTAAGACTTTGAGGCCACCTTGGGCTACATGATGCTGTCTCAGAAAACCAAACAAAAGCAGAAGTCCAGTGCTCATGTTCCGCCATCATCTTCTAATGGGAGGGCTCAGATAAAGGAACTGAGTCTAGGGCAAAGGGGTCAGAGTGAGCCCCCTGCCTCAGCCCTTCACACGTGGGCTTTTCTCCCCAATTTTACCCCTCCAGAGTGCTTCTTCCCCCCTGAGCTGCTGGCCACACCTTCCCTGAGGCACCCTCCGGCCTCCACCTGTGTGAGGGGGAATGGAGCTGCTCTGCACCTTGTTTACTCCCCAGAGGGCAAGCCTGCACTCTTCCTTCTGCCCATAGGAACCCCAGAGACTTGCCTGGCACAGAGCTCCCCTCCCTCGGTCCCCCAGGCCTCTAACCCTAGGTTCTTTACAAAGCTGATCAAAAGACTGAGCATGTTGGCCCACGCCTGTAATCCCAGCACTCAGGAGGCTGAGACAGGAGGACTGACACAAGTTTGAGGCCAGCCCAGACTACATAGTTCAAGGCCAGCCTGGACTACAAAGGGAGACCCTGCTTCAAAAAAACAGGACAAAGGCCGGGCGTGGTGGCGCATGCCTGTAATCCCAGCACTCAGGAGGCTGAGGCAGGAGGATCGATGCGAGTTCGAGACCAGCCTGGGGTACAAAGTGAGCTCAAGGCCAGCCTGAACTGCATAGCAAGGCCCTGTCTCAAAAAGACAAAAAAAACCCCACAAAAACAGGACAAAAGGGGCTGGGGATTTAGCTCAGCGGCAAAAGCGCCTGCCTGGCAAGTGCAAGGTCATGAGTTCGGTTCCCGGTACCGGAGAAAAACCAAAAAACAAAACAAAAAAAAAACACAGGACAGGGGCTGGGGATTTAGCTCAGCGGCAAAAGCGCCTGCCTGGCAAGTGCAAGGTCATGAGTTCGGTTCCCGGTACCGGATAAAAACCAAAAAAAAAAAAAAAAAAAAACACAGGACAAAAGACTGCGAATTGGAAATGTGTATACTGAGCTTGTCTGGAGGTCCCTCCGGTCCATGTTGCTTCAGTGTCGTTTGGATGGAACCTGGGAACTCCCTGTGTCTCATCGTCTGTCCTTCCGATCTCTCTAGTCACAGCCTCTGGGACCATCTTCCTGTCCATCTTCTGCCTCCAGGACCAGCCAACAGCAGTGTTTTGTTGGGGGCTCCTTATTGCTGACCAGCCGTGACCTCAGATTCGTGACAGTCATTCCACCGAGCTGGGGGCTGCTGTCCCCCGCCTGGTCAGTTTGCACCTATGTCCCCCACACCTGCCTCTGGACTATTTTTTTTTTTTAGACAGTTCAGGCTGGTCTTGAATTTATTATGTAACCCAGGCTGGCCTTGAACTCTCAGCAGCCCTCCTGCCTCAGCCTCCTGAGCACTGGGATTGCAGGTGTGCACCACGAGGGAGCTTTTTAACCTCTGTAGAGCCTCCTCCCAAGTCTCAGACCAAAAGAACACAAAGAGGGGCTGGGGATTTAGCTCAGCGGCAAAAGCGCCTGCCTGGCAAGCGCAAGTTTGTGAGTTTGGTTCCCGGTACTGGAGAAAAACAAAGAAACCCCACAAAAACCAAAAACAAAAGAACACAAAGATTTTTGCAGTCCACCTCCTCCTCCAGTGCCTCCACCTACCCAGGAAGGCTGCACGGGTCGCAGGTGCCGTTTTCACTCCACCCCAGCCCAGGGGCACCAAGGCAGACAACCTGCTGGAGTTGTTTCCCCAAGAAGCTTGCCAAGCCACCCTGAGCAGTCTGAAGGCCTCTGGACCTCCCAGCACCTGGTCCAGGGAGGAGGACCACAGAGCCTGCCCTGGGGCCTGTGAGCTGCGGGGAGAGGGTCTCGGGCCTCCTGGGCGCCTGCAGCAGCTTGGAGGATGTTACAGAGCAGCAAAACCTGGTCACTCCATGCAGCCATAGATACCTGGGGCTGAGGACGGAAACAGTTTGGAGGTGGCTGTCCAGCTTTGGAGAAGGAGAGCTGATGACCGGCGTCTGGCCAGGCTGGGCAGCTTCAGCACTTGAGTCGTGAGCACGGCCCGGGTGGGTGGTGGCGACAGCTGGTGCCCGGGCTGATGGGGCAGTGTAGGCACCTCGGCTGGTGGCCTAGGAGTTCAAGTTGCTTCTGAGTTCAGGCTGTCATCTGGACTCGGAGGAGCTCAAGGAGCCCCAGGAAGCCCTGTAATCCCAGCACTCAGGAGGCTGAGGCAGGAGGCTTGCCATGAGTTCAAGGCCAGCCTGGGCTACATAGTAAGTTCAAGGCCAGGCTGAACTGCATAGTGTAACCCTGTCTCAAAGAAAACAAAAACAAAATGTCTGGGGATGACCTATGCAGAACCTCTTCTCTCCCTGCACTAGGACAGCAGAATCCGACCCTCCTTTCACCTGGAACTCTGGGCCTCCCGTTTGCGTCCTCTGTCCTCTCTGGGTTCCTTCGTCCCTTCGCCTCCCCAGCCCGGTGAAGATGTGCAGGAGCAGAGCACATTTTCTCTTCCTCCCTTTCCCACCTGGCCCAGACACTTTCGCTTTCCCAGCTACTGGAAGGGAAAGGAAGGTTATTTTAGATTTTGGTTCTTTTTTTTTTGTCTGAGACAGGGTCTCGCTATGCAGTTCAGGCTGGCCTTGAACTCACTTTGTAGCCCAGGCTGGTCTCGAACTCGGAAGGATCCTCCTGCCTCAGCCTCTCCAGTGCTGGGATTACAGGCGTGCGCCTCCATGCCTGGCTCCAGTCACCTCTGAAACGTTCCTGCTGGTTTCACCTCTTAGCATTTTGCAGGGGACAAAACATACTGAAACAATGGCACCAAGCCAGTCTGTAAGAGCCATCAAATTCTGCCACTTTATTGCCATTTAGCTGATTGTGGTTCTGTCGTTTAGTTTAGTTCAGTTTAGTTTAATTTTGTTTTGTTTTGAGACAGGGTCTGTGTAGCCCATGCTGGCCTTGAACTCAGGCAGTCCCGCCTCAGCCTCCTGAGTGCTAGGATTACAGGCACACGCCTGTATTTGTGATTCTATCTTTTATCTAGATTGAGGGCAGGGACCTTTCCTTACATTGGCATGTTCCCCACAGTTACTGTATTTGGCGTGTAGATTAATCTTTTTTCCATACTGGGGACTGACGCTAGGGCCTTGTGCATGTGCTTACCAGGGAGCTATAGCCACGCCCCTTTTTAAAAACTGACTTTCAGACAAGGTCTTGCTGCGTTGTTCAGGCTGGCCTTCAACGCGCAGTCCTCCTGCTTCTGCCTCCCAGGTAGCTGGGATTCCGTTGGTTTTTTGGATTATTTTCCCTTTGCAGTTCACGCAAAGGGAGAAGCCATGCAGGCTTGGCAAACAGGAAGAGGGTAGCAGTGAGCGACCCCAGGCTGGCTCCGTTCGTTGCCAAGTCTTGCGATTTGTGAGGCTGGGAGCTGGCGCTGTCCTGGGTGCCACCCTCCAGCTGCAGAAGGACGGGGTCAGCTCCCCCAAAACTGCAGATTTCAAGTGCAGCTTTTGCAGTGTACTCTGACAGCGGTCGTGCTGTTGAGAATTTGTTCTTTGCGTGCTGGGGCTCGAACCCATGGCCTCGTGCGCGCGGGGCCAGCGCCCGGCGTGGAGCAACGGCCTGCGCGCTTCTTCTGCTCGGCCCTTCTCTTCCGAGCTTTCCCACACCTGATCGCGGCGGGGCGCGGAGTGCCCATCACCAGCACGCAGGGCTGGCGGACTCCCGCTTGTGCCCTTTGGCAGCCCCGGGTTTCCGGCGCGCTGCTCTCGCCGAGCCCTGAGCCGGGCCCTCGGCAGCTGCGGCTGGCGTCATCCTCTCCAGGCGGCGCCCGGGCGGGGCGCTGGGCTCTGAACCCGGCCGGGGGCTCCACGCTCTCGCTGCGCTGCACCCGCGCTGGAGCTTGCGGGCCGGGAGCCAGGCCTGGATCCGCTGCGCTGCGCCGCCGAAGCCGGCAGAGGCGGGCGGGGCGCGGGGGAGAGGGGTGCAGGCGCTCTGGGCTGGCGGCTTCTGGGAAGCGTCCTGCGACCCAGATCTTGGGGTGCAGTCCTGCGGCTGCGCAGTGGTGCGGGAGCGCCCAGCCCCGCGGCCACCAGCCCGGGCCCTCGGGTGCCCAGAGGCCCGCACAGGTGACTCGAGGCGGCCCTGCCTCCCCACAACAGCACTGTTAAGAGGCCGGGTCCGCGCAAAGGGCCTCAGGAGGCCCCGGCGCAGCGCAGGGTGGGCAGGGACAGAGAAGAGCGCACAGGTGCTGGCTGCTTGGAATAGAATCAGCTCTTTGCGATTCGCCGAGGTCCTCCTGTGAGTCCAGGAGCCTTTGGGCCCGGGTTAGGCCTCTGGAATCTGGTGATCTGGGTGCGTTCAGCATTCACGTAGTTGTGGGGAAAGTTCGTTGTTCACGTGTATAAACAGGACACTAGCAGAGCAAGGGTGACGGTACTGTGTCATGTGTGAAATCTTTCCAAGCTAGGCGCGGTGGTGCACAGCTGTAATCCCAGCAGTTGGGAGGCTGAGGCAGGAGGATCGCCAGGAGTTCAAGCCCAGCGGGGCTACCTAGAGAGACCCTGTCTCAAAAAAACAAAACAAAAAAATCTTGCCTACCAAATAGTAAGTACTGAAGACAGCTGTTCATTTACTGTCACAGTTCAGTCTGAGGTGTTGAAACACAGATATGTGGACTCCGGAACAAAAATGTATAGCAGCGGAAAGCAGCCAGAGAAGAAGTGGTAACACAGGTGGGGACAGTTAATCGAGTGTGCGTAAGTTACTAATCGCTGTAGAAATTCAGAAGCGGGAGAAGGGACTTCAGCTCGGATGGCCAGAGTAGATTTTATGGAAAAGCTGGAATGTAGGTTGGACTTTGGGGGACCAGAATAGCACAGAAGGTGGACCCCATCTGGACAAGCAGGTGGACAGAAGCTGGGAGGACTTGAGCTCAATGAAGCTCCAGGGTCACTGCTGGGGGAGGTTCTCATGCTGTGGTAGGAACCTGGCGGCACCGTTTCCATGTACGCTTCAGCTGCAGAGCACTGTCCCAGGTGCGGGTCGGAGCAAAGGCCCAGCATGGACATGGCCCTGCAGAGCTGGGCCCCAGCGGGTTTGTGTTCCCGACGCCCTGACTGCCTCCTCCACTCTCTCCCTGCCTCCCTGGGTTTCATTCCCCTCACCCGCAGTTCTGTCTCTGTGTCACTCTCAGCCGCTAGTTCATACCCTCCCATCACTGGGTCTCTTTCCTCCCTAGAGCAGGGCAGGTAGATGCTCTGGACACTACCTACATTCATTCATTAATTAATCTATTTATAAGCAAAGAGTAGTGGCCAATGCCTATAATCCTAGCTAGCTACTCAGGAGGCTGGGGCAGGAGGATCAAAAATTCAAGGCTAAAGGCCGGGCGTGGTGGTTCACACTTATAATCCCAGCACTCAGGAGGCTGAGGTGGGAGGACCACTGTGAGTTTGAGGCCAGCCTGGGGTACATAATGAGGCCTTGTCTCAAAAAAAAAAAAAAAAAAAAAAAAGTTCCAGGCTACTCTGGACCACTTAGTGAGCCTGTCTCAAGGTTGGTAGGTAACTCAATGGTACAGCACTTGTGTAATATTTGTGAGGCGCAGAGCTCAATCCCCAGTCCTGCCAAAAAAAATAAATAAAATTAAAAGAAGAAGGAGACAGGGGGAGGATGAAAGGGAAGGAGAAGGAAAGAAGAAACCCTGAATAGGAGCCTATGGTTGATGTTACCTGGCCATGGTGGGGCAAATCTGTCGTTTTATGCAGTGCTGGGCCTGAACCCAGGGCGTCACGAATGCTAGGCAAGGATTCTTACCAGTGAGCTACGTCCCTGGCCCTTAGTGTGTGCGCGTGTATGAATTTTTCATCATCCCAGTAACAAAGAACGTTTCTCACTTCTAAGACAAAACAAAAACCCTAATCCCCAAAACCTCTCCGGGCTCCTCAGTAACAAAGGTGGGGAGGCCAGGAAGACAGAGCGGTGGTGTCAGAAGGAAGTGGATGTGCCCAGTGTGCCAGGGCCCCCCAGGCTCCCTGCGTGGGGCGGGCATCACTGGGCAGGGGTGCGGGTGGATCAGCTCTGGATGGAGAGACATCGGGGTTCTGCCCCTGCCTCTGCCAACCATGCAGCTGGGGGCCAGGCAAGCCACAGAGCCTGGGCCCGTGTTGTCATTTCCAGCCCTGGCTTCCTGCCTGTCACCTTCCTGTGTCATGTTTGGGATCATCTCCATGACAGAGGGCTTTCCAGCTTCACTGTGTGTCTTTCTTGTGTGTTTTTCTTTTTCCGTCTTTCCCCTTTGAATTTCCACCCTAGAGCGGCAGCCCTAAGAAGCCCCGCCATTTGCATGCCGGGTTCCCAGTGCCGTCAGAGTCACGGGGACAGAGCTGCTGGGGGCAGGGGGAGGATGTGGCAGCTGGGTCGGCTGGGGGTGGCGTTGCTCCCCACAGGGTCCTGGGAGAAGGGACTCAGCATTTCCTGGAGCTAGGCGACTCCCATAAATAGACCAAGGGGTGGGAATGGATTCAGGCATCCTTTTCCTTCTGTCAACTCAGCTCTTCCTTCTGCTGGTCAGACGATTGCGCGTCCTGTCGTAGATGGCTTTTGTTCATGTGTCCCTGCCTGTGGGAGGTGGGGACGTGGATCTGCTTTCTCATATATTGTAGCCCAAAGCAAGAACGGAAGAAGACACACATGCCTTTCATTGTTCATTTACCCACAGGGCCGGGTGTAGTGGCGCACGCCTGTAATCCCTGCACTCGGGACGCTGAGACAGGAGGATCGTTGTGAGTTAGAGACCAGCCTGGGCTACAAAGTGAGCTCAAAGCCAGCCTGAACTTCAAAGTGAGACCCTGTCTCAAAAACACAAAAAAAGAAAAAAGTTTCATTTACCCACATGAACTTTTCAGTTCAGCATAAGCCAGAGGTTTTTTGGTACTGGGATTGAGTCGAGGGTCTTCACACAGAATCTTTTTGTTTTGCTTTCTTCTCTTCTTTTCAACACAGGTTCTTGCTAGGTCCCAAATTGCCCAGGCTGGCCTAAAATTTGAGATCCTTCTGTCTCAGCCTGCAAAGCAGCTGGAATAACACGTCTATGCCACCACACCCAGCAAAGCTGGAGTTTTTCAGTGGGATTTTATTGGGAAAGAAGGCAGTTGCACATTTGGTAGCATGGCCTAATTAACTTCATCAAAGGGTTCAACATATCTTCTACTGTAAGGTTTATATGTGTTCCCAGATCCTCAGAAAGATTGGGTCTCATGAGATCAGCCTTTACTAAGCCTTCAGATGTTTGGATGTTCTGAGCGCCTCCACTGTTACAAAGAGCCTTTTCCCTGAGGAAAAGGACTTCTTGAGACTTGATCTTGTGACCTCGATAGTGTGGAAAATGAGCAAATCACACTCAACCTCCTGTACAAGCTGGAGACAAACCAAACCGAGCCGGACATCAGTTTTCTCAGGAGCCAGAGTTGCTCGGCTTCAGTCATAAAGATGCAGATTTGTATTCAAAGCAGGGACACAGACACAACCTTCCTTTTTTACCTTGACAAAGAAGTTGTACACAGACTGAATGTGACACTGCGTGTTAGCAAAGAGTCCTTCGGTTGTTGTTTTTTATTTAAAGTACAGAGATAATTGTGGAACCTATGGGCCGGAATGCAGCTTTGTGCCTCAACATCTTAGATCAAGAGTGCAGAGCCATCTTGCACCTGGCGTCGTTGTTGCCGTCCCCCACTGCACGGGCCTTTCCGTGTTAGCCCATGGGATGAAACATGGCTGCCTTACTCGGAGAGGCAGTGTTTCTGGTTCTGACTGGTCGCTGTGGCAGGAGTGAAATTTGATTGGTTGGATGTGAGCCAGCCCTCCCTTAGAGCCAATCAGCTGTGGCATGGGGGGTGTGGCCTCACATCTCAAATATGGCTGCCCATGTCCTTGTGAGGAGTGGATGAGGGAAGGGGCAGAGTACCGTAAGTGAGGCTTCTGGTGAGGTAGGAAAGCTCCGCATGCTGTGGTCTGTGTCCCACCACTTGTGCTTTGTTTCTTAAGCTATTATGCGTCCATCTGCCTAACCTCTGTACTCAGGAATTCTAGTCCTAAGGTTCACTTGCTAAATACTTTGATATAAAATACAAAGTGCGCCAGGCGTGGTGGTGCACGCCTATAATCCCAGCACTCAGGAGGCTGAGGCAGGAGGATCGTTGTGAGTTCAAGACCAGCCTGGGCTACAAAGTGAGCTCAAGGCCAGCCTGAACTGCATAGCGAGACCCTGTCTCAAAAAAGACTAAAAAAAAAACAAAACAAAGTGCTTGTGGAGGTAGTGGTATAGTAGTGAGGGCTTTGGGGCTAGGCAAAGGTCTTAATGCTTGGTGATATTTGTTAGCCACATGCCTCCGTTTCTTCTGTAAAGTGAAGCTGATGTTATGTGCCAGTCCACTGTTAGATGCCAGGTGTTAGGTAGACGCCTGCCTGCTTTGTCTTTTTTTCTAATCACTTTATTGAGATGTGATTCATATACAGTAAAAATTCATCCATTCAGAGTGTACAATTTAGCCGGGGATATAGCTCAGTGGCATAGGTGCCTCCCTGGTAAGCGCAAGGTTCTGTGTTAAATTCCAGAACCAAAAAAAAAAAAAAAAAAAAAACCCAAAAGTGTACAACTGAGCCAGGCATAGTGGTGCACTCCTGTAATCCCACCACCCAGTAGAGGCTGAGGCAGGAGGATCGTTGTGAGTTTGACACCAGCCTGGGCTACAAAGTGAGGTCGAGGCCAGCCTGAACTGCATAGAGAGACCCTGTCTCAAAAAGACAAGAAAGAGTGGCTGGGGATTTAGCTCAGCGGCAAAAGCGCCTGCCTGGCAAGCGCAAGGTCGTGAGTTTGGTTCCCGGTATCAGAGAAAAACCAAAAACCAAAAAAAAAAAAAAAAGACAAGAAAGAGAGAGAGACAGACAGACACAGACAGAGGAGAGAGAGAGAGAGGAGAGGAGAGGAGGAGGGGGAAGAAAGAAAGGAAGGAAAGAAAGAAAGAAAAGTGGCACAGTATATACTTAACATGCATACACAAAGGAGTTTTATTTTAATTCAAGCCAAACCATTTTATTTATTTATTTATTCATTTATTTATTTTTATTGTCATGCTGGGGATTGAACACAGGGCGCTTACACTGAGCCGCATCCCCAGGTGTTTTTATTTTTTATTTTGAGACGGGGTTTTTTGCTCAGTCTCCAAGTTTCCCAGACTGAGCTCATACTTGTGTTCTTCCTGCCTCAGCCTCCCAGAGTGCTGGAATTATAGGTGTGCCCCACCACAGCTGGGTTCTTAACAGTACTTCCGCAGCAATAGCATATTTCATAACTTTTGTCCTCAGAGCAGGGACGCCAGTCCTCACCAAGCCTTAACCGGATTGGACTGAGTGCCTAACCCCGCCCCCCATACGGTAGTTCAGTGTTCACAGCCAAGAGGGCTGTGCATTTGTTTTTACCCCCAACCCAGGGTGAGTCCAGCGGCAACACGTGGGAAGGCATCTTTACACTGCCAACGAGTGAGGGGAAAAACATGATTTGCAAATATAAGGTGAGAAATGTGTTTGCGATGCTATGGAAGAGGACGAGCGCTCCTGGGCTTAAAAAAGTGACCGCAAGGGCCTGTCGCTGCTTCCGGCCTGGGGAGTGTGGCCAGTCCTTGTGCTCAGCCTGCAGGGGCTGCCTCTGTGAGACACAGGAAGTCAGAGGTCAGGGAAGTGCTGCGCAGGCAGCTCAGAGAAGCGGCTCTGGTCTTCCCGAGGAATCCCAGCAACAGGAAGTCTTCATGGTCCTCCAGTTGGCCTCGGCTTGGGAGTGCAGAGGATGCTTGCTGTGGACGCTGCTTTCGGGAAAGATCGCGGAGCAGCATCGTAGAGCCCTTGCCTGTTTAGCGATCCAGCCCTTTCCGCCCACCTCCTGCCCTGGAAACCGCTGATCTGTCACTTTGTACCTGCCTATCCTGGACCCTTCATGGCAGTGGAGCCCCGCAGTGCAGTATGTGGCGTAGGTGTCAGGCTTCTGTGCATGGTGTGCTGCCCTGGTTCCTCCTAGGTGCGGCCAGTGACATACTCCATTCCTCCGGCAAATTCCATTGCATTCCGTTGCGTATACCCACCCCCTGTCATTTATCTGTGGGTCCACTAATGGACATTTCCTCAGAGCATTTTTTGGATAAATCACTCTTTGTGAGCCAGGTGTGGTGGCACACACCTATAGTCCCAGCACTTGGGAGGCTGAGGCAGAGGGATTGCTGCTATATAGTGAGCTTGACCAGCCTGAACTCCATAGTGAGACCGTGTCTCAAAACAAATAAACAGCACTTGGGAGGCTGATGCAGGAGGACCGTTGCAAGTTCAAGACCAGCCTGGGCTACAAAGTGAGCTCAAGGCCAACCTGAACTGCATAGTGAGACCCTGTCTCAAAAAGACAAAAAAAAAAAAAAGATTATTAGTAATAATTAAACCCATCTGGTAACTAGGAAGTTCTGTTTTTGTGGAGAGCAATTGAGTGAGAAAATGTGTTATTACTATTCATTATTTCATTACCCCTCTTGGCAAACAGAATCACAAGGCTGGGGGCTGGGGATTTAGCTCAGCGGCACAGCACCTGCCTGGCAGGCACAAGGTCATGAGTTCGGTTCCCGGTACCGGAAAAAAACAAAAAAACAAACAAACAAAGAAGAATCACAAGGCCAAATTACCAAGGCAGAAATAAAGAACTCTGGGTTGTGCAGAAATCATTTAAGCTGGGGCTGGGGATTTAGCTCAGCGGCACAGCGCCTGCCTGGCAAGCACAAGGTCGTGAGTTCAATTCCTGGTACTGGAAAAAAAAAAAAAAGAAATCACCTAAGCTTTTGATTTGCTGTGTTTCATGAAGATTCCAGAGTGATCTCTCACAGTTGGTTCTGGGACATCGGAAGGTATCCAGGAGTCTTTGTGTCCAGTGGGCTGCACTTTGAGAAACAACTGTCTCCCAAATCTATAAAATGGTGATAAAGTTTATCCCAGGATTTTAAGACAGAGTCCTCCCAACTAGCGAGTGAGGTTAGGCTGGTATCCTAGTTACTTTTCTCTCATTGTTGAGACAAAATACCCAACACCCAAAATTAAGGAAGGAAAGGTTTATTTAGCTCACAGTTTGTGGAGGTTTCAGTCGATAATCAACCGGCTCCAAGGCAGGGTGGCACATGGCACAGGGGCAACAGTTAAGGTGGCAGAAGACAGCAACACAGCAAGAGATTGAAAAAAAAAGGGAGAGCAAGCCTGTTTTCATCCCTGATAGTAAATGCAGGCTACCCGCCCTAGGGCGGGTGTAGCACTCACACCATCTCCTTGCCCTCCTATTGCAGACTCAGGATGTTTACAAAGTGAGGACCCTGGCCCCCTGCTGCGTCACTTAGTCAACCTTCTAAACTTCTCCAGCTGACACAGTGAACAACTGTTCTAGGAGTCTACTTACTCCTAGAACAGTAAGGGCGTGACCTCTGAACACAGGATGTAGAACTGCTGAGTTACTTAGCTAAGCATCCCACAACAGCTTGTCACCTCATTAATGGTTTTTAGTCATTAGAGGCAGAACTGGAAAAGACACCTTTTAATGGGAGCAGCCTTTTCCTCGCTGAGTGTGCAGGAACGGTGTCCCCTCACTTTTAGTGTCTTTATTTTTGGAGACAGGGACTTGCTATGTAGCTCAGGCTGGCCTTGAACTCATGGTGATCCTCCCGCCTCAGCCTCCCCAGTGCAGGGATTACAGGAATGCACCATCACTCTGACTCACTTGTAGCTTCTGCGCCCCCTCACTGCTGGCCTTTGAAGCCCACTGGTGCCTCCTCTTGGAAATCACATCCCCAGTTTCGGGGGAGCCCACGGCTCTTACTAGAAGTCTGTCCATGGATGGGCAGCAAGGTGGCTCGGCACCGTGTTGGAAGCTGGGCTGGAGCCATCTCATCCTCGAAGTCTGCGTGCGTCTCTGTGCGTGAGACCCGGGCGCTCTGTCCTTTCGGGAAAAAGCCGTGCTTCCTTAGACGGCTAGGGAAGTGGTCCCTGGGGGGACAGTGGGGCTCCAGGCTGTCTGGTGCTCTTCCTGGTAGAGAAGACCACGGCTCTCGTCTTTGCACTCCCAGTCACCTGCACACAGCTGACACCTTGTCCGAGAGGTGATGGAGGGTCACTGGCCGCAGGGAATGGTGCCCCGCCGGCTTGGTTTGTGTGGCCCGGAGTGTAGACCACACTGGGCAGGAGCGGGCGTGGCTGTGCCCCTTGATGTCTCGGGCGCCCTGCCAGCCGAGGACAGAAGAGCCGTGTCTGTGAGCCCGGCGGCATGGGCAGGCTGCAGAGCGTTCAGCTGTGCCCAGCGTTGTGAGGGAGGACAGTGGGCTCCCGCGGCCCCTCCCCAGGCCCCCGTGGGCCGGCCCCGTCATCCTCACGCTGGTTCCTTCAGCCCTGTGCTCTGCAGTGTGCTACGCTGAGCACCCCTTCCTACCTCTCCGTTCCCCAGAGTTACAAGCGTGTCTCAGAGCCCAGCCCTCTGATCTCCTGGCAGCTCGGGTGCTCGGACCAGGATGTTGGCAGCCTCACCTGGCAGGTGAGCATCTGGAAGAGGTGGAAGGAACTTGCAGTCCCCACGGGGATACTTCCGCCTTGTTCCAGAGACAGGAAGAGCCGCCCTCTTCTTCGGGGACTGCTAGCTCACCACCGTGGTTCTTAGCAAGCTGGAAACAGGCTGTGGGGCTTGTAGCCATGTTTGGCTTTCTTCCGTCGTGGCGGCCTCTGCGTTTTCTTGGTTTTGCTTCCTTGGTGTCATAACCACAGACTGAAAGTTCAGTATAGGAGATGGGATGTTTTCAGAGAGCGAGGGAGGGAGATCACGTTCATCAAACTGCTTTTATAGCATGTTGTTATAACCATTTGATCATTAGTTATTCTTGCTGATCTGTTGCTGTGCCTCATTTTTTTTAAGAGCAGAAAGAAGGGGCTGGGGATTTAGCTCAGCGGCAAAGCGCCTGCCTGGCAAGAGCAAGGTCGTGAGTTCGGTTCCCGGTACCGGAGAAAAACCAAAAAAAAAAAAAAAAAAAAAAGAGCAGAAAGAAAACTGAGAGGAAGAAAGCTTCTGTCTAAGAGGGACACAAGGGGTCCTGGAAAGTGAGTTGCCCACCAACCCTGCCTCTCAAGGGTGTTTATTGAGCCAAAACACTAGGTGAGGTGGGTTTAAGGTGGGGCAGAACTATAACCAAGCAATAAGATTACAAGTATAGCGATTAGGTGATAATGATCCAATGGAAGATCATAGGATAGCTGGGATAAAACTATGGTCAACCAATAAGATTACAACAAGTGTAGTTGCTTGGGTAATACTGATTAAGTGGGGATCAAATGGGGAAACAAGTCACACCGGGCAGAGGAGGATTTTCCTGGAAGGGGTGGGTTAGGGAGGTTTGGTCCTCCATCCCAAGGAAATGGATGCCTATTTAGTCACTCCTGTTCATCTCTAGGGAAAGTACATGGATGAATAGTTTCTCTATTTCTTGAAGCCTGGCTTTCAGTGAATATGCCTCCAGCCACACCTGTCTTCTGCACTGACCTCTCGAGGGCCCAGCCCTGTCTGACTGCCTACAATATTTCTACCTAACTTAGCTACCTATAATACTACTCTCTCTGAAGAGGTGCCCCTGACCGCCGTGAGGAGGCAAGGGGCGAAGACTGACCTGGCTACTTCCAGCTGAAGAGGGTCATAGTTGTAATCAGCGGTCAGAGAGAGTCCACAGAGGGTCTCTCTGAAGGCCCTTGATAGGCACCAGGCATTCTTGTCCTGGGTAGATAGATGTACAGCTTTAAGGCTGGAGGAGACAGAGCCACAGAAACAAGTGTGCATAGGCCAAATAATAAGACCCACAGGATAATTACGGATATAGTCAACAAAGCTTTCTATAAAGACGGCAAAGAGAAGACCCAGGGAATTGCAGAACCTGACATGTTATTAACCTGTCGTCTTATATCTTAAATAGCTATTGAGATTTTAGCAGAAGAATCAGGAATGTATGCGTAACACTTAGCTTTTATAATTGCTTAAGTACTCCCTTGAGCTGCTGCTAGAATGTCTAATGTCCTCTAGTTTTGGAGGACAGCTTGCCTTATTAATTTTGCTTCTTCATTTAGGAGAGAGAGTCATTTAAGGTGTCATTCAAGGCCTGCTGAATATATTTAGTTAAGGCTTTGATAGGTCTTATACTCTTCTCTCAACAAGGTCGGTGTGGTGGATTCCAGTTCAAGGACTCTGGCATATTTGTCCTTGGTTTTATCTGTATGTTCACTTGAAGTTTGGCAATCTCTAGGCAAGTAATTAAACAAGTTTTTAAGAAATTAAAGCAGGTATAATTAAAGCCTGAGCACTAGGGCTGACAGGTGGGTCTAGAAACTGTTTTAAGGGACTGGAATAGCAATTGTAGCCCATTGGCTCTTAGACCCCTCTACTGATAGTGTCCGATGTTTGTCAGAAGTCCTTCCACTTTTTTTTTTTTTGTCTGTTTGAGACAGGAGGATCGTTGCAAGTTTGAGACCAGCCTGGGCTACAAAGTGAGCTCAAGGCCAGCCTGAACTGCATAGTGAGACCCTGTCTCAAAGAGACAAAAAAAAAAAAAAAAGATTTCTTTTTTTAAAAATTATTTCTTAATGTAAAGAAAGTTCGAACATAAGGCAACTTTTACCATTTTCCTTCTTTCCTATAGTATGATTCTACTTGTACACTAGCATCGTAGTTAATATTTCCCTTTGCATTCCGTTTTGGCTCTAGAAGGTAGGCAGGTCACGTGCGTGTACAGAAAAATATCAAACGGCTCGTTTTCAACACGTAAGGGTCGAACACCTTCTAGTGCTTAAGAATGCATTCCAAAGGAATAGGAGCCTTTGACACTGAGTTCCCCAGGTCTCTGACCAGTGATCTCAGTGGAAGACCTCCAAACGATAGAGGGGAAGTATAATCTCCAATATGCTAGATGTCCAAAACGCCGAGTTTGTGTCCTTTACAATCAAGGAATGAGGGGCTGGGGATTTAGCTCAGCGGCAAAAGCGCCTGCCTGGCAAGCGCAAGGTCGTGAGTTCGGTTCCCGGTACCGGAGAAAAACAAACAAAAAAAAAACAAAACAAAACAAAACAAAAAAAACAACAAAACAATCAAGGAATGAATTCTAGGAACAACGAAGTTTGAGTAGGAAAAATTTATTGAGAGAAAGAAAGCTTCTGTCTAAGAGGGACAGAAGGGCCCCAGAAAGTGGGTTATCCACCATGCCTCATTCACACATTAAACTCCATCACAGGCTCCTAGGCATAAGAAGAAAATTCTACATAGAGTTCAGTTCCATCTGAGGTTTCAGGCATGGAGGGGTGCCCTGGGGAATATGGAGGTGAACATGGTTTTTTGTTTGTTTTGTCTTTTTGAGACAGGGTTTTACTACGTAGTTCAGGCTGGCCTTGAACTCACTGTGTAGCCCAGGCTAGCTTTGAACGCTGAGTGATCCTCCTGCCTCAGCCTCCTGGGTGCTGAGATTACAGGAGTGCACCACCATGTCCACCGCTAGGTATCGTGTTTCCTTACAGTAGGTTGGTGACCTTGGCTAAGACACATCAAAGGGGTTGAGGGGATCTGAGGCATCGCAGCCCCCTCCCTGGGCAATGCCTTCCAGCCTGGATGAAGTCTGGAATCTGTTGGGATAAATGGCGTGGCATGGGCTTTCCAGGAGGGAGGCCTGGCTGGCATGGCTCACCCAGTGCATCCTTGTCCCCAGGCCACCCTGACGTCCTCGCAGTGCTGACGCAATGACTATACGCAGTTCTGCCAAGGGCAGCCACGGCCAGACCAGAGACCTGAGGCACGGATCGGCCGACAGGTAAGACCTTGTCCCTGAGGACAGAGACTGACCCAGCCGCTGAGCTTCTGAGTCTCCCCCTTTCACTCTCCACCGCCTCCCCCTCCCACGCCTCCCCTCCTAACCACACTTCTTTCAGCTCTAGAGGGGTCATTCTGCTTCCTTTTTTTTTTTTTTTTTTTTTGTCTTTTTGAGACAAGATCTCGCCATGCAGTTCAGGCTGGCCTTGAACTTACTCTGTAGTCCAGGCTGGCCCTGAACTCTCAGCAATCCTCCTGCCTCAGCCTCCCAAGTGCTGGGATGACAGGTGTGCGCCACCACACCTGGCTCCTTTTTGGTTTTTTGAGGCAGGCTTTTGTATTTGAGGCAGGGTCTCATTATGTAGCTCAAGGTGAACCCATTGTGTAGCCCAGGCTGGCCTTGAACTCATGGCAATCCTCCTGCCTCAGCCTCGCAAGTGCTGGGATGACAGGCATGTGCTGCCATGCCGGATGAGGAGGTGTCATTCCCATGGCTTCCTGTAGATCATCTTCCTGAGGTGCTCTTACCTAACACTGGAAACCTAGCTGGTGAAGAGAAGGCCGTGTGTTGTCACAACCCAAGGCCATGTCCCTACTGTGCCTGCCAGCTGGGCTTGTGTTTAGCTTATCGCTGAGCCTGAGTCTGCAGCGGTGGGAATCACCACCCAGCGGCAGTCTTCCCATCCTCCGCCCCCAGAAGGAGCCTTTCCTCTGAGCCTCTCGCAGTCTGCACGGCAGCCGACAACCACGAAGCCGACGAAAGCTCTGCCCAGACCGCAACCTTTAGGGTCGTGGAATTCTGGGATCAGGCCCTCTGGGACGGCCTGAGCACTGCAGCCACAGGGAAACGCGTTGTGTCCCCGGCGACACCCAAAACCATTTCGCCACCTCACGCCTTGCCTGAGCTTGGTGAATCCAGCGTGGCCTACCTTCCAGCAAACCATCATTGGTTCGGCCTCCGTTTCCAGCTGGGGCCTTCGTGATGATGAAGTCTCTGCAGGTGTTTGGGCTCTCGGGCGTGACTGGCGATCCCGTAGCACCAGCTGCCGTCTGTTGGCAGGAAGGGTTGTCGTGTGGGCTGTGCTTGGGACGTGCTGTGTCTGCTAACTCTTCCGTTCGCCCACCGCCCTGTGCCTATTGGCTCGCTGCTGTGTGCCAGAACAGTGAGCACGGGCAGGTCAGCCTCTGAGCTGATGAGCGGGCTCCTGTTTGAAGAAATAAAACAGGAGACAAGTCCACATCCCTCTGAATGGAAAGCCCATGCATTTATCTCCTGCGCATTACTGCCTCCTAGCAGCACCCGACATCAGCATTCTATAATGTTATCACCGTCCCCAAGCGTGCACTCACTAGCTGGGACATCTGTCCCCTTTACGTCTTGCTTCTGGCACTGAGAGCAGGGGCCGTGAGTTCAGCCCTTCGGACCCTCAGGAAAATAACCACAAACTGATTGTGACTCGGGCTGAAATCTAATTCATGCTAGTGGCATCTGCGGTGAGAGGACAGTCCTATAAGCCTCTCTCTCCTGCACGCTCTGTTACGAATCCTAATTGTTTATTTAAGAAAGGAAGTCTGCATTGATAGCCGTGGAAAATGTGTTTGCAAGAAAAAGGTGTGTTTGCGTTTTCACAAGTTCATAATTTACGCTAGGCAACCAAAAAACAGCAGTGTGATTTGGGTGCCAACGTCTCCATGGAGGGGGAAGCCGAGACATAAACAGCCATTAAGTCTTTGGGCTGGAGAGCTGCAGTCACAGAAAGCACAAACTTGCCAATTGTCATCTTGCTGTGTGCTTTCTTGGGGCTGCACAATCACTATACAATCACGCCTCTCTCTGTATGTAGAAACCACCCCCCACCCTGAGGGGTTGTTCTCTGTGTGTGTACTAAACTCACACATTTAAAGTCCCTGTGGGCCGGGTGTAGTGGCTCACACCTGTAATCCCAGTACTCAGGAGGCTGAGGCAGGAGGATCGCCATGAGTTTGAGGCCAGCCTGGACTACAGAGTAAGACCCTGTCTCAAAAAACAACAACAACAAAAAAACCACACAAAATAATTTCTAGGATTGGAAGTGTAGCTCAGCAGTAGAATGCTTGCCTAGCATGTATGAGGCCCTGGATTCCATCCCCAGCAACGCACGCATGCGCACACACACACACACACACACACTAAATTCCAGCTCTTTCTGGCACTAATCAAAATCACACGTGGAGCAGTAGATCTCCACGTGTATGTTCTAGACCATTGCTTTCTACAATTTGGGAAATACTTTACTCTGTCCACTACAGTAGCTGTTAGCGGCAGGCAGGGGCTGCTGAGGACTTGACTGGTGACCAGGGAATCTAAGGCCAGAAGCTTTAGTTCAGTTATTTTTCAGTTCAGTAACTAGTGGTGACCGTCTGACAGTGCATCTCTGGGCCAAGAGTGAAACCCGAACCTCCCTGCTCTGCCAGCCTTGTTCTAGGTCGGGAGGGAGGGGGCCAAATAACAAAAGGATCCCTGCTCTGGGAGGACTCAGGCTTCCGAGGACGCGCCCTTGAAGATCAGCCTGTCACTGTGGCTTTACCCCTCACTCACATCAGAAGTGTTGCAGCCCAGCATTAGCGACCACTTCGTGACTCATGCTGGCTTAGTTTGTAAGCGGTCATTGTGAAGAACCACTGCTAACCGGGCGTGATGTGCTCTCCTGTTAGCCCAGCACTCTGGGAGGCTGAGGCAGGAGGGTTGTGAGTTCAAGCCTGGCCTGGGCAACTTAGACGCTGACTCAAAAAATTAAGGAGAAGTAGGGGGTAGGGATGTAGTTCAGTGCAAAGGCCCTGGGTTCAGTCCCTAGTACCACACATATTCAAGTGTGCATACACACACACACACACACACACACACACACACTCTAGATAAGAAAAGCAGGGGAAACCTCAATTATACAACCTTTTACCTCATGAACTTTTATTTTTATTAGAGGAAAAACTAATGATGATAGTTGCCCTTTATTTTATGCTCAGGACATGTATAGGTGCTTTATTCAGGCTGGTGCATTCAGTGTTTCAGGGCTAACATTTTATTTGTTAACTCTTTACTCTTCCTGGGGATTGAACCCGGGACCTTACCTGTAGAAGGCAAGCACTGTACCACTGAGCTACATCCTCGGCTCCTTTAAAACACATTTAACTTTTGTGATGGGGCTTGCTAAATTGCTCAGGCTGGGTTCCAACTTGTGACCCTCCTGCCTCAGCCTAGGAAATACCTGGGATTACAGGCGTGCACCACCATATCTGGCTTTGGCAGCCTTTTTAGATGTGTATTATTATCGTTCACCCCATGTAGCAGAGAAGGAAGTTGCAGTTTGGTGGACTTACCTCGCCCAAGGCACACCCCTGGTGAAGGCTGGACTTGGGATCAGATCCAAGTCTACTGGACTCCAAAGTCTAATTGTTCCCTTCCTCCCCCTTGCTCTCTCCCCGGAAAAATAGAAGGCAACATTTTTCTTTTCAACGCAATGTTAGCCGGGCATGGTGGCCCCCGCCTGTAATCCCAGCACTCGGAAAGCTGAGGCAGGAGGATCTTTGCAAGTTCGAGGCCAGCCTGGGCTACAAAGTGAGCTCAAGGCCAGCCTAAACTGAATAACGAGACCCTGTCTCAAAAAGACAATAACTAAGTAAATAACTTAATTAATTAAATAAAGTAAAACGCAATGGCTTGGGGTCTATGAGGCCCAGCCAGTGGGTTACTAGTTACAGCCCCGGTCTCATGAATCTCTGCCAGTAGCCCCCTCTCTCTCTGATGCAGGAGCTAGGCACGAGGTGCGAAGGCCGAGGAAGCCCCTCGAAGGCGGCGGCCCGGGCCCCTGGTCCCCTTCCCGGAGGCCATCCGGAGTGGCCGGTCTGCGGGAGCGCCCGGGGTGCATCCCCGACCCGGAGGCGGAGGCCGAGGCGGCGGTGGACATGCTGGGC
>NW_004955494.1:2781266-2847457 GCF_000276665.1 Chinchilla lanigera
CCGTCCCCCGGCGGCGGGTGGAGGTGACAGCAGTGAGGCCCCCCGGGAACGGCCCCTCCGGGACGCGCCGGCCGGGGGCGCGGCGGGGGTCACCTCCTGCCACGGCCGGGGCCGGGGGCCAGGTCGACTCCTTTCATTGTTCAGGGGCGGCGGGGAGGGGACCCGGCGGCCTCCTTCCCCATCCACCCTCTCCAGCTGGCCGAGGCCCCGTTTCTCCCGGCACCCCGGGGGGGATTTGGGGAGGGGGCGCAGGGGACGGCGAGCGAGCGACGCGAAGGACCGCTCGCCGCCCGGGCCCGAGTCCCCGCCGCCCGCGGCCGTGAGCAGAAGGCGGGGGACAGCGAGGCCTCGGCCCAGCGCCGACCACAGGTAGGTGTGGCGACGACTGGTGGCCTAGCGCCTGTGGGATCCGTTCAGGAGACTCCCGCTTCCTATTCTGCCGCCCGCCCCCGCTGGGATTGGAACCCTGGGCTCCCTACCACGGAGCTGTATCCCCAGCCCTTTCTGTTTGTCATTTTCAGACAAAGTGTGGCTTTAGCCCAATCAGGACTCAAACTGGTAATTATCCTGCCTCAGCCTCCCGCAGGGCTGGAATTGCAGACGTCAAAGCATGAGGCAGTTGTTGGTTAGCCTGGAAATGCTGGAACTGGTTCATGCATTTGTGTTTGCTCTTAGTGCTCAAAAGAGAGTGTTTGCATTAAAAATAATTACCCTTTGGATGTGGGAAGGACTGGTCAGTGGGACAGTAACCAACAGTTTGTGAAGAACTTGTGGGAAACGAGCAGTCTACTAACTGCAGTCCCTGCTGCCTACTCGGGCTTGGATCTTTCCCGCTCTTGGGGTGGCTTTCCTTGCTGCGGGCTGTGGAGACACACTGACTGGGTCTACCCTGGCCTGTCATCCTCTGTGTGACCTTGAACAAGTTACAAGAGGTGACCGAAACATACAGTGAATATTTACACTTAAGAATTTCATTGCATGCCGGGCGTGGTGGCTCATGCCTGTAATCCCGGCACTTGGGAAGCTGAGGCAGGAGGATTGCTGTGAGTTTGAGGCCAGCCTGAACTGCATAGCGAAACCCTGTCTCAAAAAGACAAAAAAAAAAAAAAGAGAGACTGGGGATATAGCTCAGTGGTATAAGCGCCTGCCTGGCAAGGGCAAGGTCCTGAGTTCGATTCCCGTTACCCAAAAAAAAAGAGAGAGAGAGACAATTTCATTGCAGTAAAAGCTGCAGTACACTCTGCCATCTCCCTGGGTGTGGGCCACCTTCCCTCGAGGCCCCCAGCAGCACCGACCTCAGTAAATCCAGCTGCCGACTCTGTCTTCTTAAGTGACACCTCGGTATTTGAGGACAGCTGTTGACCAATGCCGTCTGGAAACTGTGTCTTCTTGAGGTTTCTGGGGCTCGTCCCCTTCTGCCGCATGTGTGGGGGTCACACCTCCGCCTCACCCCTGCCCACCCCGGCCAGGATCAGACCAGGGACTCCCCTCTTCCCCTCCACTCACCCCTAAAACGCCCTATCAGTGCATGGTTTGAAATGCTGGTTACGACGTGGGATTCCCAAAGTTAGGTCTCTGGAGGAAGTCCTCTGCCAGTCATCCCCAAACCTGAGCTCTCCATCCTAACACTACCCACCGCCCCAAACAGCTGCCCTCTTATTAAATGGCGCCACTCCTCACTGAGTTACTTCCACCAAGGAGCAAGGGGACCTCTCTAGTCTTTTTGAGACAGGGTCTCGCTATGCGGTTCAAGCTGGCCTTGAGCTCACTTTGTAGCCCAGGCTGGTCTCCACCTCACAGTGATCCTCCTGCCTCAGCCTCCTTAGTGCTGGTCTAACAGGTGTGCACCACCATGTTCAGCTTATTCCTGGATTTTTTGCACTGTGTTTATCAGGCTTTGGTACCAGTACTACGTGAAGACTATAGAAGAATGTAAAAACTTTTTTCTCTAGGTTTGGAGAAAGTTGCGATCCATCTCCAGTTCTTTGGAGGGTCGGGAGTTGGATTTGGTGCTGGGGACTGAACACAAGGCTCATACATGCTAAGCTCACACTCACCCTAGCCTTTCAGCTCTGATTGGTGTGTGTGCGGGTACTAAGGAATGAACCCGGGGGTGTTCTACCATTAAACTACATCCACAGCCCTTTTTAAAGTATAGTTTGAGACAGGATTTTGCTAAATTGCACAGGGTAGCCTCAAACTTGCCATCCTCCTGCCTCAGCCTCTTGATTGTTTGGTTTTGTTTTTTTTTTTTTTTTTGGTTTTTTTGGTTTTTCTCCGGTACTGGGAACCAAACTCACGACCTTGCACTTGCCAGGCAGGCGCTTTGCCGCTGAGCTAAATTCCCAGCCCCTGCCTCAGCCTCTTGAGCAGCTAGGATTGCAGGTGTGTAAAACCATAACCAACTCTTCTCCGATTTAAATGCTTTCTTAAACTGGTGCTAAAGCCCACCTTCCCTAATAGCTTTTTCTTTTCTCTTTTTTTTTTTTTTTTTTTTTTGAGGCAGGGTCTTGCTATGCCGTTTAGGCTGGCTTTGAATTCACTCTGTAGCCCAGGCTGGCCTCAAACTCTTGGTGATCCTCCTGCCTCAGCCTCCTGAGTGCTGGGATTACAGGTGTGCACCACCACACCTAGCTTCCTAATAGTCACTTTTCAAAATTTTTATTTTTATTTGTATTAGTACATATTTGCGGCACGTGGCGATTGCATTCCTCGTGGGAAGTTGGTGCTTGGACGCAGCGCATTTTAATTCCTTTGACGTCCCCTTTCCCTCCCTTCCCGCATAGCCTTTGACTTTGGTGCCCCTGGCCCAAGACTTCCTGAGTCAGCCCTGCCAGCCTGCTCCTCCCAAGACGCCCTCCCCCGTGCTGCCGCCCGGGAAACTGGAACCTTTCCTGCGGGTGCTGGTGGGGCAGAAGCACCACCTGGTGACCAGCTCGTCCCGTATCTTGTCTCTCTTAGCCCCCGCTGCTGTTTCCAGGCCTCAGCATTTTCTTTAGAACTAGCTAAAGTTTCTTGGTTTCGGGCCAAAGATGAAATTTTTCTTGGCCAGTTTGAATGTGGTTGCATCCGCTGTTTTAAGATTTTTTTTTTTTTTTTGGCTTTAGGTTTTTCATTTTGTTTAAAATAGTACAGTGGAGGCGACCAGGGTGAGATGTTCCCTTTCCACTCTTGACAAAATAAAGCATGCGCTTTATTGTGTTGCCGTCTCCTGAGAAAAAAGGGCCGGCCTCCCTGGCTCTCTGGGGCGAGGGGAGCCAGGCCAGGGCTGCGGAAGGAGCCGACTGAGGCCGGGGTGTCGAGGGCGTGACCGTAGCCATGTCGCCCCCTCGTTCTCCTGGCCGGTTAGAAACAGACAAGAAGGCTCAGATCTTCGGCTTCAGAAAGTGTATTTTCCTTTTGCCCTTCTTTTCTCTGCCTACTTTTCCCTCCCCTTCTTCCCTCCTCCCTCCCTCTTTCTTCCCTTTATTGCTCTTCCTTTATTTCTCTAAAGCCCCAGGAAATGAAATGCAAAGACTTACGCCTTCAGTCCTGAAATGCAAGCTGAGACGCTCTCCCGGCAGGAAATTCCAAAGAGAAGGCACCTGCAGCAGCAGTCTCTGGCTTCTGTGTTTTATGGAGCACGTGTAATAACTTTGGCAGGAATGCCCGAGGGCCGACATTTAACAGGAAGAGCCAGGATTTTGGAAGTGCAGGCAGCGTCCCGAATCCACGCGCATCTGCATACCCTACGTGTTTGCGCCTGGATCCCAGTGTTCTAGCTTGAGTAGAAGTTGATCACGTGACTGGCTTTTCAGGTCTTTGTGAAACCGAATAACTACGTTGACCAAAATTTCAACTTTGCAGCTGATTGTTTTGGCATGGTGCGGATGCAGCTTTCCCTTGGAGCGTTAGTGGAAGCCTTGCGGAGCTGTTTGAGGACATGAAACCTCAGTCAGTGTGCGGCTTCCAAGTCACACTGTGTGGTTCTTGGTCCCATCGCTTCGCCCTCAGAGACGGGTATTTCCCCCAGGGCGTGCTGCCTGGGTGGAGGCCCCATTTCCAGCCGTGCTGTCCTGTCTGCTGTCCCTATGAGATAGCTCAGGGCAGATGTCAGCCCCTTCTCAGGGTCGAACCCTGAATGTTCAGTCTTCAGAGGAACAAACTGCTGATTGATTCGAAGCTGAGAGCAAAAGTAACTTTGAAGTCTTCTGAGAAACTTCATTAAGCAGAATTATTTATTTCAGTAGTGGTTGCATTAGAAAACAGACACCATGGTTGTTATTCTAAGGTTGCAACTCCATGTTATTAAGAGTCGCTGTCATACTGCCAGGCATGGTGACACACACCTGTAATCCCAGCACTGAGAAGGCTGAGGCAGGAGGATCGCTGAGAGTTCAAGGCTGGTCTGGGCTACATAGTGAATTCAAGGCCAGACTAAACTATGTAGTGAAACCCTGTCTCAAACAAACAAGCAAAACTAAACAAAGAGTAATTGTCATGTGTTATTTCTCATGGGAAGATGGAAATCATTTTTGATTTTGGATACCAACTTAGTGGACAGAGCTAGTTTTTTTTTTTTTCTTCTTAACATCACTTTTTTCTTTTTGGCAGTACTAGAATTTTTTTTGTTTTGTTTTTTGACTTTTGGAGACAGGGTCTCGCTATGCAATTCAGGCAGGCCTTGAGCTCACTTTGTAGCCCAGCCTGGCCTCGAACTTGCAACAATCCTCCTGCCTCAGCCTCCCAAGTACTAGGATTACAGGCATGCACCACCATACCCGGCAAGAAATTGAAACCAGGGTTTTTATGCATACAGTGGGAAGCACTCTACCACTGAGCTATATCCCCAAGTCCCTCATTTAGAAGGTTTTTGGTTTTTTTAAATTTTGAGACAGGGTTTTGCTAAGTTGCCCAGGCTGGCCTCACACTGTGATCCTCCTGCTGGAGACTCCCAGGTAGCTGGGAATACAGGTGTAACAGTTCTGTTTTGGATGTAACATGAACACAAACAGAAAGCCAGTGCTGGTAGCATGTGAATCAATGGAGCACAGAATGCAAGCTAAAAGCTTCGAGAAGCCTCTCTGTAGCTCCTGCCCTGCACTCCCGGTGGTATGACTGGACTCGGGGCTGGGGCGGGCCATGAGGGAGGGACGCGGTGGCCGCTCAGGATGGACGGGCACAGGGAGACTGCGGCTGGCAGTCTGGGGAAGTCAGATGGCTTCTGACCCACTCGAGCAGTGTTTGGAGTGGTGGAGGGTACCAGGCTAGCCAAGCTCACTTAACCGATCAAAAAAAGTAACTTTTGCAGCTGAAGTAGGCGTAAATTATGAGCTGTAAATGCACCCTTGTAAAGTAGCTTTTAAACTAGCCATGGTGGCACACACCTGCAATCCCAGCGCCCAGGAGGCTGAGGCAGGAGGATCGCTGCGAGTTCCAGGCCAGCTTGGGCTACATAGGCATTCAAGGCCAGCCTGGACCACATAGTGAGACCCTGTCTCAAAAAAACAAAAACATTCATTCGTTTACCCAACTAGCAAACATTCGCTGTCATCCTATGTCACATTACACGTAGGAATAGCGTAATGAACAGGATAGATGGAGACCCTGCCCCAGTGGAACTTAGGCTAGCAATGGTTAGAAGTGCTCAGCTAGTCACAAAGTTACAGGCTTCTGCAGAGGAAGCCTTCAGCCTGGGGAGGGTGACAAACAGGTGAAGGTCTCACAGCCATGGTGTTGGTGGGTCAGAGGGCCCTAGCAGATGTGCAGTGCAGTCTGGAGGCAGCTCCAGAGGAGCCCAGTAGAGGGCTGGGGACTTAGCTCAGCGGCATAGTGCCTGCCCGGCAAGCGCAAGGTCGTGAGTTCGATCGCCGGTACCGGAAAAAAAAAAAGAAGAGCCCAATAGAGCAGGAGGATTTGGGCTTCTGCCGCAGAGCAGCGGGCAGCACCCGGAAGTGTGTGAGAAGGAAGAGACGCAGGTCTGCACCCATAGGAGATCCTCCTGGTGGTAACATGGGGTCCGTAGGGCTGGGGAGAGTGAGGGAACTCCTGTGGGGGACGGACAGGTGACTGGGGTCCCGGGAGGCTTTGGGGCTGAAGTCCGGTTGGTTGTTGAGACATGGGCAGTCAGAGAGGGGTTCTGAGGCAACTTCTGGGGTAAGGACTCCAACACCTGGCTGGTCTTCCTGACACGGCAAGTCTGGAAGAGGCCCTGACCCCTTGAAAACAATGAGTCCAATTCTGGACTTGCTGATTTTGAGGTTCTTACCCATTGTTCAAATGGGCAGTTAGGCATGGTGCCACACACCCATAATCCCAGCACTTGGGAGGCTGAGACAGGAGGATCGCTGTGAGTTTGAGGTCAGCCTGGGCTACAAAGTAAGTTCAAGGTCAGCCCGAACTGCATAGCTAGTCTCTGTCTCAGGAAAATACAATACAATGCAATACAAAAGGGTTTCTTAGGAAGCCATATCCAGGTTTGCTTTAAGCCCTGGAGCCACCAGAAAGGCTCCTTCCCCAGGGTTGGGACGCGCCCAGAAACACAGGCAGAGAAACAAAGACACTGAGCGTCCGAGGTGAGCAGCTGCAGTCCCTCACCCCACACATGCAGCAGACCGTTCCGCATGTGTGGACACCGTGATTTGTGAGCCCCGGGAGGGCGGGGGCCATCTGGACCCCATAACTCGGAGGAGCGAGGGAAAGATCAAGCTGAGGCCAGCCCCGGGGCTGCACTTGAGGTGGGGGACACACACCACTAGATAAGGAGGCAGGCGTGGGGGCGCAGGCCTGTGATCCCGGCGTCTGGCAGGCCCGAGCAGGAGGGCTGCAAGTGTGAGCCGAGCCTGAGGCCCCTCCTCAGCGTCCGAGTGCTCTGTCACCCGCACCATAGAAAGGCGCTATGCTAGACAGCTGGAGCGGCGCCGGGCAGCGAACCGGAGCATCCACCTGCGCGGTTCCCTGGGGCCCCGCCCTCCATCCTCTGCGTCCCTGCAGATGACAGGAGCGAGCGGAGGGGCGGGCTGAGCCCCCCAAGACTCTACTAGTGTGGGAGGTCCGAAAGGGTGAGGTGCAGAGAGGACACCGCCCTCCCCCAGCCCTGAGGTGGCAGCTCTGCATTTCACATCTGTCTCTTCCTTTCACTTTCAGTAGGTACTTATTGGCATTTTTATTTAGCATAATCATATATTCTTACCAACAAAAGCCTGCTGCTTGCTTGCTTGCTTTGCTTTGCTTTGCTTTCAGCACGGGAGATTAAGCCCAAGGCTTTTGCACTGACCTTTTTCTTTTGTTCTGGTTTTTGGTTTTGTTCCTGTTGTTATTTATTTATTTTTTGAGACAGGGTCTTGCTATGTGGTTCAAGCTACCTTGAACTCACTACGTAGTGCAGGATGACCTCAAACTTGTGGTGACCCTCCTGCCTCAGCCTCCCAAGTGTTGGGATTACAGGCATGTGCCACCATACCTGGCTGAAGCATAGATATTCACACTTTTTACAAAAAGCAGAGTTGATTTCAGTAGTATAAATATTTCCAAGCTGGGCGTGATGGTGCATGCCTGTAATCCCAGCACTTGGGAGGCTGAGGCAAGAGGATCCTTGCCAGTTCGAGACCAGCCTGGGCTACAAAGTGAGCTCAAGGTCAGCCTGAACTGCACAGGGAGACCCAGTCTCAAAAAAAAAGGGAGCTCAAGGCCAGCCTGAACTGCATAGCAAGACCCTGTCCCAAAATGACCAAAAAATTTTTTAAAAAAATGTTTCCAAGAAGGAAATTTGGAGAGGCGATAGATATATTTCTATGTATTTATGTATTCTTGGAGCCAGCGGAAATTGATTCCAGGGCGTGGTGTCTTCCTCCGTCTTGCACAATGCAGGAAGTCCTATGAGTTCGAAGACTTACTGCAGTCCCCCTCGGACAGCGGCAGGTCGGACTGGTACGCGCAGACCAGGCTGGGGCGCACGCGCACTCTCTCGGAGGAGAACGTGTATGAGGACATTCTGGGTAAGAGGCCCTGCCTGGCTGGGCGGTAGGGGGCGCTGCTCTGCTCCTCTGCGTAGCCTGTGCCCAGGGAAGGAGGGCGCTGGGGCTGGGACCCGAACTGGAGCCGGAGTCCCACAGCCTGCCTGCGACCTTGGTTCTGCCGTTAGCTGTGTGATGCTGAGCTGGTGACTTCTCTGAACTCATTCTGTCATCTGTGTATTGATAACCCCTTGCAGGGAGGGGACTTACAGACTGGGGAGAACGGAGTAGACCCAGTTTCTCAAATGACCTCGAAATTGCAGGAGTCATTGTAGGAAAAGAGAGCCCTGCAGACCAGCAGGCCCCTGAGGGAACCCCAGGAGTGTTGCTCTCACAGGGCGTCACTGATGAGGAGAATGTCAGCTTAGCAAAAGAATGTTGGGCTGGGTGTGGGTGGCACAACTATAATCCTAATACTGGGGAAGCTGAGGCAGGAGGATCCCTGTGAGTTTGAGGCCAGCCTTAACTATATAGCAAGGCTCTTGTCTCAAAACTAAAAAAAAAAAAAACAACTTTGGCCTAGCCCTACGGATTCCTCTCAGTTGCCAAAATGGGGCTTCAACTCTGAGGGTATCTGGGAGCTCAGAAATCTTCAGGCATCATGGTTTCGGTGAGGTGGGACTCAGGTGGGGAGGGACGAAGGAAGGGACACCCCTGTGTGTTGCACATGCGCAGCAGGCAGGGTGGCTGCAGCAGACACACATGCGCACACCCGTCCATGCTGGGCTGGGCCTGGAGGAAGGGCGTGCCCTCTGCCGAGCTTCTGGGTGGAAGGGTTGGCCTGGGTTGCTGCCCCCAGAGTGGGCTTCTCAGAGCAAAAGTGAGCATGAGCGCTGCATTTCTCTCTCCATGTTCTTGAGACAAAGTCTCATGATGTTCTTCAGGCTGGCCTTGAGCATACTTTGTAGCCCAGGCTGGCCTCGAACTCACAGCGATCCGCCTGTCCCCTGAAGTCCCATACCCTCCTCTGGGGATGGTATCTGGGCGTTACCATGGTGGCCCATGGGTCCCAGCGAAATCCTCGAGGTTTGTCCTGGCCAGACCTGCTTGTTGATTTTGGAGGCTGGAGTGCCACGTAGCAGTTGCCTCAGTTGGGGTGTGAGCCTTCCCTGAACGCTTCACTGTGGCCCGGACCTGGATCCGGAGTGCTGAGCCCTGGGAGTAGCTGATCTTCCGTGGTGGCCATCAGGGAGACAGGGAGTTACCCCAGCGGGAAGCAGGGTCTGTCAGGAAGAGGCAGGGTGACGGAGAGCAAAACAGCCGAGATACAGCACAGGAGAGCCCACGGTGTTGGCCTCGGTGTCCCCAGAAGGAAACCTCCCCCGCTTCCTCACCTGTTGTGTTTGGCCGCAGATCCGCCCATGAAGGAGAACCCGTATGAGGACATCGAGTTGCACGGCCACTGCCTGGGCCAGAAGTGTGTCCTGACCTCCCCCGCTTCTCCCACTTCGTCCGCCCCTGACACGCCCACCAAGGTACGAGCCCCTGGAGTGGCGGCAGGAGAGGGGCCCAAGCTGGTGGCCCTGAGCACCCAGAGTTCAGGTCACCCTCACAGCCTGGCTCCTGGGACTGTCTGTCCCCTGCCTGACCGCTCTTCCTGCTTCTAGTTCTGGAACCCTCTGCCTCACAGAGCCTCCCAAAATGCCAGCAGGTTTCCGGCCCAGGGCCTCCTCAGATGTGGTAAATAAATGTGGTGCACACCTGTGATCCCAGCTACTTAGAAGGCTGAGGCAGGAGGATCATTGAGAGTTCGAGGCCAGCCCGGGCTACAAAGTGAGCTCAAGGCCAGCCTGAACTGCATAGGGAGACCCTGTCTCAAACAGACAAAAAAAAAAAAAAAAAGAAAGAAAGAAAGAAAGCTGAGGCAGGAGAATTGTGGTTTGGAGCCCACTCTGGCAACTTAGTGAGAACCTGTCTCAAAATAAAAAGGGCCAGGGTGTAGCTCAGGGGTAGAGCACTTGGCTGGCACCCACAAACCCTGGGTTCCATCCCAGTACTGCAAAAGAAAAAACTATATATCCATCTCATGTAGCTGTTGAGAAGACAGTCCTAACTAGGACAAACGGAAATACAGACTAACAAGCAGACTGTAAAACGGTATTTCTAAATTGTACTTTTTTTTTTTTGGTGCCGGGAATCGAACTCAGGACCTTGCACTTGCCAGGCAGGCGCTTGTGCCGCTGAGCTATATCCCCGGCAAAACAATATTTCTATAACATGCTACCATTTGTGGGTTTTAAATGAGAGAATACACATACCCGGAAGCTTGTGTGTGTTTGTCTATAAGAATCTCTTGGTTACGAGGACCTAAGAATGGACACGCAGGTGCCAAGGAGGCATTGCCTGGGGTCTGACACCACAAGACCGACTGCCTTTTTTACAGCACACCCTTTTGAGCCTTTTAGAATTTTCTGCCATACTCACATAGGTGATACCATTGTATGCATGATGTGGGGATAATTTCAACCCACTGCCTGTGGGGAGAGCTCATGTTCTTTAGCTTGACATTAAATTCAACCCTAAGCACCCCTTACCACCTGGTCTCTCACAGTCCTACCTGCAGACCCTCCCTACGGGCCAGAGCCTCCCTGTGCCCGCTGGTGTTATTGGCCCAGAGTCAGCAAACTTCCCCTAATCGGCCAGGGAACAAATATTGAGGCCATGTGGTTTCTGTCATAACTCCCCACCGCTGCGCCGTGCTGTGAAGCAGCCGAGGACAGTCTGTAAGCAGGTGGCTGTGGCTGTGTTGCAATAAAACTTTATTGATGGGCACTCAGATTTGAACTTTTGCATAACTTTTCACTCATCATGAAATCCTCTTTATTTTTCCACCATTTAAGAATATAAAATCAAGCTGAATGTGGTGTGCGTGCTTATAATCTCAGCACTCTGGGAGGCTGAGGCAGAAGGGTTGTAAGTTTGAGCTTAGCCTGGGAAGCTTAGCAACTCATCTAGACCCTGCCTCAGTATTAAAAATTTAAGGGCTGGGGATTTAGCTCAGCAGCACTGCGCCTGCCTGGCAAGGGTGAGGTCGTGAGTTCGATTCCCGGTACCGGAAAAAAAATGAAAAACAAAACAAACAAACAAACAAACAAAATTTAAAAAGGGGGTGTGGAGCTGGGGATATAGCCTAGTATAATGGCCCTGGGTTCAAACCCCACTAAAACTGTCTTTAACTTATGGCAGATCAGATGTGGCTCATAGGCAGTAATTTGCAGACCCCAGTACTAGTTTAATTTTGCATCTAGCCTTGGTTGTCACCTGGACCTCTGTCCCTATCCCAAGGGCCAGCTCCGTGAGGCCCCCTTTAGTTAAGTTTCTTATGCCTTCCCAGCCCTAGGGCCCCTCTTCCCTGACTGTCTGCATATTCAGGCATTTATCTCACGCTGAACTCTAAACTGCACTGGGACATCTCTTGCACTGATGATTTTAGTGCCATTTAAAATCATGTCCTGTGTCCTAAAAACATTTCCTAGCGTTTGAGGGTGTAGCTCGGTGGTAGAGCACTTGCCTAGCACGTGTGAGGCCCGGGGTTCACTCCCAAGCGCCAAAACAAAACAACTCCCTAACTCACTATAGATTCCTCAGTTTGCATTCTGTTCCTTTGTGTCACCCAAAAGGACTAGCATTAGTTATACAATATTCAGTTGTTGGCAAAATTAAATAAAAGAAGGCCGAATCCAGGCTGCGAGTGTCTGCTCAAATCCCCTGCTTGGACAACCGTGGATCAGTTTGCAGCCTGAGAGCAGCGCCATCCTTGGGCTCAGCATGTAGGGGTTGGGCTGCACTGGCCATCACAGAGGGAGGCTTCCTGCTGCCAGTCTGGCAGACCCACCCCAGAGTTCACCAGCTGCCCAAGTTCATCAGCTGTCCTTTTCCTCTCGTTGTGGCAAAGAGTAGGGTCATGAGTAGTCTGTGACAGCCAACAGTTAACACTTCCTGCCTGCCTTGGCGATGTCCTTGGTGTTTTCATTGGAATATATCTGCCTTTGACATTTAGGGACCAGGCATGGTGGTGCACACGTGTGACCCAGCACTCAGGAGGCTGACACAGGAGGATCACTGAGTTCAAGGCCAGCCTGGGCTACCTAGTGAGCTCAAGGCCAGCCTTAACTACATAGCGAGACCCTGTCTCAAACAAACAAAAAACTATCTAGGAAATCCTTCCTTTCCTATAGTGGGTAAAACAGTTGGAAAAAGACAGAGCCGGGTGTGGTGGCACAAGCCTGTAACCCCAGCACGTAGGAGGAGGCTGAGGCAGGAGGCCTGCCCAAAGAGGCCCTGCATCGGGCTGAGCACTCCTTTCTTCCTGTACCTGCCAGGTGAAGAAAACCTAGAGCCTCTGCCTCCAGAAGAGGCGAGCCTGTCAGTGGCGACGTCAGCGGCGCTGGCTGTCCAGGCGCGGTGCCCGCAGAGGACAGCATAGCTAGCTAGCCAGGGCTCGCGTCTGATCGCTGCTGATTCTCGCAAGCTGTGTGGGGCCGCACGCGTCATCCGCGGGGCGCTGGGTCCACGCTCGTTCCTCTGCTCGCCCACATCCGAGTGTCTGGTTTGCGCCCCCGTCCTGGGGGACAGCTGCAGGCTTCACCACTTCCTCCACTTAGCTCCGCAGATATTCACTGAGCCTCTGCCGCATCTGGGCTGCATCTGGACCTTAGGAGTAGCTGAGGCAGATCCACCTCCGCCAGTCAAAGAAAGTCACCTCTGGGGCATCCATGCTACTAGCTCCTGCCTGTGGGCAGCAGGTGGGAGAGCACCCTTGGGAAGGGGCAGTGTGCAGCTGGGCCTGTGGACCGGAAACAGGCTCCTGAGAAGGATTCCTCTTTCCTCTCTGCCCCTGCCCCCATTCCTAGTACAGCACAGGGACCCTGGACTAGGGTGACATAGTCTTTTTACATATTTACTCCACTCAGATGAGAAGGTTGAGCTGGGGTCTGAAACCAGGTCACTCTACCCCCAAGGCTTATCTACCACCCATGGTCCCTACCCATACGCCCAGGCCAGGACCTGGCACACTCAGCTCCTTCAGTACTCAGGGGGCTCCAGGGAAGTCAGACCTCAGGCCGGGAGGACGCCAGTCCGCCAGGCCGCCCCTGGAGTCGGCCCCCGGCAGTGCAAAAAGGAAGAGGGCCTGCTCTCGCTCCTTCTTTGTGAAGTGTGCAACTAAGATGTCCGTAGTAACCAGCTGGGTCAGCTCCTCCGTATGAAGCAATTTATGGCTCCTTGTAGACCCATGGTGAAACAGTGGAGTTGGCTATCCGAAAGGCTGGGAGTCTTTATTCCTGGAAATCTTCAAAAAGAAAATGTTCTAAATTATTACTGCACACTATTTGAGCTAAGCAAGAATGGAGAACTCACTGGAACAAAACAGGCCTAGGCCAGGAGGGCCTAAGAAATGACAAATATACCTTGTAAACCTTCCTTCCTTCCTTTCCTTTCCTTTGCTTTCCTTCTTCTCTGTTTTCTTTCTTTCCTTCAGTGCTGTGGGTGGTGAGCAGCACCCTACCACTGAGCCACACCGCCTGCCCCTCATGCCTTATAAATCGATGGAGAAAGAAAGGCTCATTCATTAAATGGAATGGGATCAATTAGTCTGGGGCAAGATGATTTAGATTAACATACTGTAAAATAAATTACCATTGGATTAATAAATAAAATATGTGAAAAACAAATCAAGAAAACGCAGAAACAAAAAGAATTAAACATTTAGTACAGCTCTAAAAAGAGATCGATTTTCTAGGCAAAGAATGAAGAGATTAAATGAGTCACAAAGGGGAAGATGAATGGATTTTCATGTCAAAAGTCACATGGGGCTGGGAGTGTAGCTCAGAGTACTTGCTGTCATTCATGAGGCCCTGGATTTGACCCTCAGTACCACAAAGGAAGGAAAGGAGGGAGGGAGGGAGGGATGGAAGGAGGGAGGGGAGGGGAGGGAGGGAGGGAGGCAGTTATATATCCAAAGTAAAGCTACAAATACAAACTACAAATAAATGAAAGAAGCACATTTCAACAAAACTAGCAAATAGTTAATACCTGTTCAATATAAAACTCATCCAAAATAATAGGAAATTGCCTGCCTGGCAAGTGCAAGGTCCTGAATTAGATTCCTGGTAACAAAAATAATAATGATGATGATAGGAAAAACATGGGTTGCATAAGACAGACAAACAGCATAAGCAGTGTGCTGAAGAGAAATGCAGTTCACACATTAAAATATGAAAAATATCGCAGCGTCATAGCAGAAGCAGGCAATGGCCTATCAAATGCCTACTGAACAGAGCAAAAAGAATTCTGCTTGATGCTTTATGTACTTTTATCAAATTTGATTAACTAATTGATTTTAAAAAGAGACTAACAATACAGTATCACAAAATGTGAGCCCTGGAAGTACTGTTAGAAAATATGTAAAGTAAGCTAGGTGTCTTAGCGCACACATATAATTCCAGCATCTGGGAGGCTGAGGCAGGAGGATTGGTGTAAGCACAAGGCCAACCTAAACTACATAGTGAGACCCTGTCTCAGAAAACAAAAGAAAATATATAAGGGGATTCTTTTATTTATTTATTTTTTAAAATTTTTAATGATGGAAACAAAAACATCTAAAAGCGGAGCTTCTGGAAGAACCGCTTGTTCTTGCCAGTCTTGTACCTCTCCTTGAACTTGACCTTCGCCTCACACCGGGCCTTGCGCTTGAGGGCCGGGTCTCGGAAGACGTCCTTGTTGACCACCGTCTTGTCCAGGGGGATGTCTGCGGAGTACCGTGTGGGCATAAGGTGGTTGTAGTTGTACACCTTCACGAAGGACTTGATCTTTGACCTCTTGGCGATCTTCTTCCTGCCCCTGGCGGCTGTCACTTTGCGGGGATAGCGGTCAATCCCGGCCACCAGCGCATGGCTGTAGGGGCGGTCGGAGGTGCCGTCGTTGATGTTCTTCACGATGACAGCTTTGCATCTGGACTAGCGTCCAGCCAGGACTGCACCACCTTCCCGGGTTTCCTGAACTTGCCCATGGCTGTGGGGGAAACCCTCAATCACAGATGGCGGCGGATTAGGAGACCTTGCCCAAGCCTCTACCCACCAACGGGACTGAGCCGGGTTACAGCAGAAAAAATATTTTTTAACATGTCTTATTTTACTTTATTTTACAATTATATTTTATTCCTTTTTTTATTAGTATATGTTTGTAATACATCATAAATCTATCCATAGTGGGGAATTGGTACACATACATACTGCTTTTTTTTTTTTTGTCTTTTTGACACAGGGTCTTGCTATGCAGTTCAGGCTGGCCTTGAGCTCACTTTGTAACCCAGGCTGGTCTCGAACTCACAATGATCCTCCTGACTGCTGGGATTCCAGGCTTGTACCACCACGCCCGGCAGCAACATACCACATTTTGATCCATTTTACTTGCCCTTCCTTTCCCCTCTCTCCATCTCCCCATTCCCAGATCCCCTTCCCATCCCTGCAAAGTTTATCTCCCTGTTTCCTATTACCTGTCTTTTATTTTGCTTCTAAATTATTTATACTTCGGATTTCTCATATAAAAGAAACCACACAATATTTAGCTCATGTCTGATTTATTTCCCTTGCATTATGGCCTGAAGGTGCACCCATTTTCTTAAGATTGACTCGAATTTATCCTTATTTATGGCAAAGTGGTACTGTGTCATGTATAAACGCCACATTGTCTTTATCATTCATCTGCTGATGGACATGTAGGCTGCTTCTTAGATTGAGCTCTTACGCCTTGTGCTAGTAGGAACATGGCCATACGTGTATCACTATAATAACAGTCTCAGGGGCTGGGGATATACTCAGTGGCACAACACCTGCCTAGCAAGCTCGAGGCTGCAAGTTTGAGTCCTGGTACCAAAAAAAAAAAAATTTCAGTAGGACACCTGGAAGAAGTATAGCTGGGTCAAGAGGAGTTTCTACTTTTAGTCTTCTGAGGAACCTCCATACTGATGACACCAGTTTACACCGGTGCTAGCCAAGTAGAAGAGCTCCTTTTCTGCGCATCCTAGCCAGCATCTGTTGTTCTTTGGTTTTTGGGGGATAGCCATTCTTTCCTCTAGAAAAATGAAATCTCAGTGTGGCTTTGATTTGCGTTTCTCTACCAGCCAAAGACGCCTAGCCCTTTTTCATGTAGCCACTGGCCATTTGTACTTCTTTTGAGAAGTGTCTATTCATTTCCATTGTCATTTTTCTGACTGAGTCTTTTCTTTTAGGAAGTTTTTTTCTTGGTCTCTTTGAGACAGGGTCTCTCTATGCAGTTCAGGCTGGCCTTGAACTCACTTTGTAGCCCAGGCTGGTCTGGAACTTGCAGTGATCCTCCTGCCTCAGCCTCCTGAGTGCTGAGATTATAGGCGTGCACTAGCACGCCCAGTTCTAGACAGTCTTCTGCTTGAGGATAACCAGTTTTCCCAGCAGCATTTGTTAAAGATGCTGTCTTTTCTCCAGCGTATGTTTTGGGCCCTTTTGTTGGAGACCAGAAGCCCGAAGGTGTGGGGAGTTGTTTCTGTGTCCTCAGTTCTGTTCCACTGTTTACCATGTTTATTTTTCTGCTGTTTTTAATCACCGTCCCTTTGTGCTTTAACTTGAAATCTGGAATAGTGGTGCCTCTTGCTTTGCTTTAGTTGCCCAGGATTGCATTTGCTATTCTAGGTCTCTTCCCATTCCATAAAAATTTTAGGGTTTTTTTTTTTTTTTTTTCTAGTTCTGTGAAGAACGCAGAATCACTGTTGGTACTGTGACCTTTTTGACAGTATTGGTTCTGCCTATCCAGGAACACGGGGTGTCTTTCCATTTTTGATGTTCTCTTCAATCTTGCTTTTCAGAAGACTGTAGAGGTTTTTCATTTCCTTGGTGAGGGTAATTCCCAGGTAATTCCTTGAAGCTATTGTGAGTGGGATTGTTTCCCTGATTTCTTTCTCAGTGGGTTTCTTGTTTGTTGGTGTAAAGGCATGCTACTGATTTTTATTTAATTTTGTATCCTGCTCCTTTGGTGAATGTGTTTCTTACCTCTGGGAGTCACGGCATCTGCAAATACAGTTTGCCTTCGTTTCCTGTGTGTTCCTTTTACTTCTTTGTTTGCCTGATCACTGTGGCTAAACTTCCAAGTACTGTGCCAAAGAGGAGTGGTAAAAGTGGGCATCCTTGTGCTGTTCTTGATTTCAGAGGAAATGCTTTGAGTTTTCCCCATCTCATATGATCTTAGCAGGAAGGGTGCCGTAAGTGGCTTTTACCAGAGTGAGAGAAGGTCTTTCTACACCTCTTTTCTTCAAGGCTATATCACGAGTGGGTGTTGGATTTTGTCACGGGGTTTTTCTGCTTCTGTGATATATTACTGGTGATTTGCACAGGGCTGGGGAGTGAAACTGGGCCTTTGCACTGTGCTATGTCCCCAGCTCCTTCTTCATTTTGAAACAAGTTCTCAACAAGTCACTAAAGTGGCCTAGGCTGAGCTTTAATTCCAGTCCTCCAGCCTCAGCCTGAAGAATGCTGGGATTACAGGCAAGCGCCACCATGCCTGGCTATAATTCCTTATGGTAATGGATAAGAAATAGATTCACATGGATCATACTTCAAGCAGTATAAAAAGTAGACAATGAAGGGGCTGGGGATTTAGCTCAGCGGCAAAGTGCCTGCCTGGCAAGTGCAAGGTCGTGAGTTCGGTTCCCGGTACCGGAGAAAAACCAAAAAAAAACAAAGTAGACAATGAAAATTTTTCTCTTGCCTTTGTCCCTCTTTTCTCTCTTCTAGAGCAACTATGCTGAGTCAATGTCTTGATCTATACAGAGCTATTCTTCCAAAATTATTCTACACATATACCAATAGTTTTGTACCTTACGACACACTGACACAAAAATTAGCATACTGTACTATTTTATGTTTTGCCTTTTATGCATAATAACATATATTTGACAGAACCTTCCTTAGTAGTGATGTCCCAATCTTTTTTTTTCTTTTTTGGTACCAGGAATCGAACTCAGGACCTTGCGCTTGCCAGGCAGATGCTTGTGCCACTGAGCTACATCCCAGCACTTTCCTTAGTAGAACACACAAAAAAATCTGATCCTTGCTGGCATAGCAATCTACAATGTGTGCTATAATTTTTTTGGCCAGCCTCTGTTGATAGACATTTATATTATTTCTAATACTTTGTGATTACAAATCATGCCACAGTGCTGTATACTCCATACAATATAACCTGTACCTGGCACAAGCATGTGTGTATGAGGAGGGGATTCCTCAAGGGGTCAAAGGGCACATGCTTCATCGTTTTGTTAATATCCCTAGGTGCTCCATGGAGTTGGACCAGTTTATACTCCCACCAGCACTGTGTGAAAGTGACTTTTTCCCTGCCTTTTACCAATACAGGGAGTTATCATATTGGGGGGGAGGGCACCTTAAATGACAGAAATCGATTTTCTCATAGTTTTGGAAGTGACTTAATCAAATTTTTTTTTTCAGCACTGGGGACAGAACTCAGGGCCTTTCTGTCACTGAACTACATTCCCAGCTTTTGTTGTTGTTGTTGTTGTCTTTTTTGAGACAGAGTCACAGTATGTAGTTCAAGCTGGCCTTGAGCTCACTTTGTAGCCCAGGCTGGTCTTGAACTCTCAAGGATCTTCCTGCCTCAGCCCCCTTAGTGCTGGGATTACAGGTGTGCGCCACCATGCCCAGCTCCCAGCTCTTTTGATTTTTAAATTTTGAGACAAGGTAACTTGTCTAACTTGCTAACTTGTCAAGCAAGCCTTAAACTTGCAATCTTCCTGCCTTAAGCTCTTGATACTAGGATTATAGGTATGTCCTAGTTATCATGTTGTAGGTTTGTGTTTGTTTGCCTTCTTGCTTTTTCTTGTTTTGGTGGTTTTTTTTTTTTTTTTTTTTTTGTGGGGAGATTTAAAACAGGGTTTCACTATAGTATGTAGTATGTAGTTCAGACTAGCTTTGAACTCACTGTGTAATCCAGGCTGGCCTTGAACTCACAGCAGTCCTCCTGCCTCAGCCTCCCAAGTATTGGGATTACAGGCATGGGCCAAAACACTTGTTTTAAATTATCTTTTTTTTTTTTTTTAAACCTTTGCTAATCTGAGTGTAAAGTGTTTCTTCAACAGAGTTTTAGTTTTTTGTTTTGTTTTTTTGTTTTGTTTTGTTTTTGTTTTTCTCCGGTACCAGGAACCGAACTCACGACCTTGCGCTTGCCAGGCAGGTGCTTTTGCCGCTGAGCTAAATCCCCAGCCCCCAGAGTTTTAGTTTTATAGGTGAAACTGTGAATCTCTTCATATATCTAAGAAACTGTATTTCCTTTTCTATAAACTTACCATTCTTTGCCTGTTTTTTTTTTTTACTTGTTAATCTTTTTCTCATTAATTTGTTGTAATATCAGGAAAATGAGCCCTGCATTGAATTGTAAATTTTTCTGTTTGCTGTGCTGGGATTTGAATCCAGGGCGTCATGCATGTTAGGCAAATGCTCTGCTGCCAGCCCCTGAATTTCCGAACAGGTTTTTCATTTGACTTTTCTTTTTGTTTTTTGGGGGGGACAGGGTCTCTCGATGTAGCCCAGGCTGGCCTCAAACTCACAGCAATCCTCCTGCCTCAGCTTTCCGAATGATAGGATTATAGACATGTGCCACCATGCCCAGTTTTGACTTTTTGTTTTTAAAAAATTTGTTTTGGAAATAAGATACTAGAGATGCAGGTGTGGCTCAATAGTAGCGTGTGTGCTTAACACACACAAGGCCCTGGGGTTATTAGGTGGCTGCTTCTGGCTCACCAAATGAACATTTCCGGGCTCGCCTCTCCTTCTGGATTAAGATTCCAAAGCTGGCTTCGGCAGCACATATACCAGAATTGGAACGAGACAGAGATTAGCATGGCCCCTGCGCAAGGATGGGTTCCGATTCCAGGTTCTCCCCATCTTGAGCAAAGAACTGAATGAAGCAAGCAAAAAAAAAAAAAAAAAGCTGCGAAGTTTACTTGAAAAGTAAAAGTGAAGAGTGAAGAGTGAAGGGGAAGCTGGCTCTGCAGACTGAGCCTGGACTGAGTGAGAGGAAGAAGCAGTGAAAGGGTACCCGCAGGAAGCAAAGGCACTATTGCCAGGAAAGGCAGGATAGCAGGTCCTTCCTGGCGCCTGTGTCTTTTCTGCAGTCCAAATCTCGAGGAAAACCGCGAGAACTTGTAGATACGGGTCCTGAGAGGCGGCGCTGGGATCCCACCCCTCAGGCTGACTGCTTAGTCTAGCTCATCGCGTGGAAACCTGCTCTGAGTTCTCACGAGAAGTCCACATGCAGGGCTATGGGAACAGCTCTGCGGTGTGTTCTGGGATCTTATATTTAACCGGTCACTCCCATTTCCCCAGGCATTTATTCATTTCACTGGGTAATTAACTGAATCCAGTGAACGGGGGTCGCTGAGTGGTCACAGAGCAGCACTGGGCTATAGCCATCCTCAGCTCTATATCTCCCAGTATATATCTCTTGGATTGTCAGAAAGTCCCGTCTGGGCTGGGTGTGGTGGCACCCAACTATAACCCTGAACTCGGGAGGCTGAGGCAGGAGGGTTGCTGTGAATTCAAGGTCAGCCTGGGCTACACAATGAGACCTTGTCTCAAAAAACAAAACAAAGTAAAATAAAAGATGTTTGCTGCTCAGTGGCAGCAAACACCTGGGGTCACTCCCCAGTACAGCCAAAAACAAAACAAAACAAAACACACAAGACTCATCTGTAAAGTCAGATTGAGCCGGGCTGGGTGCTTGTCTCCATCCTTACGCTCCAGTACCTGCCTGGACCCAGGGTCTCCATCACCAGCTCCTCCAGCTGTCTGCAGTCCGTCCTCTTATTGATCACTCTGCCTTCTCTTCTCTCACACAGCAGTCATTGTCCAAACCTGCCTTTTTCCGGCAGAATTCAGAGAGGAGGAACTTCAGACTGCTGGACGTGAGGAAGCTGAGTCGGGACGGAGCAGGGTCCCCTCCCAAAACCAGCCCACCCTCGACACCCAGCAGCCCCGATGACACCACCTTTAACCTTGGAGACCTGCAGAATGGAAGGCGGAAGAGAAAGATCCCCAAGGTAACCCTCACTGTGAACTTCCTGTTCGGCGTGCTGCCTTTTTCTGCAGAGGACGCCAGGTGGGACCCTCGTTCTGGTCCTGAGCTCCTTATGTCCCGGAAGGCCAGGCAGACGCAAGAAGCCAGCAGGCTGGGACACCCCGGCCTCTGTCCTGGTCATTATTTCCGTCCGGTGGCCTTCCTCTCAGCCATCCGTCTCCCTGCCTCAACAGCTCTTCTGATACCGGAAGACAATCTTTTCTTTTTTTGAGATAGAGTCTCACTCTGCAGTTGAGGCTGTCCCGGAACTCACTGTGTAGCCCATGTTAGCCTCTAGCTTTCAGCGATCCTCCTGCCTCAGCTTCCCAAGTACTGGGATTACAGATATACGCCACCACGCCCAGCTTCAGATAGTGCTCCCAGGGCTGTCTCCTTATCTTCAAAACCAGCCCCACATCCACCCTGGCCTGACCTTGCCGGGATGGCGCCAGGGTGTATTGGGAGGCAGCTGTCATCAGAGGGCATCTGATGCTCTGCTGTCCCCAGGGTGAAAGGCCGAAGCCTGGCCTAACCTCCTGTGTGTCTGTGGATCCCACTTTCCTGCTTTCTCTGGTGTCCCCCCACAATGCTGTCTCACTGACCCCCTGGTCCCGTGCGGGGACTTTCCCCTCCCTTTTTGGGTCTGCAGGACACTGGGGTTAAGCTGATGGGAGGCAGGGTCACAGGAGGAGCACAGGCTGTACTCATGTCTATGTGGAGAAGTGAGACCTGGGGAGGCACTAGCTCCGGGCACCGGTGTACTGAGCTGCAAAAGCATGGCGCTTATAGTAGGGAGCTAGATGACAAGCACTGGTCTGACTAGGTTGGTATGGATTTCCCTCAGCCTCAGCCTTCTATTTTTGGGAATAAGAATGTGCTTTACACATGTGGTGACACATGCCTGTAATCCCAGCACTTGGGAGGCTGAGTCAGGAGGATCACTCAGAGTTTGGAGGCCAGCCTGGGCCTCAGGAGCCTTGCTATACACAGAGCATGTAAAGGGTTGTACAGATGAGCTCGGGGGCGCGGGGGTGGGACACCATCTAGCAGATGTGTCCCATTGCTCAGAGTGGCCCGTCCGTCCATCTGTCCATCCGCCTGAAAGAAAGTCAAGGACAGCTTCATAAGCAGCTTGCTCCTGACAGTGTGATCGATCCATTTCGAGCCAGGACCTCACGGCACAGCCCTGCCTCGGCACCTTGTTAAAGCGAACTCAGAGCTCCTTGGCCGGGCTGCATGGGGAAGGGCAGGGCAGGTGCCAGGCGAGGCTGAAGACCTGCAGCCCTGGGGCTACGTGGGAAACAGGAAGTGTTCGCTGTTCTGTTGCTAGAAGGCTGGGAGGGCTCCTAGGTTCTGTCTGGCCCTGCCCCGGGAACGGTGCAGGCTACGTTCTTGTTTTGTTTTGTTTATTTTTTTATGATCTTGGGGATAGAACCCAGGGCCCTGCACACTCTACCTGAGCTCTGTACCACCGAGCGCTGCCACAGACTGCAGACTGCGTGTTGATTCTGTGTGAACTGATATAATCCCCACATTCAGCAGGCTGAGGCAGGAGGACTGCAAATTTGAGCACAGTCTAGGCAACTGAGTGACTTAGCAAGACCCGATTTTAGGATACAAGGGGACCGGGTATGGGAGAACACACCTGTAATTCTAGCGCTTGGGAGCTGAGGCAGGAAGATCACCGTGAGTTCGAGGCCAGCCTGGGCTGCATAATGAGTTCAAGGCCTGCCTGTACCACATAATGAGAATTTATCTCAAAAAACAGCAGCAACAAAAATAATAATAAGCATTAAAATATTCATAGAGCATGGAAAATGGTTACCATCCATTGGAAGGGGGCAGTACTGGGGACCGAACCCCACGCTTGGCATGCGCTGAGCACACATGCAGCCCCCAGAGATGCCACACTATCGCTGGTCTGCAACCGGAGTAGCACATAACAGAGAACCCCAGTATGCTTTTTGGTTGTTGGTTTTTTGAGCCAGGGTCTTGCTAGGTAGCCCAGGCTGGCCTTGAACTCACAGCAGTCCTCCTGCCTCAGCCTCCTGAGTGCTAGAATTAGAGGCGTGTGCCACCGGTGTACTTTGGCACCATGTGTGCTGCTCTGGGAACACATACAAGGTCCATGAGGCTGGATGTGAGCTGTCCCTGCAGACAGGGCAGGTGTTCCAGGGCCCACGTACTCCGTGTGGTCAGGGGACCGGGAACCACTCTGACCCTGTTCCCGTCCCTCTCAGAGCCGTTCACGCATGCTTGGAATGGTTCCCACTGTAGGGGCCCCGCCTGGGAATTGTGTTTTCCTCTCTCTTCCTTTTCTTGGTTTTGGAAGCAAAAGCTTCTTCCCAAGCCAGAGTGACGTCACAGCGCCAGCGGGAGGGACAGCTGCCATCACACCGGGAGCGTGTGTCTCAGCTGCTGCCTTGGCCTTTGCGGGGCCGGGGACAGCATGCTGCACATTCTGTGGCTGTGTCATTGCGGTGTGGGTGGCAGAACGGGACGGATGATGCGAAGAGAGGCGGCGCCGAGTGCGTCCCCTGTCACCCCAGGGACACTGGTGGCAGCCCGGAGGGTCACGCACACTGGTTCTTCCGCTGTGTCTGGCAGCTGGTACTGCGCATCAATGCCATCTATGAGGCCCGGAGAGGGAGGAAGCGGGTGAAGAGGCTGTCGCAGTCCACGGAGAGCGGCTCAGGGAAAGGTAGGGCCCCGGACGCACTTCCGAGAAGCCGCTTCTGGCTGGCTCTGGGTGGGTCACCATGGCGGGGCCTGCGATGGTGCTGCTGTCCCCGGGACGGTCAAGGAGCAGGGACCTGAGCCCAGGAGACCCACACTGTGCGTCTCCCCACCTTGTCCTGCCTGAGCAGTCACCTCCCTGGCTCCACTCAAATAAACTGACAGGGTCTGATCCAGGAGCCCGTTAACTAGAGCTAGAGTTTAGAAATCCATTGCTCTAGGCAAGGCCAAGAGTTTGACTGTTACTTTTTTTTTTTTTTTTTTTTTTTTTTTGGTTTTTCTCCGGTACCGGGAACCGAACTCACGACCTTGCGCTTGCCACACAGGCGCTTTTGCCGCTGAGCTAAATCCCCAGCCCTTGACTGTTACTTTGAAGAGCTGGCAAAACGCCCCCCTCACTAGAAATTTTGGATCCCTTTTCCTGCGTTAGAAGAACTCACACTTGCATTTTTTTGTGTGGGTACCGGGAATCGAACTCAGGACCTTGCGTTTGCCAGGCAGGCGCTGCGCCGCTGAGCTACATCCCCAGCCCTCACATTTGCAATGTCTTTCCTTGTATTTCACCTAGTGACAGATGAGAACAGCGAGTCGGACAGCGACACTGAGGAAAAGCTAAAAGGTGAGGACAGTATTGCCACCCACAGGACCCTTGGTCCCCACATGAGGGGCGCATGTGTCCTGCCAGGCTTTCTGGGGAGGCATGGGTGTCTGAGAGGACACTGGGGCCTAGCCGAGTGCAGGACCTCGGGGTGTCAGACTTGTGGCGATCTTCCCACTGTAACAGAAAACGGCCTCCCTAACCCGTATACTCCAGTTTCTTAGCTGGTAGCCATTCCGGTTCCAGTTCTGGTTGCTTCTGTCTCTTAGAAGCAGCCGTTCACTGTGATACATAGCTGGTCATTATGATGCACAGTGTATAAACCAATCTCCAATTGACAGGCCATTCTGCCTCTGTGCTTCCTGCTGGCTTATGCAGGGTAAGCCCTACACCACCTGAGACCAGGGCCTGATATTCTGGAAATGATCCTGATCAGTGCCCTTAAGGTAAACTAATCTGCCTCCAAATCCTGGCGTTTCCGCTTGCCATTGCATCTGGTGCATCGGCCAGGAAGCCTGACTATGCCGACCTCTTTGGTCACCAGTTGCGGCCCTCACGGACGGAGCAAGGACCTCTCCAGGTCCCGAGGGGAAGGCATGCCCTCGAGATTTCTCGAGTCCCCTCGGAGGTCTGGAGGAGGATTCCTGGCTCCCTGCTTGAGTGGCTCACATCAGACCCCAAAGGGAGGAGGACGCAATCTCTGTCTGTCTCTCTCGCTGCCTGCCTGTCTGACTCTGGTAAGGCCGCTGGGGGCAGCCCAGTTAGTCACTCTGTCAGTCTTGCTCGGTTCTGGCAGAAGAGCTTGATCAACTCTCGTTAGTTAAAGCCGCTCTCAAGGGAAAGGCGGTGGGAATGTGTAACCTCTGAGTGCTGCTGAATGACTGGGTGAGTGGAACAGGCAGCATAAGCAACAGGCTGCTTCGTCTGTGCACCAAGGCTGGGAAGCGCTGGTCGCAGTGCCTGCCTGGGTCCCCCTGCAGTTCCATGGCGACTGACATATGGCCTCACACTCTCCTTAGCCAAGTCACACCTAAGTCACTGCAAGGGGTGCAGCCAGGCGGGCATCTATCCGAATGGTCTCTGTCTGAGGGGCACCCACTCTATGGCTGTTATGCCATCTTTCAAGGGTACACAACACACACTGTAGGGAGACACAATGGGAACTAATTAGTTCATTTCCTGACTGCAGGAAAATGGGCTTTTATGGAGTTATAAATGAAACCAGCCGGACGTGGTGGCACACGCTTGTAATCCCAGCACTCGGGAGGCTGAGGCAGGAGGATCGTTGGAAGTTTGAGGCCAGCCTGGGCTACAAAGTGAGCTCAAGGCCAGCCTGAACTGCATAGCGAGACCCTGTCTCAAAGAAAGACCAAAAAGAAAAAGAAACCAAACCATTCCATGCATCTCAAAGAAAAAAAAAAGGAGGAAGAGGCCCATTCTTCCTGAGTTCTGCGTTGGCACCCTTGTTGGCCACTGCAGTTACTGCCAACACCTATAGCTTCACGTCCACTCATGACTTATCCACTTCCGGCCAACTGAACTGGTTCCAGCTGGCCATTGCCTGCCTTTGGCCACAGAAGCCCTCCCTCGAGAGCCTTCTGCTTACGCACCATCCTGCCCAGATGGCGTCATCTAATGCCCACCTGAGATGACTGTCACAGGCCTGTGCCCCCACCCCTAGGATCTCTCTTAGGAACTCAGGACCTCTAGGCCTCACCTGTCAGGTGAAGTTGTTGAAATTTTGTCCCTAACAGTTGGGGACCCTGGTTCGGGCTTTTGTGGGTTTTCTGAGATTTCTCAGACCCTGGGGAGAAGCCAGAGAGAGTAAGCCTGGCCCTCCCAGGTGGGGTGACAGGGACCTGAGTCACCCCAGGATGAAGTGAGGTGGAGGCTCCCAGGTCCATTGGGCTTGGCCATTGAGTCACACGGATGTTTACAACACCCCCATGTCCGAAAGCCCATACTCGATTTTGTCACATCCTGGGAACAGAAATGACCAAGGGGAGGCATGAGCGTCCCCACCCAGGACAGATGAGGTGAGTTCCCAGCCTGCTGGCGCCCTGGGCTGCCCCAGGACGGGCTCCCCCTGAGGTCTGGCAAGGGGCCCAGGGGATTCCCTAGGTTGGGCACACCTCGGGGAGCCTCACGGGAGCCTCTGTGTCTCTGTGGTTCCCCTGGCAGGAGGTGGCGTCCAGCTCAAGGTCCCTCCCACCTCCCTTTCTGTCCCCAGCTCACAGCCGGCGCCTGGTCAATGTGCAGTCCCGCCTGAAGCAGGCCCCTCGCTACCCAGCCCGTGACCTCCTCGAGTGCCAGGAGAGGCAGCTCTTTGAGTACTTCGTGGTCGTGTCCCTGCACAGGAAGCAGGCCGGGGCCGCCTACGTGCCGGAACTCACGCAGCAGTTCCCTCTGAAGGTACCGGCGGGCCGGGGCCACCCAAGCACAGCCGCACTGCTGAGGTCGCCTGGCGGGGCTGTGGACTTGAAGGTCGGGGAGGGTGAGGGAGACCTGGGGTCTAGGACCTTGGAAATGGCCCTCAGTTAGCTCTGTCGTGTGAACAAATCTAGCCAGGCCTGGTAGCACACACCTGTCATCCTAGCTCCTCAGGAGACTGAGGCAGGAGGATTGTGAGGTTAAGACCAGCCTGGGTGACATAGTAAGACCTAATCTCAAAAGAAATTTTTTTTCAGTATCACACATTTATCTTCGTGACAGTTCATGGAGACATGGCCATGTGGAAAACTGCTTGAACTTGCTTCTGTCTGAGGTCACCTCTTAAGTCCTTGAATTCATCTCCCCTACGGGAAGATGTCATTGTTCCTTGTTTTATGTTTTCCATGATTTGGGGCCTTCACTCTGGTGATTCAGGACTACTTTCTATAATGATGTGCATCTAGTACCTGGTTTTCTCCAAAACACTCCAAGAGAGCTCAGAAGTTAGTGCTTCTGCTGGCTGTGGTCGTGCACTCCCGTAATCCTAGCTCTTTGGGAGGCTGAGGCAGGAGGGTTGTGACTTTGAGCCCAACCTGGGCAATTAAGCACTTAGTGAGACCCTCTTCAAAATGAAAAATAAAAAGGCCTGAGGATCTAACTCACAGAGGCCTTGCCCTAAGTGCAATCCCCAATAATAAAGGGGAAAAAAGCATTTTAGGAACACACTGAGCTACTGAATTGTCAACTCAAAGACCATCCTGGACCCCTGGGCTCCTCTGTACCACACATAAAGACAGACTATGGTATAGAAAAAAGTAGTGACTATTTGGAGGAAAAACTCAAAGACCATCAAGGAGCATCTTTGAATCTATGCACGGTTACTGCGTTTCCCGGACTGAGCCGTCCCGGCCGCAGCATTCGTGGTATTCTGCGGCCTGAATTGAATTTGGTCTGCCTGGGGATTAGGCCGGAGGTGGCTTTTGAAGTTGAAGTCAATCAGATCAGTCTGTGCTCTGCCTCTCTAGTTGGAGATCTATACTAAACAGAAGAACTGTCACACTGGCCTAGCATGAGCAAGGCCCCGAATTCCACCCCTAGTACCACCCACGAACGAAACAGAACAGATAGCTCAAGAAAAAAAAAAAATAGGTGAAATTAGAACAAAAATTCTGTTCCTATACCATGTAAGCAGTCTTGTGGTTTAAATGCCATCTCTAAGTCAGACTTTTTAATTTCTCCCGGTCCTCCACACGGTAGTATTCCTCAAGTCCATGGTAGGCTGGCTTCTTTTCCTGTCTCAAAAAAACAAAAAACAAAACTTTTTTTTTTTTTAACTTCCCCCAAAGACCGTAGCTGGAACTACTGTGGGGGAAAATGCCCTGCAGACTGAGCCACCAGCCCTTTAGGGAGGTTAAGGGACAGTCACAGCGTGGGAAGGGGGGCCCCCGCCACCATCGGCCTCACTGTCCCGTGCGGGGCTCCTTCTCGAGCCTCCTCGCCCCCCTCTGCAGCTGGAAAGGTCTTTCAAGTTCACGCGGGAGGCTGAGGACCAGCTGAAGGCCATTCCGCAGTTCTGTTTCCCCGACGCCAGGGACTGGAGCCCTGTCCAGCAGTTCACCAGGTACGTGCCGGCCCCCCCCCCAGCCTGCCCAGTGACCGAGGTGAGGCTAGAGAGGCCCGCAGAAGTCAGCGCTGCTGCAGCAATCCCGATGAGCCCTCGCCTGCACACTGCCCAGGCTGCGTTTGTGAAACTGCTCTGATTCGGGCCCCATGTAATCCTAGCACTTCGGAGGATGAGGCAGGATAGTTACAAGTTCAAGCCCAGCCTAGGCAGCTTAACCTGGGATTTAGTGAGACCCTCTTTCAAAATAAAACAACAGCAAAAGGGCTAGAGATGTCGATCAGGGTGAAGGCCCCGAGTTCGATCCCCAGTACCGCAGAACAAACCGGAGACCTCTGAGAGGAGAGTCTCCTTGCAGGGTGAACGCGAGCTCTCCCGGGCTCCTGCTCAGCCTGGGCGCCTGTGTCCCCCAAGCCTCACCCAGGCGATGCTTAGCCTGGCAGGAGGCGGGGCCTCGGAGCCGCGCCGGGCTGGGCCCAGTCTCCGTCTGTGCTTCTGTGCGGCGTCAGACGCTGGCGCCCTGCTGTCCTGCAGCCTGGGTGTCGGAGGCACCGTGACCATGCAGGGCCGCGGTCCTGTCCTCAGCCGTGACGGTGAAGCTATGCTGTGCTTCGTGTGGCAGGTGGCCCAGGCGACAGAGTTGGGGGTGGGAACCCCATTTCCTCTCGGGCCGCTGGCATGCTTGCCCCGTCCTCCCTGCCGCTTCCTCGCAGCTGCGGTGCACACTTAGCGGAGGGCTGGGGAGCGACCTGTTCCTGTCCCTCCTCGCCACCAGGCTGGGCACCCTTGATCATCACCTTGTGACGCCTGTGTCCTCCCACCCGCAGTGAGACGTTCTCCTTTGTCCTCACCGGAGAAGACGGGAGCAGGCGGTTCGGGTACTGCCGGAGGCTGCTGGTCAGTACGGCTCCTGGGCGGCCAGTCTGGCTTCAGGTCCCTTGAGACTCGGTTTCACCCAGTGAGAGGAACAGGAGGCGTGGCGGGTTAAGCAGGCGGGTAAAAATGCAGAGAAAGAGGTGGGTGTGTTGACGCATGAACACACCCGTGACCCGAGCACTCTGGGAGGCTGGGGAAGGAGGATCGCAGGTTCAAGTCCAGTCTGAGCTGCATACTTAGCAAGACCCTCTGTCCAGAACAAAAACGAAAAAACAAAAGAAAAAAAGTAAAAAAAAAGAAAAAAGAAAAAAACATAAAAGGCCTAGGGATGTGGATGTAGCTCAGTGTGAAGGCCCTGGGTTAATTGCCAATCCCACAAAATATAAATAAATAAAGAACCACATATGCAGAAAGTCTACTTTTATAAATTTATTCATGAATAAATAAATAAATACTTATAAATAAATAGTATTTATAAATGCTATGTGTAAGCCGGGCATGGTGGCGCATGCCTGTAATCCCAGCACTCGGGAGGCTGAGGCAGGAGGATCTTTGCAAGTTCGAGGCCAGCCTGGGCTACAAAGTGAGCTCAAGGCCAGCTTGAACTGCACAGAGAGACTCTGTCTCAAAAAGAGCAAAAAAAATAAAATAAAATAAAAACAAGACCAGCCTGAACTGCTCAGTGAGACCCTTTCTCAAAAGGACCAAAAAAAAAAAAAAAAAAAAAAAAAAACCGATTTGTAAATAGATAACCACTTAAAAGAAAGGTTGGGGCCTCACTTGCATTTTATTGGTAGGTGGAAGTAATTCTGTTTCCTTTAGGATGAAAATATTTTCTCTGTTGTTTTACCTCCAAATTAAATGCCTTTGTCTCCTTAAGCCAAGTGTCTAATACAAAGTGCTCCCTGGCCGGATTCTTTACTGGGAGCACCCAGAACGGCTGCGGCGGCTCCAGTGTCGCCTCTGGAGGTGGCCTGCCAGAGCCAGGAAATGATTCTGAGGAAGAGATCGCACTGCAGCATTTTAGGGCCTGGGACTTTTTGTTTGTTCGTTTTTGAGGCCTGTTTTTTTGAAAATGTTTTGTAGTGGAAATCTCTTTCCATTCAGAGTTTGAGCTTTAGAAATAGGCTGATGCCAGGCGTGGTGGCACATGCCTGTAATCCCAGCACTCGGGAGGCTGAAGCAGGAGGATTGTTGCAAGTTTGAGACCAGCCTGGGCTACAAAGTGAGCTCAAGGCCAGCCTAAACTACATAGCAAGACCCTGTCTCAGAAAGACAAAACAAAAAACAGAAATAAGCTGAAAAGGGACTGGGGCTTTAGCTCAGTGGCACAGTACCTGTCTGGCAAGCACAAGGTCGTGAGTTCGATTCCTGGTGCCAGAGAAAAACAAACAAAAAAAAGAAGTAGGCTGAAAAATTTTAAGAGTCAAGTAATGTGTGGCACATAGTAGGCATTCAGTAAATATCTGTTGAATTCAATAGCAGGTAAAAAGCATGGGTAATGATTGAAAAGTTAAGCAGGTTGATAAATTGTGTCATTCAAATTACTTTAGGCTTAAAGGTACTGAGGTCGATTTCCTTTTTGCTTTGAAAATTAGCTTAAAAGTCAGTTTCCAAGCCCAGCATTGTGGTGCATGCCTATAATCTCAGTACTTGGGAGGCTGAGGCAGGAGGATTGTTGCGAGTTCAAGACCAGCCTGGGCTCCAAAGTGAGCTCAGGTCCAGCCTGAACTGCATAAAGAGACCCTGTCTCAAAAAGACAAAAAAAAAAAAAAAAGTCAGTTTCCAAAAAAGATCGTTAGTGTCCTGTGTAATGACACATGCCAGTAATCTCAGCATTTGGGAGGCTGAGGCAGAAGAATTGCCGTGAGTTTGAGGCCAGCCTGGGCTACACAAGGCAAGTTCAAGGCCAGCCTGAACTACATAGTGAGACCCTGTCTCAAAAAATAAATAAATAAAATAAAAATCTTCAGAAATAATTTCTCAGGACCAGGGATATAGTTCAGTGGCACAAGTGCCTTCCTGGCAAGCACAAGGTCCTGAGTTCGATTCCTGGCACACCAAAAAAAATAACTTCTCATTTGGAATTACCATTCCAACGATGTCAGAATAACTCCTTAGGAGGAGCTACCAGCACTCCAGAGGCTGAAGGAGGAGAACTGCTGAGAGTTTGAGGTCAGCCTGGGCTACCTACTGAGTTGAAGGCCAGCCTGAACTACATAGGGAGACTACTCCATCTCAAAAAAACAAAAGTCATGTGTGGGAATGGCGTGCGATAGCCCCGAGAGCATCTGGGTCTCTGCATCCGTGTGTTGTTATTGCTCACGAGGGCCTGCGTCTCTCTCCAGCCTGGAGGCAAAGGGAAGCGCCTGCCTGAGGTGTACTGCATTGTGAGCCGCCTGGGCTGCTTCAGCCTCTTCTCAAAGGTGAGAGCCTGGACTTCAGAGAAAGCAGGGCGAAGCCAGGTGTGCTGCGCACCTGTCATCCCGCACTGGGAGGCTGAGGCAGGAAGCTTACTGGTTACTTAGCAACTTACTGAGACTCTGTCTTAAAATAAAATAGTAAGAAGAAAAGGGCTGGGGATGCAGTGTAGTGCTGTAATCTCAGCATTTGGGAGGCTGAGGCAGGAGAATTGCTGTGAGTTTGAGGCCCTGGTTCAATCCTTGGTGCCAAGAAAAAGGAGAAGAGAGGGAGAGGGAAGGAAGGGCTGGGCCCGAGAGGAACCCGGCACACGCCACAATCCTGGTTCTCTGCAGTCTTGTTGTCCACCTGTTTGCCCCCTCGCCTTCCCAGCCCTCCCCTCCTCCAGGAGGAAATAGGAGCGGGTGAGGGCTGGCTCCAAGAAGAAGCAGAGGGAGAGGCTGGGAAATGGAGCTGAGGGAGGGAGGTGCGGATCCCCCCAGAATATTCCTGGGGTTTCGTTTCCTTCCTTTAGTATTGTCTTGTGTCATATTAGTTTCTGCTAGAAAAAAAGGCCCCTGTGATTGATGTATGTATGTGTATTTAGGTGTACAAGTTCATTAAAATACTACTATAATTTGAACCTCTTTCCTGGAAAGCGAGACAGTATCGAGACAAGGGAATCACCGTATTGATTCCAGCTCGGTCACCCCTGTGTTCTGGATTGGTGTATAAGAAACAAGTGCTGTCCTGTGTGGAGCCGATCTCAGAAGTTAGGTGTAGAAGTCAGGCCTGGTGGCACACACCTGTGACTCCAGCCCTCGGGAGGCTGAGGCAGGAGGATCACAAGTTCAAGGCCAACCTGAACTACATAGCAAGACCCTGTCTCAAAAAAGAGAAAGAAATTAGGTATAGAATACTTGACTAGGCTGTGTGAGGCCCTGGGTTCCATCCTGGGTACTGAAAAAAGAAAACGTGTTAGTCACCTGCCAAGGCCAAAGTCCAAGGGGCAGGGCCATCCTGCACCCTGCCAGAGTCACCGGCAGAGGGCATGGACGCGTAGGGGGAGCAGGGCGGGGCAGTAACTTGAAGAGCCCCAGAGCCTGTGGCTGAGAGAGCTGCAGCTCCCTCACTGGGAAGGAGCCACACATAGGCCCTCGTCCTCGGGAGCTGGCCAGGCTGAGCGGCTTTCCTGACCCTTCCAGATCTTGGACGAGGTGGAGAAGAGACGTGGCATCTCTCCGGCCCTCGTGCAGCCCCTCATGAGGAGCGTCATGGAAGCCCCTTTCCCTGCCCTGGGTAAGACCATCGTGGTCAAGAACTTCCTGCCAGGGTCAGGCACCGAGGTGAGCTTCAGGTTCCCTTCCTCTCCCAGGGCCCAGTGGCGCAGACAGCAGAGTCTCAGTGGGCAGAGGGCCGGCTGTCAGCAGGCCACCAAATGCAGTGATCACAGTGCTCAGGAAGCTGAGGCAGGAGGATCACAAGTTTGAGCCCAGCCTGGACAACTTAGTGATTTAGCAAGATCCTGGCTCAAAAAATAGAAAAAAAAGGTGGGCCTATCTCTCAGGATGAAGGTCCCAGGTTCAGTCCCCAGTCTCACACCCACACACACACACACACACACACACACACACGCATTTTTTTTAAAAAAAAAAACAAGCCAGCCATTGATAAATGTTATTTCAGCCTGCTTACATTTTGGTTTTCACCTGCACAACTTTGTAGTGTAAAACAGATTCTCTGACGGAGAGACAAGCTCGGGTGCTACTTTTGTTCATCTCAGACTTGGAAGCTCTTCTCCTTGGCTGGGCTGACATGATGAAGTTTGTTTTTGTCCTTTCTATTCCCTTCTTCTGGCCCTGTGGACGCCAGGGACCGAGCCCATCCAGCCTGGATCGCCAGTTCCAGCAGCCCTGGAGCCCAGGCCACTGCCAGAGACACGAGGGCTGGGGCTGGGCTGGAGCTTCAGGAGCAGCTCAGTATCCGGCACGGGATGCCCTGAGGAAGTGCTTGCTAGGGCCCAGGCATGGTGTCGCACGCCTGTCATCCCAGCACTCGGGAGATTGAGGCAGGAGGATCGCTACGAGTTTGAGGCCAGCCTGGGCTACATAGGGATACTATCTATGAATGAATGAACGTTTAATTGCTAAGGAGGGGTTGCTCAAAGTTAGAGCACGTGCTTAGCCTGTGCCAGGCCCTGGGTTTCATCCCCTACAAAACAGAAAAGAAGAAGGCAGTGCGGCTGAAGGACGGGTCCTGGGTGTGCTGCTGGGGCAGCTGCTGGTGTGCTAGGCCCCGTGGTTCCTGTCCAGCCCTTGATTAACGGTCCCTCTTGAGACACAGGAACCCCGGGTTCTGGGCGAGGGCTGTCTTCAGCAGTCACGGGGCGCTGGCCTGGGGGGCCCACTGCCATTTGGGGGCACTGCTCAGGACCCTGCCACTCAGCCGCTGCCACTCAAACTGCTTCCCCGCCCCACGCACCCCTTCTGGGTCTCCGGCACCCGTCCTCCCCGACTCCCTTTGGATCTTCTCGTCTGTCCTCTTGCCCCGCGGAGGACACGGAGCCCAGGAGCCCCTGGGAGAGGCCTGGCCGAGGGCGGCGCCTCCACAGCGGTCCTGCTGCCCCGCAGGTCATCGAGCTGTGCCGCCCGCTTGACTCCCGGCTGGAGCACGTGGACTTCGAGTCGCTCTTCTCGTCGCTCAGCGTCCGCCACCTGGTGTGCGTGTTTGCCTCGCTGCTCCTGGAGCGGAGGGTCATCTTCATCGCGGACAAGCTCAGGTACGGTACGGCGCGTCATCTGCTCAGCCGCGGACGGCCGCGGTGTGGCGGCTGTGGTCAGGGCGCCCTGTCCCATGGGGGGGAACTAGACAGGCGCTGAGGACGGAGGCTCACGGGGCAGCCATGGGGTAGACGGGGTGGCGAGTTGTTAGCTGTGAGGAGGTGACGGACGATACAGACTTCCGGAGTCCGCCACCCAGGGAGGGGACGAGGGAGTAAGACGATCCCCGTACAGCGAGTGCTGAGGGTGGTTAGTGACCGCTTGTTCCGGCAGATGCGCTGGTGCACCCTGTAATCCCAGCACTGGGTAGGCTGAGGCAGGACCATCGCTGTGCGTTTGAAGCCAAGGGCAGCCTGAACTATAGTAGTGAAACCCTGTCTCAAAAAACCAAAATAAATAAAGCAACCAACCAGGTCACACACGGCCACACACGCTGTTCATAGCCCAGGAGGGTGTCGTAGGGCCAGTCTGTGTGTGCAAAGGCCACATCACAAATCAGAGAAGACCCTGAAGGGGCTGCAGGAGTAGTGCGCCCCAGGGGGTGAGCTTTGATCTCCTCACCGAGGAAGACTCCCCTGCCTCGCACGCGCTCAAGAGTTCCGGCCCGGAGCCCACTGCACTCAGGGCCAAGGTCACGAAGCGGGCATGGAGGCCGCAGCCCAGGAAGGGCCACCTGCGAGCTCATCTGGGAAGAAAACGCTGCGAGAGACAAACACGCTGCACAGTGCTTTGGGGAGGAAAGAGATCTGAGCTGGAAAACAAAAGAGGAAAGACGAGGGCCCCAGTGGGGCGGGGAGGAGTGGCACGCAGCCCGCTCCTCACTGCGGCCGCCTGGTCGCCTTTGTGATGCTGCCCTCTGGACGGCAGCCCTTGGGCCGGTTCCTGCTGCCCCCACCCTGTCATAGAGGTCACCGTTCGCTTCTAAATGTCACCCGCGCCGTGCTCCCGTGCAGTTACTCGGCTCCGGAAGTGGCCGTCTCAGCCTGCAGCTGCTGCGGGTGCTGGGCAGCCCTCCAGCTCCTAAGTGGGGCGGGGGTGGTCAGGAGGGGAGTTTGCAGGCTGTGCCCGGCGGCGGCATGAGTAGTAACCCTTCATGACCGGATTGCGCATCCCAGCGCGGCAGTGACTGTCCTCATTCTCCCGAAGGCCCTCTGTGTCCCTAGGCGGGGCTTGTCACAGACAGACGTCCCTCTCTGCAGGTACAGGGGAAGTCGAGGGGGTGGCTCACAGGACCCAGGCTCTGGGAGCGGATGAGGTGTGGCCAGGCGGAGGCTGCACCAGTCCCTGCCACGGAGCTACTCTTGCAAGGAACGCAGGCAAAAGGGGTTGCTGGGCCTCGGCAGTCCCCAGCCCCTCCTGCCCTGTCTGGGGCCATCTGTGGAGGTGACAGGGTACCCTGAGGGACCAGCAGGAGGATTTGGCAGCTGTCTGCTCACCCACCTTGCACACGCTGGCTCTGCCCTGGAGATAGCCTCTTCCAACACCGCATGCCCAGGAGAGGAGCAAGTGCTGGCTGTGGGTGCGGGCCGTTGTCACGTGGCAGCTGTGGGCCGTGCTGCCGAGATGGTTTGGGAGGAGGAGCAGGTAACAGGAACGCGAGTCGCTTGAGCGCCCTCTGGAGCCAGAGCTTGGCCATGGTACAGCGGTGATAGGGAGTGCGTGCACTTGTGTGTAGAGTGCTGTAATTGCATGTTGATACCCTTTCCAACCTCGATGCGAGGCCCATCCATCCTAGTCACCCGCGGCGACTGGGCATTCCTCTGTCTGGGGACAACCTCAGGTCTGACGTTTGTCCCCAGCCCTGTCCCGTGGGTGCTGTTGTGAGTCCCCACACAAAGGTTCAGCCCTTTTGCTCCGGGAAGAGACTGCCTGACTCTGCAGAAGACCGGGGGAACTGGCTGGGCCGCAGTGGTCTCGGGGTGGGTAACAGGCAGGCTTCAGGGCCCCATCTCTCCACATAGATGTGCAAGGAAATATACAGTGAGTGTTTATTTTTTGTTGCTATTGTTTTTTTCCGGTACCGGGAATCGAACTCACGACCCTGCGCTTGCCAGGCAGGTGCTGCGCCGCTAAGCTAAATCCCCAGCCCCCACAGTGAGTGTTTAAATGAAACATTTTATTACAGTCAAAGACACGTTGCCGTTATCACCCTCAAAATACTCTTCTCACTTTGAATGCTCTGATACCATCATTCTTGTCACTTTCTGCAGCAGTTCTGGAGTTGCTCTTTTCTGAGTGTCTTTAGGAGCTGTGGTCAGAAATCTGGTGGATGCTGCTCCTGAGCGCCATCCAGGGAAATGACGGCCTCTTAAAACCATGATGCAGGGTCCTCATCCACCCTTCTCACTGGATCTGGCAAGTCAACATGACGATGAAAGGGAAATGTTTTGAAGTGATTCAGGACATCAAGGCAGCCACAGCAGTGCACCTAAAGACACTCACGAAAGAGGACTTACAGAACTGCTTCAGAAAGCAGCAAGAGTGGTGGGATACGTGTGTTTAAAGGAAGAGGAAAGATTTTGAGGAGAGTTCGTTTTTACTGTAATAAACTCTTCCAAATGTAGACATCCGTTGTGTTTCTCATCACACCTCACAGGAGGGAAGGCTTGGAGAACAGACTGCCAGGACTCCTCCGAGCTCAGCAGTCAGGTAGAGCGGTCGCCTTTGCCCTTCTAGCGGGGGCCCTGGTAAAGCAGGTGTGGCTGGGGATGCCAAAGTGTCTTTCAGCTCTGAGGTCCTCAGATTCCTCGAGCCAGGAGAATCTGGACCCTCCTCGCTGTGTTTGATTTATGGCCAAGTACCCACAGGAGGGCAGGGGTTCTCTGGCTAGGCCTTAGTGAGCAAGGGCTTGGGGGACGGTGGCTGGCTGCAAGTTTCCGGACCTGGAAAACTCCAGAAGTCCTCGGAACAAACCTTCAGCCAAAGTTTCAGCTGCCACCTGCATCCCCCACACAGGACCACGCATGCACCAAACCCAGATTGGTTAAAAATCTATCAAATTTAGAATCATATTTTTCTCATTAGGGTGGGCGCTGAGTGTTTCTAAATGTTGTGACAAGCCCAGGCATGACAGATGGAAAGGGAAGAATGTTGTGATGGCTTGTTCTGTCGTTATAGCAACCCTTCGTTTTCCTGATGATAAACATTTTGTTTTTTAGTTTACTCATTTCGGTTCCAAAAAACTTGGCTAAAGAGCCGGCCTAGTAACAAAGTCAGAACTGCATATAAAAAAGTCTGTATAAAGTTTTAATTTCTTTTTTCTTTTTGAGACAGGGTCTTACTATGTAGTTCACACCGGCCTTGGACTCATTATATAGCCCAGTCTGGCTTCAAACTCATGACAGTCCTCCTGCCTCAGCCTCCCAAGCATCACAGGTGTGTGCCACCATACCTGGACCTGTATGAAAGTTTTAGATAGCGCCAAGTCTTTTCTCGAGAAAGTCACTTTTTTTTTTCCTGTTTACAAATTTAATAAACTTTCTTGAGATCCACACATTACTGTCTGTGACTGTCAGAAGCATTTCACAGCCCTAGCAAGGCAGATTTACACTCTATGCATCACCTTGGCCCACTGTCAGCCCAGTACTGATCCCTTAGCCTGCTCCTGTAGGAGTCTTCAAGAGAACCAAAACAGCTTCAGTTTGGCATGTGGATGTGTGAGTTAGCTTCCCGTCGCTGTGACAAAATACTTGAGATAATCACCTTGAAAGAGGAAAAGGGTTTTTGGGTCACGGTGTCAGAGGTTTCAGTCTGCAGCTCCTTAACTGTTGCTTTGGGCTCTGGTGCTGCTAAACATCTTGGCAGGAGCATGTGGGGGGCTAGATCTGTCACTACACGGCAGCTGGGAGCAAAAGAGAAAAGGAGGGGCCAGAGTCTCAATAACCCTTTGTGGGACACGTCCTTGGTGACCTGACTTTCTGCCACTAGGCTCTGCCACCTCCTGACAGCGTCGCACCACAGACCAAGCCTGTAAGCCATGTGTCTTTAGGGGAAATTGCGGAAATCATTTGGGGTAACCGCCTAGACTGCTGAGCTTTAAATTCTGGCTGTGCCGCTAATTGTCACATTCACTGTGTGACTTTGGGCAGCCGTGTGACTCCGCCAGTTTCCCCCTCTGAAAGAGGGACAGCAGTAGTCTCAGAGTTACTGCGAGCTTTCCCTGACTCCATACCTGGCAGGACTTTGAACCTCAGCAGTGTGGCTGGGAGTCCAGGCTCCTGATGGACTCCTTCCTGTGCTCAGGAAGACTTGGCAGGGACGCGCCTATTGGTCAGATGCTATGGATTGCAGGGAAATCTTGCTTCCTCTTTTTCCCCACCCTCCTCCCCACTTTAACCCCTCTTCCCTCCTTATTTACAAAAGATTTGGTGCTGGGGATATAGTCCTGTGGCACAGCACCTGCCTGGCAAGTGCGAGGTCCTGAGTTCGATTCCTGGTAACACACACACACACACACACACACACACACACACAAGCCTTGTTTCTCTTTTTTTCCTTGCATTCCTTTTCTTCTTGTCCCTTCTTTCCTTTCCCCCTCCCCACCAGTTCTCTTTGTCTTTGAACATTTTCTTCCTATTTCCCAGTGTGTGTTACACATTTTGTTCCTTATTTACACTTTCAGTTTCTCACACCAGAAAAACAATGCAGCGTTTACATGTGTGACCAATTTATTTCACTTAAGAGCATCGTCTCAAGGTCCATCCATTTAGCTAGAAATGTCTCAAGCTTATCCTTCTTTATGGCAGAGTAGTACTCTACTGTATATAAAAAAGAAAATCTTTACCCATTCATCGGTTGATGGGCATTTGGAATGTCTCCAAGATTTAGCTATTACAAACTGTGCCTCTGTAAACGTGGGTGTACATATGTCGCTGTGGTGTGATACCTTTCATTCTTTCGGGAGGATACCCAGAAGGGGAATAGCAAAGTCAAGCGGGACCTCCAGTCCTAGTTTTCTTAGGGATCTCCACACTGATTTCCACAGTGGTTGCACCAGTCTGCATTCCCACCAACAGTGAAGAAGGGCTCCTTTTTCCCCACAGCCCCACCAGCATTTGTTATTGGTCGATTTCTTGATAATAAGCGTTCTAACAAAGTCACTTGCTGTCTTCCTATAGTACAGTACACCACATGCCGAAAGATAGAGTTCTAGCTAATGATAAGTAGGATCAGGTGATCAAGTCTTCACAGATAGTGCACTGGAGTTTGAGTCCTAGCTTTGACCTCAGAGTAACCACACAAATGAGTGCATGTGTAGTTCTGTTCCTCTTCTAGTGTTTTGGGGTTGTTTTTTGTTTTGTTTTTTTTGACACACGGTCTTGCTATGTAGTCCAGGCTGGCCTTGAACTCACTGTCAGCCCTCCTGCCTCAGCCTCCCGAGTGCTGGGGTCACCGGCGTGCATCACCACATCCAGCTGTGTTCCTTTCAGTTCATTTTCAGCATCCACAGGGGGGACCCTTCCATGGGGTCCTGCATGCCTGCCAGGGTCAGAGGGAGGCCAGTGTGTGAGCGTGCCCTCCTGCAGCTGAGTTTGGCCCAGGCCTCCCTGCAGGGGACAGCAGCTGCCACCTCTGTTCTGGCAGCCAGACAACTCACGTGGACGTCTGGCTGGTCCTCAGTGTGCCCGACAAAGTCTTAGAGATAAATACATGTAATTCTGCGGAGTCCTCTGGGGAAAACATGTGGTAGCACGACAGCACATTCTGATTAAATAGCAGCCGCCGTGTTTGGCATGTGGACACCAAGACACTCGCATCTGGAGCAAGCTTTAGAGGACAGTGCAGCCACATGCTGCTGCATCTCTTCACCGAACACACCAGGACACTATGTCCAGTTTTCCTTCTTAATGTGGGGCTCCAACCCGTCTGACCCGGTACCCTGAGATCCCCAGAATGCTGAGTCTGCACTTTTCCTGTCTGCGTCCCCTCCTCCCTCCCTAGCACGACCTTCCTGTGCCAGCCCTGGTTCTTTCTGGGCCTCCACAGAAGGAGCCCCCTCTGACCCTGGCTTGTGCTCACTCTTGCAGACTCCGGGTAGATACTAAAGCCAGAGGATACTGGAGATTGTCTCGTGTGCAGGGGAATGTGAGCAGAGATGGAGGGCTCTTCCTGAGATCGTACAGGAAGCAGATTCCCAAGGTTCACCCTGTGTCTTTTTAAACTCAGTTTAGCTACTTGCTGAGCGTGGTGGTGCACACCTGTAATCCCAGCCCTCCTGAGGCAGGAGGGTCGAAAGCGCAAGCCCAGCCTGGTGATTTAGCAAGAACACAGAAAAGGGCAGAGGCCTTGGGTTCAATCTTCAGTATCAAAAAATAAAATAAGCCGGGTGTGGTGGCGCACGCCTGTAATCCCAGCACTCGGGAGGCTGAGGCAGGGGATCGTTGCGAGTTTGAGGCCAGCCTGGGCTACAAAATGAGTTCAAGACCAGCCTGAACTGCATAGCGAGACCCTGTCTCAAAAAAAAAAAAAAAAAAAAAGTCTGCAAGGTGACAGCCACTTCCCAGAGGTTTCTTCAGGTCCAGACCTGAGCTGCCCTCTCCCTTGTGCTCCTGAGGTGCTGGGAAGCTGGGAGCACGATACAATGGTCCTTCCCATTCTGGGGCGTCTACCTTGGGAAGTACAGGGATGACATGAAGGCAGGGAGAGGGCAGGACCCCATCTAGGAGAACCCAGCCACTGCGGTGCGTCCAGATGTCCCAAAGCGAGCAAGCATCGTGGGACCAGATACTCTGCCCCGTGCCTGTCCAGAGCTCTGTGGCCACCTTCCCCGGGGGCATCCTCCCCAGCCCGCTGGTGTACCCGCACACAGCTGCAGCGCTGGTTTCTTTCCTCCACCCACCCCCACCCCGGTGTATGCAAGCCACCTGTAAGAGTCCCTTCCAGGACAGGCTGCCTTCAAATCCGCTGTCTCCTGCAGCCCGCCCGGCTCTCCAGTGAGCCTGCTGCATCATCCCTGGCTCCCTGAACAGTTCTGTGCTTCCCAAGCTGGGAATGAGCCAGGCGTGGTGATGCATGTCTATGATCCCAGTACTCAGGAGGCTGAGGCAGGAGGATTTCCTCAAGTTCAAGGCCAGCCTAGGCTACATAGTGAGATCCAGTCTCAAAAAAATCAGAGAATAGAATTTCATTTGCAGCAGTGATTGAGAAAAACACACACTGTGTTCAAAAAAATCCTTTCTTTTCTCCTCTACTAGTTTTAGGAGATGCGTTCTGTCATATCTGCAGAATTTGACCTTTCCTTTCCATTTTGCACAGGCTCTTTAGAACAGTGTGGTCGGGGAGAGTGCAGGAGCAGCGAGCCACTCCTCCGCGGCCCCCGGCCGTGGTCCTGCTGCTCCCTGCCGCCTCCAGCCTCCAGGGGTTGATGATGACCAGGTGTGGGAACATCTGGCCCAGCCGCAGGGTGCTCGGACTATTGAAGCCAAAACCTCTCCCTACAAGAAACAGCCACTGGTGGGGCACTACCTCCATGGCCAGCAGGTCGCCAGCTGTGCTATCCTTTGTCCCTACCAGAATTGGATACAGGTGCTCCTTAGCTTTTGGCATTCCAGTTCACTGAATGAATTTCATCTTTCTTCTTCTTTTTTTTTTTTTTTTTTTTTTTTTTTTTTGTTCTTTTTGAGACAGGGTCTCGCTATGCAGTTCAGGCTGGCCTTGAGCTTACTTTGTAGCCCAGGCTGGCCTCGAATTCCCAATGATCCTCCTGCCTCAGCCTCCTGAGTGCTGGGATCACAGGTGTGCTCCACCACACCAGGCTTCATTTTTCTTCTTGTAGCTTTTTTCTTCTTCCTCTCCTTCCTCTTCTTCTTCCTCTTTTTCTCTTCTTCTACTGGGGATTGAACCCAGGACCTTCCACTACACAACATGTCTAGCCCTTTCCTTTGAGACAGTGTCTTGTTAAAATGCCCAAGTTGTTCTCAAATTTGAGATACTGGGCCAGGGATATAGCTCAGTGACATAAGTGCCTGCCTGGCAAGCACAAGGTCCTGAGTTCGATTCCCAGTACCAAAAAAAAAAAAAAAGAGAGAGAGAGAGAGAGATCCTTCTGCCTCGGCCTCCCAGAATGCTAGGGTTCCATTGGTGTTTGTCTTAATGCTGATCACAGCCCATGCAAACGATTCCAGGACCCACCCGTGGGCAGCAGACTGCAGTCCAAAAACCATGTGGGGGACATGGCTGTCCTGGTTCACATGCTGATGTCCTCCTAGCATGAGCCCTGATGGCACACTCCTGTACAGCAGCAGATCCACTTTGTAGACCCACAGGCCACACAGGCGCACGGACTGATTCCGACATCAGAACATTCCAGCAATTCCCTAAAAGATTTTACCATTCTTTTTGGGTTTTGTTTTGTTTTGTTTTTGACACAGGGTCCAACTCTGTAGTTCAGACCCGCCTTGACCTCACTAGGTAGCCCAGGCTGGCCTCAAACTTGAGGCAATCCTCCTGCCTCAGCCTCCTGAGTGTTGGGGTGCTATGGCCATACTACCCGAACGCGCCCGATCTTGTCTGAGTGCTGGGATGATAGGTGTGCACCACCACATCTCAATGACTTTTCCTGATGAGCTCTGGGAGGTTTTATGACACTGCGATTACAGGCACCTGGCATCACGGATGTCAGGATGCAGCATGTGTCCTTGCAGAGCTGTGGCTCAGCTTCTCACAGGCCGACAAAGTGCCTGAAGCAGTAACCTTAGACAGAGGGAAGGTCTGTTCGGCTCAGGATTTTGGAGCTTTCGTCTCATGGTCAGTTGGCTCTGTTGCCTTTGGGCCTGGTGGTGTGGCTGAACTTGGTGGTGAGAGCTTACAGTGCACTAGCTGCTCATTTCATGGGGGCCAGGAAGCCAAAGAGGCAGGGCTGAGCTGGGGCCAGGGTCTCCTTCAGGGAGTCACACCCAACTTCCCCCACCAGGCTCCGCCTCCTAAGGAGGCCCTCATATAGGGGTCTTCCAGGACATTTAAGTTCCAGGTGATTTTTTTTTTTGGTCTTTTTGAGACAGGGTCTTACTATGCCATTCAGGCTGGCCTTGAGCTCACTTTGTAGCCCAGGCTAGCCTCGAACTCCAAACAATCCTCCTGCCTCAGCCTCCCGAGTGCTGGGATTACAGGTGTGAGCCACCACACCTGGCTAAGGTCCAGATGATTGCAGTAGGTAACACCAAAAGGTCCCTAACCATACCCAGGCATACACCCTAGCACTTAGGAAGCTGAGACAGAAGGATCACCACAAGTTCAAGGCCAGCCTGGGCTATATAGTAAGTTCAGGGCCAGCCTGAACTGCATAAGGAGACCCTATCTCAAAAACAAACCAAAAAAGAAAAAAAAAGCACTTGCAGTAAGACAATCAGATTCTATTGCTGGGCGTGGTGGTGCACGCCTGTAATCCCAGCACTTGGGAGGCTGAGGCAGGAGGATCATTTGGAGTTTGAGACCAGCCTGGGCTACAAAGTGAGCTCGAGGCTAGCCTGAACTGCATAGCAAGACCTTGTCTCAAAAAGCCAAAAAAAAGGGGGCTGGGGATTTAGCTCAGCGGCAAAAGCGCCTGCCTGGCAAGCGCAAGGTCGTGAGTTCGGTTCCCGGTACCGGAGAAAAACCAAAAAAAAAAAGCCAAAAAAAAAAAGAAAGAAAATGAGTTTCCATGAAAGAAAGAAAATGAGTTTCCATGAGAAAAACAGGCTTTAGCTGTCACCTCAGTTGGTTTTCTTTTTTTTTTTTTTCTTTTTGAGACAGTCTTGCTATGCAGTTCAGGCTGAACTTGAGCTCACTTTGTAGCCCAGGCTGGTCTCTAACTCACAATGATCCTCCTGCCTCAGCCTCCCAAGTTCAGTTGGTTTCCTGTTGCTACAACAGCACACCCAGGCCGGGTACTTTATAAAGAGGTGTGGTCAGCTTCTACTCTGCAGCACCAGCTCCTTGTCAAGGCCTTCCTTGTCACTCCACCCCACGGCAGGGACGGAAAGGGAAGGGGCGTCAGGGATGGGCGTGTTGGAGAAAGTGAGGCGCAGAGAGGAGCCAGCTCGCTCTTACAGCACCCGTTCTGTGGGAGCAGGCCTGCCCTGCCCGGGGACAGTGGGACCATTCGCGGCAGGAGCCCCATGGCCTGACCATCCCCCACCTCAGCACTCCGTCCCTCGGGACCCTGCTGGTGAAGCGGGGGCGTTCCCAAGCCGCAAGGCTCGCTGTGGGTTTTGTTTGGGTGGGGAAGAACGGGGAGTGGAGGATTGGATCCAGGCCTTGCAGGGAGTCAGGTGCGGAGGATCGAAAGCTCAAGCCCAGCCCGGGCAGTGCGCGACTCAGGGCCGGGGACGTGGCTCCGTGCACAGGCCCCGGCTTCCATCCCCAGCGCTGCAGAACCGGGACCGTAGCAAACCCTGGCGCCAGTGACGCCCACACCGAGTTCCCGGGTGGTGACTCCGTCCCCACTGCTGTCCCCTGAGCTTCTGCCCGCCCTGCCCTGCGCGGGAGTCTCGCCCCCGCCCCGCCCTCCGGCCGCGGCCCCCCGCTGACGGCCTCTCGCTCTCCCCGCCCAGCACGCTGTCCAAGTGCTGCCACGCGGTGGTGGCGCTCATCTACCCCTTCCGCTGGCAGCACACCTACATCCCCGTGCTGCCGCCGGCCATGGTGGACATCGTGTGCTCGCCCACGCCCTTCCTCGTCGGGCTGCTGGCCAGCTCGCTGCCACTGCTCCGGGAGCTGCCGCTGGAGGAGGTAAGGCGGCCCGGCCCCCCCCCCGGGGGAGGCGTGGTGCAGAGGCTGGGGACACGGGGCAGGGGACCCCAAGGCTAGGTCTGAGCGGGCCTGCCTGGAGCCGGGCTCAGCCGGCCCTTCTGTTGTCCCCTCTGAATGAAGCATCTGTGAGCCACCTAGCCCGGTGTCAGAGCCCCGACAGCAGAAATGGCCGTGGGCCCCTCCCCCGCCCACCGGCACTGAGCACACACACAGCTCACGCAGCTGGGTGTCTCTGAGCCAGAGACAGAGTGAACAAGGACCGTGCACCTCCAGTGTGGGTCTTTTGTCCTATTCAGTTAAAGGACAACCACTGAAGCCAGACATGGGGGCCTATCCCTGTAGTCCCAGGACTCAGGAGGCTGAGGCGGGAAGATCGCAAGTTCAAACCCAGCCGGGGCAACTTAGTGACTTAGCAAAACCGCATCTCAAAATACAAAAAGATGGAGGCTGTAGCTCAACGCAGAGGCCCTGAACCCAAGCCCCGATATGACAAAACAAAAAGAAGACAGGAGCAGGGCAGGGGGGCAGCCAGGACGCACATGGCCGGCCATGCCGTTGGGCAGGAAGCCCCTCCTACTTCTCCGTGTAGAGGAGGCGCAAGGGCCCCTCCCCAGCTGCCTCTGGCCACCAGGGGGAGGGGGAGGCTGAGTCTACCTCTGAGCCGGTAGCCTGGTAGCTAGGCCTCGTTCTCTGTCTGCAGGTCCTGGTGGTCGACCTCATCAACAACCGCTTCCTCCGGCAGGTGAGGGGGGCTGCCCCAGCCCTGCGCCCTTTGCGTCCGTCTCCTCCGTCCTTGGGGTTCAGCTCCCCGGCTCTGGAAAGGCCCGGGGGTAAGAATGAGACAGGCGAGGCAAGGAGGAGGGCGCTGGCCAAGGATCGAGCTCCTCTGTGCTGGCAGGAAAGGATTTTCTAAGAATTCGAACCAGAACACAAAATTACATGCGTGAAGGCCTGTTTGCTTTCGTAGTGCTCAAGAGCTAACCCAGGGCCATGCACTTTTTGGCAAACTGTATCACTGAGGTAGCCCCAGTACCCAATACCATATCTTAAAGAAAGAGAAGCCAGGAATGATGGTGCACGCCGTAATCCTAACACTCAGGAGGCTGAGGCAGGAGGATCCCTATGAGGCCAGCCTGGGCTACACAGTGAGTTCAAGGCCAGCCTGAGCTACATAGCGAGACCCTGCCTCAAAAAAACCCCTAAACATTAATGCTGGTGCCTTAGAGAAGCAAGCAGGGAGACAAATTTTTAGTGATTTTCATGTTTTGTTTCATGTACTGTGTGCCTGAAATGATCACGGATTACTTTCATTACCAGAGAAATAGCACACATGCGTTTTTTATCATTTGTCTGAGAGCTCTGGCTGCTGTGAGATCTTGCAGAGAATAACTACACTGGAGGCTGAGCAGGAGGATTTGAGAGTTCAAGCCCAGCCTGGGCGACGTACTGACTTAGCAAGAGCCTGTCCCCAGATTGAAAAGAAGATCCGGGGACGTAACAGTGTGAAGGCCAGTCCCTGGTACCGCAGAACCAGGAGAAGGGAAAAGGGGTTAATCCCGGAGGGGCTGGCCGGCTCTGACAGCAGTGCACTAAAGTTGCTGCAGGCTAAGAGCCGAGCAGTGTAGACGCCACTTTCCTCATTAGCTCCTGTCCCTGCCAGAGGCCCTGCGGCCTGCTGTGGGCCCAGAGCCTGAGCAAACACACCTGTCCACCTTGTGCCAAGCACTTGCCCTGGGCCCGCAAGTCATTGCTCCTTCCCAGTGAGGGGAATGACAGGGTAGCCTCCTGCACACATGGAGAAACCTGGGCATGGTGGTGCACGCTTGTCATCCCCGTACTGGGGAGGCTGAGGCAGGAGGATCCCCATGCATTCGAGGACAGCCTGGGCTACCTAGTGAGGTCAAGCCTAGCCTGAACCCTGTCTCAATAATAATAATAATAATAACAATAATAATCTGGGCACTGAGCAGCCTACCCTGTGTCTCTACTCCACAGATGGAGGATGAGGACTCCATTTTGCCCCGGAAGCTGCAGGTGGCCCTGGAGCACATTCTGGAGCAAAGGAATGAACTGGCTTGTGACCAGGACGGAGGGTCTCCGGACTGTGAGCATGGTAAGCCTGCCCCTGCTGTGCTCGGACCGTCGGGAGAAAGGGGAAGAGACAGGAAGGGAGGCCGCCACTCCGCTCGCCCCCGATTTCATGCAAGACTTGAATTGTGGGGCCAGCTCCCCACTGCCCTCAAGGTAGCCCTGCAAGGTCTGCAGAGGAGGCAGAGAAGTGGCCTGGGCCGAGCTTGATGGCTCACACCTGTAATCCCAGCACTTAGCAGCTGAGGCAGGAGGATCCCCACGAGTTTGAGGCCACAGTGAGTTCAAGGCCAGCATGGGCTACGTAGCAAGACCTTGTCTCAAAAAACAGTAAGGAAGGCAGAGCAGAAGTGGCTGAATGACCTAAGGTGACTTTTCTCCTGGATGGGGCGGGTGTCGCCACGGCTGTGGCCCCTGCCTGGCTGTCCCAGACCCTCACACCCCGGACCCCTCCCCCCAGGCCCCGCGTGCAGCCCCCTGAGCGAGGTGGTGTCCGAGGCCTTTGTGCGCTTCTTTGTGGAAGTCGTGGGCCACTACCCGCTGTTCCTGACGCCGAGCGCAGGCGAGCGCGAGGAGCGGGCCCTGCAGCGCGAGGCCTTCCGCAAGGCCGTGTCCTCCAAGAGCCTGCGCCGCTTCCTCGAGGTCTTCATGGAGACGCAGACCTTCCGGGGCTTCATGCAGGAGCGCGAGCTGTGCCGGCAGGACGCCAGGGGTCAGTGCCTTCCCGAGGCTGTGGGGCGAGGCTGTGGGGCGCGCAGGAGCCCAGCACCACCCACCCACCCTGCCCCACCCCTCCCCGCTCCCCTGTCCACTGGGGCCCCTCCAGGTGTTACCTGTTACCTTGCAGAACCCTCCAGAACAGCCAGGTGTGGCTCACGCTTACAATCCTAGCACTCCGGAGGCTGAGGCAGGAGGATAGCAAGTTTGAGCTCATTTTGGGTAGGTTAGCAATTTGGTGGGGCCCTGTTTCAAAATAAAAATAAGGCAGCCTGGCATGGTGGTGCAGGCCTGGAAGCCCAGCACTTGGGAGGCTGAGGCAAGAAGATCTCTGTGAATACAAGGCCAACCTGAGCTACATAGTGAGTTCAAAGGCAGCCTGAACTACACAGCAAGGCCCTGTCTCAAAAAAAAAAAAAAACCCAGATCAGTAAATAAAATTGAAAACTTTAAGAAGCCCGGAGGTGCAGCTCAGTGCAGAGGTCCCCAGTTCAGTCCCCAATACCGCCGTCCCTCAGTCAGTGTCTGTCCCTGTGTGCTGAAGGAGGCGGGAGACAGAGGCTTAGCAGGAACCAAAGACCCGTCCTACCCCTGGGAGAGGCCACAGAAGGGCCTGAGCTTCCTGAGCTTGGGGTGGGGGCGGGCTCATCCTGGAAACCGTGTGCCTGGTGCAGTGTAGACCCCTGGGAGGTGCGTGCTCACCGGTGACGGGGCTGCGTGCCCAGCCGACTCTGCGGCTCCCGGCACCCGCGGTCAGCTGCTGCCTGCGCCTGGGCAGGTAGAAGGCAACCCAGAGGCGTGCAAGGGGCAGCGTCTCCCAGTGCGGGCGCACAGAGAGAGAGGTGACCCTGCCGGGTCTCTTTCACCAGGGCTGTTTGAGGTCCGCGCCCAGGAGTACCTGGAAACACTGCCCAGCGGGGAGCACAGCGGCGTCAACCGTTTCCTGAAGGGACTGGGTAAGGCCGCTGCCTCCGTCCCACGCATCTCTGTGAGGGACTTGGGCAGTTCCCTCACAGAGCCAGCGCTGGAAACAGTGTGGGGCTCTGCCATCCCCACGGGGCAGGTGAAATGGCATTTGTATGTCCTGTGCCGATTTGTCCCCAACCTGTAATCCCAACACTTGGGAGGCTGAGGCGGGAAGATCACCACAGGTTCAAGGCCCTTTCGGGCTTCAGAGTAAGTCCAAGGCCAGCCTGACCTATATACAGTAGTGAGACCCCATCTCGGAAAAGAAAGGGGCAACAGTTAATTCACCAGTCTTTCCCTGCGCCATTAAATGTTCTTATTTTCTTTCTTAGGCAACAAAATGAAGTTTCTCCACAAGAAATAGCCTGGCTCTGCCTCAAGGGCAAGCTCCCGCCTAGTGACGGCGGGTTGCAGCGGCTCCTGGGAGCGTCTGTGAGCGGCTGGGCCCTGGGGTGTCCCAGGGTGGGGACAGAGACCAGGATGGCCCCAGCCGAGAGCTCAGCCTGTGACAGCCCGCGCGCTGCCTGGAGCCGCCACCAACAGGCAACACATTATTCCCATGGTTGGTTTGGGGGTTTGGGGATTTTTAATCTGAGATGTTAAAAAAGTGGCTTTTCCTCTTCTTAAGCTGGGGCCAAGCTCAGTGCTTCATCTGGCGCTGGGCCGCCGTCTGCACCCCGACCCAGCAGCAGGAGAAGTGAGAACAGGAGGAGGTCCTGCTCAGGACGGGTAGGCGGAGCTGGTGGGGACAGAGCAAGGGCCGGTACCCTGGCACAGCCTTGGGTGTGGAGGAGCCTTTCGCTCCTCCCGCCGGGCCGGTGACGCCACCTAGTGGCCGAGGCCATGGATGCCTGTGTCTCATGGACCAGACAAAGGTGGCTTTGTCTTCTGGAAGCCATAGAAGCATCTACCAGCGCACAGCCTGGGACTCAAGGACACCCACGGGAAGAGCTTGTGACACTGGCTGGAGCCCCCCGGGAGCCTTAGCCATCATGCTGACCGCATTAGCGTACAGACAAAGGACGCAAGAGAGCTGTGGTCCCAGCAAAGTGGGGCTGGCCTGGGGAGATGCAGGGACTCTGGGTAGCAGGAACCAGGGCCACAGGCTGACAGGCGCCACGGGGACAGCGGGAGCAGCAGGATGGGCCCTCAGGGCAGCCCGGGGCCAGCGTCGGGACACCCCCCCCCCCCGGGTCCCCATGGAGTGCCACCCGGAAGTTGGCAGCATGGGTGTGAGATTGTCCTCAGCAGTGACCCGGGGGCCTTTCTGCACTGCAGAGGCCCGGACCTGTCAGGGAATTGGGACCACCAGCCCAGAACTACAGCCAGGATCTGGGGTGCCCATTTTTTTTCCAGAGAAGATCCAGAGTTTATGTCGTGTTCACAAGGACTCCCCCGAAGGTGGGAAGCAGGCTGTGCATAAAGATTACGGGAGGAAGGCCAGGCATAGTGGTGCATGCCTGTAATCCAGCAAGCTGAGGCAGGAGGGTTGCTGAGAGTTCAAAGCCAGCCTGGGCTACATCGTAAGTTCGAGGCCAGGCTGAACTACATTGAGAGACCCTGTCTCAAAACAACAAGAGAGAGCCGGGTGTGGTGGTGCATGCCTGTAATCCCAGCACTCGGGAGGCTGAGGCAGGAGGATCACTGTGAGTTTGAGGCCTGCCTGGGCTACAAAGTGAGTTCAAGGCTAGCCTCAGCTGCATAGTGAAACCCTGTCTCAAAAAAAAAAAAAAAAAAAAAAAAAAAAATCATGCAAAACATTAGCCCAGGGAGCTGTGTGGCAGGGGCCGGGGGAGCCTGGATGAGAATCTTTGAGTGTGGGGCGCAGGAGTTCATGTCTAACAAGTTCCCCACATTTATTTTATTAATGGCGATTCTGTATATTTTTATATTGTCCAGAAATAACCACTCTTAATATTTTGGAATATGCTTTTCTTTTCTAACTTATTTCTTGTTACGTTGTTTACTTAAGACTTCTACATGAATAAATATGCATCTTTATCAACATTCAATGATTGTGTATCTTCTGTTTAGGGATATATTAAAGGTAATCTTGGGGCTGGGGATTTAGCTCAGCAGCACAGCACCTGCGTGGCAAGCGTGAGGTCGTGAGTTTGATTCCTGGTACCAGAAAAAAAACCAAAAAATTAAAAAAAAAAATGTAATCTTGCTGGGCATGGTAGCACACCAATAAAATCCCACCACTAGGGAGGCTGAGGCAGTATTGTTACAAGGCCAGCCTGAACTATATAGTGAGATCCTATCTCACTAAAAAAAAATTATCTCACTGATTTTTTTTTTTTTTCTTTTTTTGGCAGTACTAGGGATTGAACCCAGGGCTTTAAACATTGCTAGATAAGTTCTCTATCATGGAGCTACATCCCAGTGCATTTTTAATTTTGAGTTAGGGTCTAAGTTGCCCAGTTTGGCCTTGAACTTCAGATTCTCCTGCCTCAGCCTCCTGATCTATATTTTTGCTTGAAGTAAAATATACATACAGAAAAGTACGAGCATGGATCATGTGTATCAGCCCCACTGAGTTCCCAAGAGACCACCACTGTGTAACCAAATCCAGAAACAGGAGGACGGGGAACCCCGGACAGCCCTGCTGTGCCCCTTTCCAAATGTCCTTCTCCTTCCCACTCTCCCTCCAGTGTAGCCAGCTGTCCCCCATGCAAAGGGATAAACTAGGTGAGGGGCCTGGAGAGAGGGATCGAAGGAGACTAGCAGCCGGGCCTGGTGGCGATCACTGTAATCCCAGCAGTCTGGGAGGCTGAGGCAGGAGGATGGCAGATTCAAACCCAGCTGGGGCAACTTAGTGAGACACTGTCTCAAAAGACAGGGCTGGAGATGCAGCTCAGCTCAGAGCCCAGGTTCAGTCCCCAGTACAGACCTGCGAGAAGGAGAAGGAGAGCAGTGACTCCTGCTCACAGCTGGGCAGGTTGGTGGTGATGTAGGGGGAAGAAACTCCCAACCTGAACGATATCTGGGATGAGTTCATGTTCTCTAAAATCAATGAATGAATTTTAGGAACAACGTAGGTTAAGAGCAGATTTTTTTTTTTTTTTTTTTTTTGGTCTTTTTGAGACAGGGTCTCACTCTGCAGTTCAGGCTGGCCTTGAGCTCACTTTTGTAGCCCAGGCTGGTCTCTTAACTCAAAACGATCCTCCTGCCTCAGCCTTCCGAGTGCTAGGATTACAGAGTGCTAGGATTACAGTCCTGTGCCACCATGCCCGGCTAAGAGCAGAATTTATTGAGGGAAAGAAAGCATCTGTCCGAGAGAGGGATAGAGGGGGCCCAACTGGGTTGCCGGGAACCTGTCTTTTCCAAGGACTTTTATGAAGCAAAATCACAAGGTGGGGTGGGTCCAAGGTGGGGGAAAAATGGGAAATCACAAGGTGGGACATGAAGTGGGACAAAACTGTGGTCAGCCAATAAAAATTGTTCAGGTAAAATTGACTAAATCTGACTGCCTATCAGCTGCCTGTAGCAGTGGGAGGGGCCTGGAGGAGGGCGGGGCTTTTGGGTTTAGGGTTTGGGGTTGATTGCCTGTCCCTTTTTTGCTGTGCAGGGGTGGAGCGCCGGGCCTCACTTGTGCTAGGCGAGCACTGTGCCTGCTCTCCACCCCTGGCCCAGGAATGCCATTTGGTTCAAAACAACGCGGCTGGACTGGTACGGAGTGAGATCAAGGAAATAAACGGCAGTTAGTATACAAAACCCAGCACAAAGCAAGTTTCCAGAAAGCCTGCGTGTGCTAGGGTGCATCCCCACCCTCGGCTTTGGGTCTCACCTCCTACAGATTCCTCTAGGAGCCAAGGCCTCTAATTCCGGGAGGCTGAGGCAGGAAGATCACAGGTTCAAGCCCAACCTGGGCATTTTGGCGACTTAATGTCTTAAAATACCAATTGTAAGAGGTCTGGGGATAAAGCTCAGTGTGAAGGCCCTGGGTTCCATCCCCAGTATGGGGTGTGGGGAAGATAGCATACATTTTCTATTAAGAACATTTAAGGGGTTGGGGATATAGCTTAATGGCACAGTGCCTGCCTGGCAAGCTCGAGGTCCTGAGATCAATTCCCAGTACAAAAAGAAAACATTTAAAAGATGAGTGTGGGGCCAGGGATATGGCTCAGTGGCACAGCACCTGCCTGGCAAGCATGAAGTCATGAGTGCAATTCCTGGTACCAAAAAAATAGTAAAAGCTGAATGTGGTGGCGCATGCCTATAATCCCAGCACTAGGGAGGCTGAGGAAGGAGGATGAGTCCCAGGCCAGCCTGGGCCATGTAATGAGTTCAAGCCCAGCCTGAACTACACAGGGACCTTGTCTCAAAACAAATAAACAAACAAACAAATATAGTAGATTGAATTCCCACTAACAGCTGCTATTGTTTCTTTTTGCACACCGCTATGCTAATTTATGTTAATGTATTCATTGCCCAGTAAACTTCAGAAAGGCATCAAGGTGGGGCGTGGTGGCACTCCTGGAAGGCAGCTGTGCTCACCACTGTACCACCAACACCGTACATATGGTGGCACTCCTGTAACCGCCTGTAATTCCAGTACTCGGAGGCTGAAGCAGGAGGATCATTGTGAGTTCAAGACCAGCTTGAACATAGTGAGACCATCTCAAAAAAATCAAGTTTGCTGCTCAATTTGGAACCTAAAACCTGAACCTGGCAACAGCATTTGATGAATAAACAAACAATTCCCACCATACTGCACAAAAGACAAGTCTGTCCCGAGACCGAGGCTTCACAGAGACCCTGTGTGCCCTGCAGCCAGTCCAGCGCTCAATCACGGAGGTGGCCTGGCTCCCCTGTGACAGCTGTCCCCTGCATCTCAGGGACCAGGCTGGCACACCCTGGGCAAGAGCTCTGCCACTGCGCCACACGCAGACTTCATCCAGGACCCTGTCGGCAGTGTGCAGTGCCCAGGGCCACACTGCTCCCCAAGGACAAAGTCGGCCAAAAGCTTACCAAGGCCCAAGGGCCATCATGCGGTTGCGATCGCCTCAAACTCGAAAACCTCCTGTCTCAGCCTCCCGAGCGCGGGGATCACAGCCCAGCGCCACTTCACAGGGCTAAAACGAACCGTCTGGAAGCGAACAGGTCGGTGCATCCACCATGGGCACTCCTCGAATTCCAGAACCTTTCCCTTACCCTAAAAGGGGCCAGGAGGCACCCAGGGCCGCGCAGACTGCGCTGAGCTTCGTGGCCACCGGCTGGAGGGGCTGAGGCCGGCACAGATGGTGAGTGGCGGTGGCGCGGGCACCTGCCTGGCTCCCTGGCTCACCTGGTGACCGTGCGGCCCCGACCCTGCCCCAGGCGGGTGCCGTGCCAGCGCTCTGGCTGCAGTTCACAGAGGCCTCGTGCCAGCTTCCCCAGCACCAGACCAAAGCGCAACCGGTCTGCAGGGCGCCCAGCCCGAGAGGCGGCGCCTGCAACCGACCCCGCCCACATCCACGCAGCCTCACCAGAGAGCGCCCGCAGCTAAGTGCACTGCCCAGCCTCCCGCACGGGTCATCCGCCCTCTCCGCCAGCCCAGGTTAGGTGTCAAAGGGTTGAGGTGGCCACCCAGCCAGCGGTACCGCAGGGTCAGCCCCGGCGGTTCCCCGGGACCCTCTTTCCTCTCCCTGCCGGCGGTGACCACGCCCCCTCGAGCCCCCCTCAGGGCGCCAGCCTCAAGTCCCCAGCAAGGCACAGCTTGGGAGTGAGGCCAGGCCACCCACACCCTCATTACCTCTGAGCAGGGGCCCGCAGAGGGTGCTGGGGCTGAGGGAAGTTCAAAATGGACTCTGCCAGCTAGGCTTGTAATCCCAGCACTCTAGGAAGCAGAGGCAGGAGGATTGCCAAGTTCTAGCCCAGCTGGGGCAATTTAGTAACTTATCAAGATCCTATCTCAAAATACCAAAATTAAAAATGTGCTCAGTGGGAAGACCCAAGGTTCAAGCCCTAACACTGAAAGAAAAAAACAGCACTCTTTCCCTCTGAAAATTTGACCATTTTAATCTATGAAACTAATAATAGAGAATAAGAGATAAAAGAACCTCTTTTAAAACTACATTCCTAAGGTACTGGAGTATTAGATTTGAAATGAGTTTTAAAAATATTTAAAAACTGGGTGTGGTGTCACACACCTGTAATCCCTGCACTCAGGAGGCTGAGGCAGGAGAATTTCAAGAGTCTAAGGCCAAGCCTGGGCTACATAATGAGTTCAGGGCCAACCTGAACCACCTAGAGACCCTGTCTCAAAAAAACCAACACAACAAAAAATAATCAGCAGAACCATGCCCCGGGGACAGATAAAGAGGTTCAGGACCCGTCTTTAAGGAACTGGCAGCTATTTGGGGTTTTCTAGCAACTGAGCGGCTGAGGGACTGCATCACTGGGGTTTGTGTAGCTGGCAGCTGGGTGGCCCTGGGCATGTCCGGGTCTGGTTGATCACTGTCTCAGGGCGGGCCCTGTGAGGCCCAGAGAGAAAGCCGTCATTGCTATCTCTTCCCATCATGCTTCGGGCCAGCTTCAGCTCTCCCCTTCCTGGAATCCAGGGACCTCTAGATGGTGGCTGGAGACTCCGAGAATGATGGGGGGTGCTGGAAGTGGGCACTGTCAGAGCTGCCAAGATGTCCCCACACACCCCCAAACCTGCCTTACCTATGCCTGTCTCAGTGATCTCGCCCTGAAGGTAAACAGGCTAGGAAACCTCCTGAGACTAAAACTTCCTGGCCCCTTAGCATGCCTGTCTTTGCAGAGCTTAGCAGAGATTGGTCCCAGAGTCTGTGTGTGTGTGTGTGTGTGTGTCTTTTTGAGACAGAGTCTCGCTATGCAGTTCAGGCTGACCGTGAGCTCACTTTGTAGGCCAGGCTGGTCTCGAACTCGCAACGATCCTCCTGCCTCAGCCTCCCGAGTGCTGGGATTACAGGCGTGTGCCACCAGCCCGGCTCCTAGAGTCTTAAGGTAATGAGGGAGATATAAAGGCCAGGTCTGGGGGCCGTTGTCATCCTGCTGTCATCCCAGAACTCTGGGAGGCTGAGGCAGGAGGACTGCGAATTCAAGCTTAATATGGACAACTTCAAGACCTAGTGAGACCCTGCCTCAAAGGGGGCTGGGATGGGGATGTAGCTCAAGGTGCAGAGGCCCTGGGTTTAATCTCCAGTACTGAGAGAGAGAGGCAGAGTCGCTGGTGCATGTAGCCCAGAGAAGCTGCTGATGAAAATCTTAGGGGACAGAGGGTCCTTTGTGCTTCTCTGGGGTACCTGGGGTCCCGAGCACAGAACTGAACAAGACACAGAAAAAAGGTGAAAGAAGTCTGCTCTGCGGAGGGACAGCAGGCCCGAGGATAAGGGAAAGGGGTCTTTTATATCCCAAATTCCTGGGCTCTCTCTCTTTATGTAAACAGGCATTGGCCCTGGTGTGGTGGTGCACACCTGTAATCCCAGCACCCCAGAGGCTGAGGCAGGAGGATCCCTGTGAGTTTGAGGCCAGCCTGAACAACATAGCAAGCCTCATTTACAACAACATAGGCAGAGCTTAAGGAGCACCTGGAATAGATAAGGCAGTGGAGGAGGCTACGTTGGCCACTGGAGACAGCAGTACCAGGAACAGGAGCTCGTGGGTGTCGGCCTCTTGGTCTCGCCCTCCTCTGCCTCCCCTCAGTGGGAAGGGCCCAGCTGCCCCGGGAGCCAGTCCTGGACCAGGCTTTGGGGGTTACGGCTGTCGGTCAGCCGAGGCTCCCGTGTGACAGATGGGGAGCAGCGGTCAGGAGGGGGTCCCGCCCCGCTGCAGGGTCACCGGGGAAGAGCTGGGCCGGATGCACCATGCCTGGTGCCCCCCACCTCGCCCCCGTTGGGTGTGGGGGTTGCAGCAGGTGGTGACATCACGATGTGGGCCAGGCCCTCAGCAGTTGGCCCTGAGATGCCAACCTGCTGGGCTGGGCACAGAACATGGGAGGGGCTTTTTCATCTCTCGCGCATTGTGTGTGTGTGTGTGTGTGTGTGTGTGTGTGTGTACAGACTGTGTCAATCTGGGTCCTCGATTCAGCAGGAAGGTTTGGGACCGTCTCCCTGGTGCGCCGCTCGGATGAGGCGGATCAAGAGAAAGGACTGAGGAGAACTGAGCTTACGGTTCCGCTTGCTCCTCATCCCGCCGGCCAGGCCCCGGCCCGGGACAGGACAGGATGGGTCAGCGTTTCTGGGCCCAGAGCGAGAGGCACTCTTATCACCACACACAGGGTCGGTGCAGGATGAGTCTGCACAGCGACACTCACCAAGATAACCCGTGTTTTCAGTTCGCCTCCCTAGTGTCCCAGCCACACCCTCCCAGTGAATCCTGGCTTCAAGCCCAAATCCCCCCCCTTTTTTGTACCGAAAATCGCACTCAGGACCTGTGCTTGCCAAATAAGCACTGTGTCGCTGAGCTACATCCCTTTTCTTTGGCTAAAAGAGAAAGGAAAAAAAAGCCAGATCTAGTCAGTGTTTTGTTTTTGTTTTTTTGTTTTGTTTTGTTTTTGTTTTTTTGGAGACAGGGTCTTGCAATGTAACCCAGGCTTACTTCAAACTTACCACAGTCCTCCTGCCTCAGCCTCTTGAGTGCTGGGATTACAGCTATGTGCCACCATGCCCGGCTAACAGCACACATTTTTAAAATTTGTGGTAAAATTATGAAACATACACTTTGTCTTTTAGCCTTTTTTTCTTCAGTGGGGGGATAAAACCCAGGGCTGCATTCATGTTCTACCGCCGAGTGGTCTTGAGCTTGGTTCTCAAAAAAAAGAAAACAGCTGTTGTGGACGAAGGCTGAACAGCTGTGGTCTGCAAAGGAGCAGCTGTCAGCACTGCAGATGACATCTGGTGTTGGAACAGAATGCAAAAAGGCCACAGAGGGTAAGGGCGTGGGAACTGGAGGCCATGAGGTCTGCACGAGGCCAGGCTGGGCCATGTAGTGAGCTTGAGGCCAGCCTGAAATACAGAGCAAGACCCTGTCTCAGAAAAAAAAAAAAAAAACAAAAAACGAAAAGAGCTGGGAGTGGTGGCACACGCCTGTTATCCCAGCACTCTGGAGGCTGAGGCAGGAGGATCGTTGTGAGTTCGAGACCAGCCTGGGCTACATAGTGAGCTCAAGGACAGCCTGGGCTGCATAGTGAGACCCTGTCTCAAAAAAGACAAAACAGGGGCTGGGGATATAGCTCAGTGGGATAAGCGCCTGCCTGGCTAAGCACAAGGTCCTGAGTTCAATTCCCAGTGCCACCAAAAAAAAAAAAAAAGACAAAACAACAAAAAAAGAGCCAGGTGTTGTGGTACACACCTATAATCCCTGGACTCCAGAGGCTCAGGCAGGAGGATCAGTGAGTTAAAGGCCAACCTACACTATATAGTAAGACCCTGTCTCAACAACAACAAAGGGTTAGGTCTCAGAGCTTACATTTGCCATAGACTAAGAGAAGCTCCTGAGGCTGCTAGCATGGTTGTGTTTTGAGCAGGCCAGGGCAGTGCCTGGGGGTCCAGATGGAATTTAAGCCTTAAGTGTAAATTCCAGAATGTGAAGCAGTCTTTCTTCTGGACCTCCAGCCTCAGTTCATTTCCTCCCGTCTCTCCTTCCTCTTCCAGGGAGGTTTTTTCTTATCGGAGGCTGTTACCTTAGGGAGGGTCGGGAAAGGTTGATTTGAAAGAGGAAGAGGGATGACATGGACATTATTTGAGTGTAAACAAACGGTCTCTGCCTGGATACAGTGGTTGTCCATGAGAAAAAGAGCCAGGTGGAACCAGGAGTGGGGATACACGCCTCTAATTCCAGCACTTGGGAGGCTGAGGTAGGAGGAGCATAGGTTGAAGTGCAGTCTGGGCAATTTAGCAAAACCATCTCTCAAAAAAGTAGCCAATGGCCTAGGATGTACATCTGTGCGAAGGCCTTGGACCCGATCCTCAGCACTGAGACGAAATAAAACAAAATCACCTAGAGAACGGGAAGGGCCCTTAGGCTGCCCATAAAAGAGCGAAGCGAGCAAAGTAGGCCCAAGAGGGGACAGGGCCACGCACAGTCAGATGGGCCTCCCGAGGTAGGAGGCCAGCTCCGAGGATGTGCTGGAGGGCTGTGGTGTCACAGCTCTGGAACCCTCACGGCTGAGGGACCCGCTGTTGTCTCTGCTTCTAGTGGGCTGAGTCAAGCAGGGCTTTTTCTTTTTTTTTTTTTGAGACAGGCTCTCACTCTGCAGTTCAGGATGGTCTTGGCCTTACTAGGTAGCTAGGGCGGCTTTGAACTTGATCCTCCTGCCTCGGCCTCCCCACCCCCAGGTGCTACGATTACAGGGCGTTCACCACCACTCCTAGTTTTCAAAATTCCTGTAGCAAACCAGGCATGGTGGTGCACGCCTGTAATCCCAGCACTCGGGAGCCTGAGGCAGGAGGAACGTTATGAGTTCGAGGCCAGCCTGGGCTACAAAGTGAGCTCAAGGCCAGCCTAGGCTGCATAGCGAGACCTTGTCTCAAAAAAACAAAAACAAAACAAACAAAAACTGTAGCATAGTGCAAACAGATCTGCCTCCCATAAATTTCACACTTTCCTTTGTGCCCTTCAATGCGATTGTGTCCTCTCTATGTCTCCCGTTTCAAATTACAGTTTCTTTTAGGGAAGAGCCTGATATCAGCACCCACCCATCACCGACCAGGGTCCAAGAAGGTCCCCAAAGCCAAGCTGAGGCAATCTTGATTTATTCCACCCACAGGATGGGCTGTAGGTTTCCTGGCTTCCTCACCAAAAGTTTTGACTTTTTTTTTTGCGGTACTGGGGATTGAACTCATGACCCTGCGCTTGCCAGGCAGGCGCTTAAGCCATTGAGTTATATGCCCAACATTTTTTTTTTTTTTTTTTTTGAGACAGGGTCTCGCTATGCAGTTCAGACTGACCTTAAATTCATTTTTTTTTTTTTTCCCTGTACCAGGAATCGAACTCACGACCTCACACTTGCCAGGCAGGTGCTGTGCCACTGAGCTAAATCCCCAGCCCTTAAATTCACTTTGTAGCTCAGGCTGGTCTCAAACTCACACTGATCCTCCTGCCTCAGCCCCCTGAGTGCTGGGATTACAGGCGTGCGCCACCACACAAGGCTCAAAAGTTGATTTTCAAGATGAGCCGGTGAAAAAGCTTAACGAGATTCCTTAGGCCAATGATTAAAAGTGTGGGCCCTGCAGAGGGGAGGAGCCACTCATGGCCTCAGCCTGCCTGGTATAGTTATGGGGGTTGGGGGTGGCATCTGAGAACCTTGTAGACAAGCAGAAAGGGGTTTAATTTACAGATGAAAGGCCACAGCACTTTCAGAGGGGAAGGGAGACGCCGGGTCCTAAGCGAGGGACCCCACTGTGACGAGAGAAAGGCCCTTGAAAGGACTGTCTATTCACAGGTGCAAAGGACCAGTCATAGGACAAAGGGAGTGGCTGGGGTTCAGGTACAGATGGGAAGGAGGGGCCCAGGCTTGGGGTGCAGTATTTTAAAGACTTAAGGAACTTTTTTTTTGTTTGCTTGTTTTTGTTTTTCTCCGGTACCGGGAACTGAACTCATGACCTTGCGCTTGCCAGGCAGGCGCTTTGCCACTGAGCTAAATCCCCAGCCCCTTTAAATCCCCAGCCCCTAAGACTTTAGGAACTTTTGAACGGGTTTGTGTCCAGAAGCTGCAGTTTCTGTGAAAATCATTTTAAATTTTTTATTTTCCAGCCAGGCATGGTGGTGCCTGCCTGTAATCCCAGCACGGGGGTGGGATTGGGGTGGCGGGGAGGGCAGAGGCAGGAGGAGGAGGATCGCTGAGAGTTCGAGGTCAGCCTGGTCAGCTCCACAGTGAGTTCAAGGCCAGCCTGAACTACATAGCAAGACCCTGTCTCAAAAAAAAAATCGATAATCCAAACGGGAAGAGGACAGATGAGAGGTGGGAGGAGGGAGGGGAGGGAGAGGAGACATTAAAGGCATTGTGATGTGTCATGCACAGGAAACAACTTTCCAAGGCTGGATTCATTCATCAAGGGCACAAAAGGACCAAGGAGGTTCAAAGGTCAGTTTCTCCCCAGGTCAGGACCGGGCTTCCCAGGGACACTCCCAGTTCTCTGCCTTCCAAGTAGTTTGTAGGCCTGAGCTGCCACAGCCAACCCCCCCCCCATACTTCTCACCTCTCCCTATCCCCTCCCTTGAGTGTGGCCCTGGGGATTGAACCTATGGCCTTCACACAGCTACATTCCCTTTCTTTCTTTCTTTTTTTTTTGACACAAGGTCTTGCTACGCAGTTCAGGCTGGCCTTGAGCTCACTTTGTAGCCCAGGCTGGTCTCAACTCACAATGATCCTCCTGCCTCAGCCTCCCGAGTGCTGGGATTACAGGCGTGCGCCACCATGCCCGGCTACTTTCTGTCTTTCTGAGACAGTATCTCACTATATAGTTCAAGCTGGCCTTGAAATCTCGGTATTCATCCTGCCTCAGCCTCCCAAGTGGTGGGATTCCAGGCATGTGCCACCACGCCCAACTTCTCTCCCCTTTTTTTTTTTTCTTTGTCTTTTTGAGACAGGCTCTTCCTATGCAGTTCAGGCTGGCCTTGAGCTCACTTTGTATCCCAGGCTGGCCTCGAACTCTCCACGATCCTCCTGCCTCAGCCTCCTGAGTGCTGGGATTACAGGCGTGTGCCACCACACCCAGCTTCCCCCCTTATTTAAACAGCAGTGTGGAAGACCAGAGCAGCAGTAGGCTGTGGACCTGAGAGGAGTCACAATGCCTAACACTAAGGGATTTCTTCCTTCCAGCTCTTCTGACAGTGATTCTGACGGTGAAGCTGGCAAGCAGTTAAAGGGGAGAAAGGAAGCTGCTCCTGAACAGCCTGGGAGGAAGCAAAAGGCCAGTGAGACCCTGAGAGCTCCGTGGTCTCCTGGGCACCGCCACCGCCACCGCCGCCGCAGGAGCAGCAGCAGCAGCAGCAGCGATGAGAACATGGTCCCGAATGGGGCAGCGAGGTATGGCAGTGTTCTGGGCTTAAGAAAGGTTTCAGCGGTGGAGAGGATGTTGGCTGGCCCAGAGGGGAAAGGAAAACATTAAAAAAGGTTAAGTCTTTAAACTGGAGCAGTGAGCCAAGTGTGTTAGCGCACACCTGGAATCCCCGCACTTGGGAGGCTGAGGGAAGAAGATCGTTGCGAGTTCGAGACCAGCCTGGGCTACAACGTGAGCTCAAGGCCAGCCTGAACTGCGTAGTGAGACCCTGTCTCAAAAAGACAAACAAACAAAAAAACAAGAAAACCCCAAAACTTTGTGGTGTATTATAGGCAGCTAAATGAGATAGAAATTAATGTATAGTTAGGGAGAGACTGGATCTCCAGGAAGTCAGAAGAATAAATAAAGACATCAGTATTGCTGTGGGGGGCATATTTGAAGACCAGGCCTCAGGATAAATGTGCAATGACCAAGCCTACATGTCTCTCCTAAGGAGAAGCAGTAATTTGGAATTATACTATAATGGGTATAACCTGGTCCAGGAAAGTCCAGATATACATTAGTCACCCAGTGGATGACCAGAGCATCCCTTCCCTAAAATGCCTTTCTTCTTTCCAAGTACACTTGCTATGTGACCCACTTTCCCATCGGGCCAAACGTTAGCTCAGTGGCTGTACTTTGACGTAGGAGAAAGGAACGCCACGCCTGCTAGATGTCCGGTACGAGTTCATGTTCTCTAAAATTGAAGAATGACTTTTAGGAACAATAGCGGCTAACAGCAGAATATATTTATTGGGAAAAGAAAGCTTCTTAGTGAGATGGAAGGTCCTGAGCGGGTTGCAAAGGACCCTGCCTTTTCTAGGGACTTTTTTGGTACCAAGAATCGAACTCAGTACCTTGGGCTTGCCAGACAGGCACTTGTGCAGCTGAGCTATATCCCCGGCCCTTCTAGGGATATATTTATTTATTTATTTATTTTGTCTTTTTGAGACAGGGTCTCACTATGCAGTTCAGGCTGGCCGTGAGCTCACTTTATAGCCCTGGCTGGTCTTGGAACTCACGATGATCCTCCTGCCTCAGCCTCCCAAGTGCTGGGATTACAGGCGTGCACTACCACGCCTGGCCCCTTCTAGGGATTTTAATAGAGCAAAACGAGTTGAGGCAGTCCAAGGTGGGGAAAAATGGGAAATCACGAGATGGGACCAAACTATGGTCAACCAATAAGATGACGAGTATAATTGCTCAGGTAATATTCATTAAATCAGTATCCAATGGGGAAGCTAGTCACACAGCAGGCAGGGATGAAATGGAACAGGGGCTCTCTTCCTGTAGGGGGTTGGGGTCAGTGGCTCTTCCTGGCTTTCTCAAGGTGATTGATACCTATTTAGAATATCAATACCAATCCCTGATGTTTATCCTTAGGAAGTCTGTGGTGCATTTGTTTCATCTTTTGTCTTGAGGTCTGGCCCTCAGGGGAATGTCTTTCTTCCCCAAAGTTGCATTGTATCTCCTCTTCTGCACTGACTTTGAGGGCCCAGTCCTGTGTGACTGCCTAGAAGATTTCTACCTAATTTAGCTGTCTATAGCTTTTGTGCTAACGGCAGTTTGACCCACTCTCAACCTGCTAGACCCGTGTTGTGACTTTAAATTACGAATATAATTTAATTACCCCTGTATAAGTGACCCCTGACAAAGGGCCTGGAACCTCTTCTGTCGCTCAGGAGCCATTCCTGTTCCCCAGTAAACCTTTCCTCCTTTGTCCTAAATCTCAACCTCCTTTGTCTTTTGGAATTCATTCTTTGATTTCAGGGGACCCAAACCTGGTGTATCTGACATCTAGCAGGTTGGGAGTCATACCTTCTCCTTTATAACATATGTACCAGTATTAATGTAGGGAAAGAAACTCTCAACCTGCTAGATGTCTGGTACGAGTTCGTGTTCTCTAAAATCAAAGAATGAATTTTTTTTGTTGTTGTTTGTTTGTTTGTTTGTTTGTTTTCCGGTACTGGGAATTGAACTCACTACCTTGCGCTTGCCAGGCAGGCGCTGTGCTGAGCTAAATCCCCAGCCCCTCAAAGAATGAATTTAGAACAGAGTATACTTATTTTTTGTTGTTTTTGTTTTTTTGTCTCTTTGAGAGAGGGTCTCGCTCTGCACTTCAGGCTGGCCTTGAGCTCACTTTGTATCCCAGGCTGGTGTCGAACTCGCAACGATCCTCCTGCTTCAGCCTCCCTAGTGCTGATTACAGGCGTGCGCCACCACGCCTCACTAGGAGAATATATTTATTGAGGAAAAAAAGCTTCTGTCCAAGAGACAGACAGAACGGGACCCGAGTGGGTTACCAAGGACCCTGCCTTTTCTAGGGATTTTTATAGAGCAAAACCGTGCATCCAAGGCTGGAAAAAATGGGAAATTGCACGGTGGCCATGAGGTGGGACAAAACTATGATCAGCCAGTAAGATTACAAGACTACAATTGTTTAGATAAAATTGATTAAGTCAGGATCAAATGGGGAAGCGGATCACGCAGCAAGCCGGCATGAATACAGAACAGGGGCTTTTCCCATAGAGGACTGGGGTAGTGACTCTTCCTGGCTTTTTCAAGGTGACTGATACCTATTTAGAATATCAATCCCCGAATCCATCCCTAGGGAGGTATGGGGGTGCATCTGTTTCATCTTTTGTCTTGAGGTCTGGCCCACAGCGGAAGCGCCCGTCTCTCCATTTGCAAGGTATCCCGTCTTCCATACTGGCTCCGTCGAAGGCCTCGCCCTTTCTCACTGCCTATAATGTTTCTAATTCAGCTGCCTGCAACAGTATCAGGCACTAAACAGGTGTCACACTTTGATATAATCTATAATCTGAGAACAAATATTCTCCAAAGATTAATCACTTCGTTTGGGGATGGACATTGCAGGGGAATTGGGCATCAACAAATGATGTATTTTGAAGGAGGATGAGGCAAGGGGAATTTTCAAGGTTAAAGTGAGAATTCTGTAAATTGTTTTTAAATATGAGTCCTTGGCTACAAAGGCATTTACAGGGGCAGCAGCAGTCCAACTTTGAACAGGCGGCAGAAGTGTTTTGTGTTTTTGGTGGTGCTGGGGATTGAACCCAGGGCCTTGCATAGATCTCCATCTCCAGGGACTTTTTCTACCCAATACCAGTTTGTTTGTTTGTTTGTTTGAAGCAAGGTTTTACTATGTGGTGCAGGCTGGCCTTGAACTGTGACCCTCCTGCTTCAGCCTCCAGAATGCTGGGATTACAGGCGTGCACCACCATCCCGGCCCCAAATTGGGTTTTGAACCCAGGACGTTAGCACTAAGCTGTATCCTGCTGTATAGTTCAGCCTGTCCTTGAACTCTCTCGCCAATCCTCCTCCCACTGTCTCCCGAGAGCTGGGACTACAGGCATTCGCTATTAATCAAGCCCGCCTTATCCTTTATTTTGTGACTAAGTCACTAAGTTACCCAGGCTGGACTCGAACGTGCAATCTTTCTACTAAACGTGTGCCACCACGCTCGACTCTTAGTTTTTCGCGGGGGCTGGGGGTTTAGCTCAGGGGCACAGCGCCTGCTTGGCAAACACAAGGTCGTGAGTTCCATTCCCGGTACCGGAAAAAAAGCAAAAAAAAAAAAAAGCTTTTCGGGTAATGTTGCCGAGGCAGGTGGTGGGTGCTTGACACCTGTATTTTAAGCCTGATAACTAACAAGCCCTATCAGGTAATCCGCACTGGAGACTGAACAAACACGCTCAGAGCGGATGGGTGTTAATTAGCCTATGCTGTTCTCGGTACTTGGGCAAACGGGGATTCGGGACCTTATTCTTCCAAACCCGGGCACCCCATCCCGACCTGCACCGGCAGCCCTTAAGGGGGCGAGGTCGCCAGGACCCGCCCCGCGTAGCCCCGCCCCTCGCCGCGACACGAGTACCAATCAGCGGCGTCAGGGGGCGGGGCGCGGCCGAGCACGCTGCGGGCCGGCGTTCCGGTGTCCGCGGCGCAGGCGGACGCGACGCGGAGTGACGCGGAGCGGGCCGGCGCCGCGGCCTCCTTCCCTCCCTTCCCCTCCCCTGGCAGCCGTCTCCCCGCAGCCGGACCGGAACTATGTGATCCCGGAAGTTCCGGGGCCACTGCCGTGTGGGATAAACAGTAATGGCGGAGGCTGCGGCTCCCGGAACAACAGCCACAACATCAGGAGCGGCAGCG